>NW_011494750.1:3042150-3071569 GCF_000754665.1 Bison bison bison
GTATAGATATATATCCCCTTCCTCTTAGGCTTCCCGCCCACCCCCTGCCCCCATCCCATTCGTCTAGGTCATCACAGAGCATCGCTGGGCTGAACGACCACCACAGAGCAGCTTTCCCTAGCTATTTTACACACTCTTTTGCAACATAAAGGGTAATGGTTAATTCAGGGTTTTCACTCTCAAAAGCACTTGCATTAAAGTCTTTAAAATGATGTTAAAATGTATAATATTTTCTCCTTAATCATTAGTTAAAACTTGGCATCTCGTTAGAACTTTAATCAGCATTGAATTAATGACATCCTGAATAGCACTGGTCTAGAGCACACTGAGCTTTCAAAGTGCCATTGTGGCACTGGTGAAAGCTTTCACTACAAAAATTTTAATACATATTCGGGTGTGGTCAAGACAGATTAATATAATCACATGTAACCAAAATCCAGCTTGAATAAATACTGCTTTGGACAAATTTTGTTTCCTCTTGAGCAGGGTATCTCAATAGCAGTAGTATTGTTGCTCTGGACTCAGGTAACCTTTGCTGTGGGGGGCTGTCCTGTGCATTGTAAGATACTGCTCAGAATCTCTGGCCTCTTCTCATGAGTTGCTAGCAGCATGTCCTCTCCACCCAGATTGGGATGATAAAAAATGTCTCCAGATATTGGGGGACAAAAACTACCCATGATTCAAAACCACTATACCTTATCCTCATCAATGGCCAGGAAGTGCTATTTCAGTATTCTGACCCTTGTGGCCCATATTCCTGGGGCCCATCCTTGAAATGGTATCATTTCATGTAAAGTCACGTGATTGAGCTCACGATAAGCAGGAGGTGTGTCTAATTGACTTCTGAACAGCATAGAGGTCCATAGCCTAAGTGCCCTGTGAACACTGGCTGAAATTAATTTAACATTTCCTATTGATTTCTGAAGTTATGTTACCTACAAGGAAGTTTGAGATGTTCGTATCCAGGTCCTGCTTCCCATGAGATAGGTGCCTGATTAGGAAGGGGCCAGGCATGGGTCTCTGGGGACCAGTCTTCTCTCACTTGATCATCATGCCTTCCCCCTGGTATCTCTCGGCAGAGTGAACTCAAGGCTGAGCTGCTAGACTTCTTATTTATGGAACATAGAGAGGCAAGTCTACTCTGCTCTTGTTTTTAATCAGGTGGAGTAGATGCACTGGCTTAGTCTCAACATTTGCAAGCCTAAGGCTGGAAGGGGATCATATTTTCCATGTGGCAACTCCTGAGATGTATGAGCTCTGGTTGAGATTTTGGTCTTAGTGCTTTCGGATTGAATAACTGGGAAACCTGCATGCTCTGTGGGGTAGTTTCAGGGCATCATCTGCCTTCTGTGGTCGTAACAGAAAAAAGAATTGTGGTGAGACAACAGAGCCACAGAAACATTGGGGTGAGTTTTGTTTTGTGAGCATGTGTCGATTACAACTGCACTTTGAAAGCAAAGTGAGTTGCCTATGGCATTTTACAAAGTGCTCTCACATTGGTCTGGTCTTTGCCAGAAGCAAGCACTGTGCCAAGTATTGGAATTCAGGGATGAAGAATATGTGGTCTTCATCCCTGGGGACCTTTATTCTTTCAACATTTTCTGAACACTTACAATGTTGCCAAATACTGAAAGGTTGTTGTTGAATCACGCGAAGACACCGGGATTCTTGGCCCCTGGAGGAGAAGAATTCAATCCGGGGCCAGAGACGAGGCTTGATCGCTCAGAGCTTTTGTGTAATAAAGTTTTATTAAAGTATAAAGGAGATAGAGAAAGCTTCTGACATAGGCATCAGAAGGGGGCAGAAAGAGTACCCGCTTGCTAGTGTTAACAATGAAGTTATATACTCCAAAGAATGTCTGGAGGTTGTAAGGACCTCCCATAATTTACATTTTAAGGTAACAGAATTAGCCAGAAGGTTTGATCCAGAGACTGTCCTTAGGCAGGATACATTATTGTTATATAAGCCTAAGGAATGTGGAGAAAGAAAAAAAGTTTGTCCTTTCTTCCTCCTTGAGAATTCCAGACCCCTCTCTCCTTGAGGACCCCTAGACTCCCTATCAACCTGCCTACAAAATGACTCTCTCACTACATTCCTTAGGATTATATAACAATAATGTATCCTGCCTAAAGACAGTCTCTGGATCAAACCTTCTGGCTAATTCTGTTATCTTAAAATGTAAATTATGGGAGGTCCTTACAACCTCCAGACATTCTTTGAAGTGTATAACTTCATTGTTAACACTAGCAAGCGGGTACTCTTTCTGCCCCCTTCTGATGCCTATGTCAGAAGCTTTCTCTATCTCCTTTATACTTTAATAAAACTTTATTACACAAAAGCTCTGAGCGATCAAGCCTCGTCTCTGGCCCCGGATTGAATTCTCCTCCGGGGGCCAAGAATCCCGGTGTCATCTCATGATTCAACAACAACCTTTGAATACTGTGCTATGACGGTAGTTAGTCAGTGTTAGTCTCTTAGTCATGTTCGACTCTTTGTGACCCCATGTACTGTAGCCCACCAGGCTCTTCTGTCCATGGAATTTCCAGGCAAGAAAACTGGAGTGGTTTGGCATTCCCTTCTTCAAGGGATAGTCCTGACCCAGGGATTGAACTCCAGTCGTCTGCATTGTAGGCAGTTTCTTTACCATCTAAACCACCAGATCTGTAGCCACTCTTCATTCTGTGTATACCACTGAGTGCTGTATTATGGAGGATATTCAGTTAGCACTGGAGATGGAGTGTTGAGCAGGACATAATCTCTGCAAGTTCACAACTTAGTGGGGCAGATGGTCACATAACACAATTATAAATCAGTGTGTAAAGTGCTGTGATTCCAAAACGTCCTGAGAGTAGAAGGCCACTGACTTGCAAGGCCTGTGGATTCAGAAGATGGACTTCCTATCTTTGAGAAGCATCCACGGCAGCACAGTGAATGAGTCCTTAATTTCTCCTGGGATGGAGACGTATGACATCCACCTGTGAGGTAGGTTTTGATTCCATGGTACAATTTGGATCTTGAGTCTCTGTGAGGTGAAATAACTTTCCAGATAAGTTACCACTTAAGGATATTGGTATGTATACCTAGGACTCCAAGCAGTTCTTTCTTCCATGAGTGATTTGGTAAAATTCCCAAGCTGATCTGAGAGGTTAGTGCTAGTCTCTGCAATTGTAAACTCTGTCGGTTTCTTTATGGTGGTGACTCATGATAGTCCTCGATCATCTGGGCCTGTCTCCAATGCTAAAGGAAGGAAGCTTTGTGGCGTGAGTTGATGTCATATGACTCCTAGTGTCAAGCACCCTGGAGCTTAACCATACAAGGGCCTATGTTGATACACACTGGTCTCAGTCAACTTGGATAAATCCAGATGGTTGAAAAGAGTCTGCTAAACAGTCAGTGCACAATCTTGGTGATGCTTTAGGTGTTGTAAGGTTGGACTTCAGAGGAGGATTTGTCAAGGCACTAGTTGGGATTCTGGGTGGAGAAGTCGTTTGCACTTCTGTTGCCACTGGGGATATACAATTGAAAAAGTGAAGGTACCTGGGTAGAGAGTTGTGAATGTATTGAACTGGAGCTTTTGCAAGGAACTAGGTCACCTAGTGTCCAAGTGTAGAAGCAGATAATTAGGAGGAGAAGCAAAAATAAGGAGTCCTGAGTGTCAAGTGAAATTTCTTCAGAAGACTCTGAAGGGTATATGGGGAGGTGAGAATCCTATTTTGTAAGCCACAAAGAGAAAAGGAGCAAAAGACAGTGAGATAATGGAAATTTGTAGGTAAAAACCAAAGCATTCAAAGTCAATACAGAGATGATTATCATGAAGATAGCAACACTGTCCTTTCTGCCCCTATATCACCCAATGGGGCAACAAATTTTATAATAGGTTTCTCCTAGTCCAAAGTCTGGGATTCGCTGGTGGCTCAGTTCATCACTCATTTGTGTCTGACTCTTTGCGACCCCATGGACTACAGCACGCCAGGCTTCCCTGTCCATCACCAACTCCCGGAGTTTACTCAAACTCATGTCCATTGAGTCGGTGATGCCATCCAGCCATCTCATCCTCTGTCATCCCCTTCTCCTCCCGCCCTCAATCCCTCCCAGCATCAGGGTCTTTTCCAATGAGTAAGTTCTTCACATCAGGTGGCCAACATATTGGAGTTTCAGCTTAAGCATCAGTCCTTCCAATGAATATTCAGACTGATTTCCTTTAGGATGGACTGGTTGGATCTCCTTGCAGTCCAAGGGACTCTCAAGAGTCTTCTCCAACACCACAGTTCAAAAGCATCAATTCTTTGGCACTCAGCTTTCTTTATAATCCAACTCTCACATCAGTACATGATTACTGGAAAAGCTGTAACTTTGACTAGACAGATCTGTGTTGGCAAAGTAATGTTTCTGCTTTTGAATATGCTGTCTAGGTTGCTCATAACTTTTCTTCCAAGGAGCAAGCGTCTTTTAATTTCATGGCTGCACTCACCATCTGCAGTGATTTTGGAGTCCAAAAAAATAAAGTCTGTCACTGTTTCCATTGTTTCCCCATCTATTTGCCATGAAGTGATGGGACCTGATCCCATGATCTTAGTTTTCTGAATGCTGAGTTTTAAGCGAACTTTTTCACTCTCCTCTTTCACTTTCATCAAGAAGTTCTTCAGTTCTTCATTTTCTGTCATAAAGGTGGTGTCACCTGCATATCTGAGGTTATTGATATTTCTCCCAGCAGTCTTGATTCCAGCTAGTGCTTCATCCAGTCCAGCATTTATCATGATGTAGTCTGCATTTAAGTTAAATAAGCAGGGTGACAATATACAGCCTTGATGCACTCCTTTCCCGATTTGGAACCAGTCTGTAGTTCCATGTCCAGTTCTAACTGTTGCTTCTTGACCTGCATACAGATTTCTCAGGAGGCAGATCAGGTGGTCTGGTATTCCCATCTCTTTAAGAATTTTCCAGTGTTTGTTGTGATCCACACAGTCAAAGGCTTTGGTATAGTCAATAAAGCAGAAGTAGATGTTTTTCTGGAAAATCTGCCTTCAATGCAGGAGACCTGGGTTGGATCCTCTGGTGAGGAAGATCCCCTGGAGAAGGGAATGGCTACCTACTCCAGTATTCTTGCCTGGATAATTCCATGGATGAAGGAGCCTGGTGGACTACAGCCCATAGGGCCTCAAAGAGTCAGACTTAATTGAGAGACTAACACTTTCAGCTGTTTCACAGTTCAAAGTCTCATCCACTAGTCCAACCTCTACCTACAAAACACTTTTACTTTTCAGTTGCCTGACTTTTTTCAGGATTTCCCATTGTCTGTTGACTGAACTCCAAAGTCCATAGGAGTCTTTTATGAAGTGATATTATAACCTATTTCCAGCTTTAGTATTTCTATTTCCACTTTACTCCAGCCTTACTCAATGAATTTCCATTGTTTGTACATCCTCTTCTGCTTTTTTGAAGTGTTCTTCCCTTTTTTTTTCACATGACTAACTCCTACTAATCTTTCAGTATCCAGGTCACAAGCTTCTCAGACATGCAAGGGATTGTTATGCAATTTTCCTACTTAATGTATGAGTCTTTTGTTTCATTTCAGATCACCCATTGAAATTCCTGCCTCCTGGTGGCTACGTCATGGCTAAAACACACAATGTGACAGAATTCATTTTCCTGGGACTTTCTTCCAATCCAGAGGTGCAGAAAGTCTGCTTTGTGATGTTTCTGCTCCTGTACACAGCCACTGTGCTGGGGCATTTCCTCATTGTCCTCACTGTCAGGAGCAGCAGAACCCTTGGCTCCCCTATGTACTTCTTCCTTAGCTACCTGTCCTTTGTTGAGATCTGCTACGCCTCGACAACAGTCCCCAGACTCATCTCAGATCTGCTGGCTGAGAGGAAAGCCATATCTCTGTGGGGCTGCATGTCACAAGTTTTCTTTATCCACTTCTTTGGTGGCATTGAAATGTTCTTGCTCACTGTGATGGCCTATGACCGCTACGTGGCCATCTGCAAGCCCCTCAGCTACACCACCATCATGAGCCGGCAGGCGTGTGCCCTCCTGGTGGGAGCAGCATGGGTGGGGGGCTTTGTGCATTCCTTGGCCCAAATCCTTCTCATCTTCCACTTGCCCTTCTGTGGCCCCAATGTGATCGACCACTATTTCTGTGACGTGCTTCCCCTGCTCAAACTTGCCTGCTCTGACACCGTCCTCATTGGTCTTCTGATCATTGCCAATGGGGGGACCCTGTCCGTGATCAGCTTTGTGGTCCTCTTAGCCTCCTATGTGGTCATCTTGCTCCATCTGAGGACTCGGAGCTCCGCGGGGCGGCGCAAGGCCCTGTCCACCTGTGGGGCCCACGTCACTGTGGTCACCTTGTTCTTTGGGCCCTGCATCTTCATCTATCTGAGACCTTCTACCACCCTGTCTGTGGACAAGACGGTGGCCATATTCTACACGGTGATCACCCCACTGCTTAACCCTGTCATCTACTCCCTGAGAAATGCTGAAGTGAAGAAGGCCATGAGGAGGCTGTGGGTCAGAGCAATCAAATTAGAAGAGAGGTAGAGGCTGAGCCTTGGTCTTGATCCTCGGGCTTAGAAAGATGGTGAATAAAAGCGAAGTGACACAATGGAATGAAGGACACTTCCTAGGGTTTATTTTTAGATTACTCCAACTGGTTCCATTCTTCAACAGGTTCATTGTACTCATTTATTAAATATTTTATTTTATGGATATACTATTACTTAACTAGCCATTTTTCTGTTACATGTTTAGATTATTTATATATTTTTACTACTATAAATAATAATGTGCTAAATATTCTTGAATAAAAATCTTGGTTGATACTTCTCATTTTTATGTCTAATTTGCTATCATAAATTTACTGCATTAAAAGTTACTATAACTTTTGATGCATAGTCTCAAATCAATTCTCAGAAGGTTTGTAATCCAGCACAGTCATTACAGTTTTTCTTGGTGAGAAATAAAGTTTTATACACTCTCAAATGACCTCCCCACAAGATGTTTATTAATTGTAAAAATTTAAAGGTAACTTTATAGTTGTGAAACCTGGTAGACACTTCCTTTAACTATTACTCACATTTATTATTGCCATTTACAAAGAGACACACAATGTCAGTGTGATATTTCTACCCAAAATACATAATATGAGTTTATTTATGAAAAAAAGTCAGTCAAACTTTAGTCAAAAGACATTTTGAAAGGAGAGAGATCAAGATGGTAGAGTAGGAGGAAGCTGGCTCATCTCCCTTCATAAGTATATGAAAACTACAGCTACATATATAGTGACTCTCACTGAAGTTGATACAGGTACTAGCAGAATTGTTCTTCTACAACCAAAGCTGTAAAGAGAGATCCCCATGGATTCTAATGGAAGGGGAGGAGATGTGATCTGTTTAGGACTCACACCCCCAGTGGGGAACACAGAAAAGGAGAGGATATTATAGACTCAGGGTATTGAGGGGTTGAAACTACGTATTAAACACCCCAGGCCTGAAGTCTGATACCAGGAAGAGGAGCCCTCTTAGCTGGCTTGAAAACCAATGGGGCTTACCAGAAGGATTTAAGAATCCAAGACTCTGCTCTTAAAAGCATACACACAGCCTTGCTTACTCCAAGTTACAGCACAAAGACAGCAGATTGAAAACTGTCTGGGGATCTAGATGTTCCTCCAGCACCCCTCAAGCATGCCACTCTTCTTGCCTGTCTGCGCTGGGCCCCTAATGCTCTGGGGCTGTTTACCAGTAAGCCAGAGGCTGCCACTACTAACAGGGAGCACATATTTGAGGGAAAAAACCAGAATGAATCCAGCCCCTGTTTCTGATTGGGGCAGAAGGAGCCATTGCCAGTGCATGCTTTGGTGCACACACTTGGGAGAGTGAGACTAGCTCCAGGGCAGAGAGGGCCTCTGCTGTTGTCTCTGTACACTCTCAGAAGGGAGCGAAACTAGCTCTAGGTGGAGACCTCCACCAAAGTACTGAAAGGAAAAAGCCTACAACCTAGGATACTCTACCAGCAAGATTATTTTTCAAAATTGAAGGAGAAATAAATAACTTCTCAGACTAGCAAAAATGAAAAGATTTCATCAATACTAACCTGACCTTATAAGAAGTATTAAAGGGTCTACTTAAGGGAAAGATAAAAGGCTACAGAACTAAGAAATTATAGGAAGGGGAAAATTCCACTGGTAAAGGCAAATATATAATAAAGGCTGTGGATCAGCTACTTAAATAAACTAGCATGAAATTTAAAAGACAATGTAAAATCAGGTATCACTACAATAAAGAGTTAAGGGATATGCATGAAGATGTAGAATATAACATCAAAAAATGTGGGGAGGAGTGAAAAATACAGAGATTTTAGAATGTGCATTTAAATGACAATCAGTTTAAAACAAGTAGATACAGGTCAACGTATATGAATTCCATGATTACCACAAATCAAAAACCTACAATATATACACAAAAATTAGAAAGAAGCACAAACAGCGTTAAAGAAAATCATCAAACCACAAGGGAAGAGTCTAAAAGAACAACAGAGTAGAACTACAAAGACAATCAGAAAATAAATGGCAAAATCACTAGTCCATACCTATCAACAATTACTTAAAATTTTACTGGGCTAAATGCTCTAACCAAAGACTTAGGGAGGTTATTTGGATAAATAAACAAGGCTTATCTAAGTGCTGCCTCCAAGAGACTTCAGAGATAAAGATACAAACAAACAAAGTGTGGGGATGGAAGGAATATATCATGAAAACAGAAATGGAAAGAAAGCTGGGATAGCAATATGCATTTCAGACAAAATATGCTTTAAAAAAATCTATAATAGACAAGAAAAGACATTACACAATGATAAAGTGATAAATATGAGAAGGTGATATAGCATTTATAATATACTTACTATAGGAGGATCTAACTATATAAGACTATAAATTATATATATAAATTTTATATATAAATTATAAATTATGTATATAAATTATTATATATATAATTTATATTAATATAAATTGAAACAATAATACAGTAATTGGAAGGGACTTGTCCGCTTACTTCATTGAACAGTCATTCAGATTTCTCTACCTGTTAACATCCTACCCACCCTCAAAAACCCACCTGAAATGCTGCTGCCTTAAAATTTATCAAAACTTAGGTACACACACACTTACAGACCATGTAAGTGTAAAGCATGGTACTATTTGCAGTAGAGAGAAATGTAAACAAATGTGAAGATGCAATATCAAGTCAAACTTCATAAAACTAATGGTAGTACATACAGTATGACTGTAATAATTCCATTGCCACCTCCTGTTGCTATGACAGTGAGCTCAAGTGTTGCAAAGATACACTTAAAATGCATCTTCATGCTAATCAATTACCCATGAGCAGTCACCTCTGCAGTAAATTGTTTTTCTCAGTAAAAAGTGATCTTTTGAGGTTCTTGTGTAGTTTTCATCATATTTAGTGCAATATCGTAAACATTGGATAACACTAGGGACCCTTATGAAGTGCCACCAGTGATTCTAGAAGTACTTTTAAGAAGCAAAGTCATGATGTTACAGAAAAGTTGAATTGCTTGATATGTTCCATAGATTGAGATATGCAGCAAGGGCCGCCTGCCACTTTAAGATAAATGATTCTAGTATAAGGATGATTGTAAAAAGAAAATCCATAAAGCTATCATTGCAGCTATTGGTTCCATTGACACTTTGAAGTCAGGAAGTACCTTGCCAGTAAGGGACTGTCTTTTAAATCTCTTTTGGTTTTGGACAATGCCCTTGATTACTCCTTGGAAGGAAAGTTATGACCAACTTAGACAGCATATTAAAAAGCAGAGACATTACTTTGCCAACAAAGGTCCGTCTAGTCAAGGCTATGGTTTTTCCAGTGGTCAGGTATGGATGTGAGAGTTGGACTATAAAGAATGCTGAGTGCCAAAGAATTAATGCTTTTGAACTGTGGTGTTGGAGAAGACTCTTGAGAGTCCCTTGGACTGCAAGGAGATCCAACCAGTCCATCCTAAAGAAGATCATCAGTCCTGGGTGTTCATTGGAAGGACTGATATTGAAGCTGAAACTCCTATACTTTGGTCAATTGATGCGAAGAGCTGACTCATTGGAAAAGACTATGATGCTGGGAAAGATTGAGGGCAGGAGGACAAGGGGATGACAGGGGATGAGATGGTTGTATGGCATCACCGACTCGATGGACATGGGTTTGGGTGGACTCCGGGAGTTGGTGATGGACAGGGAGGCCTGGCGTGCTGCAATTCATGGGGTCGCAAAGAGTCGGACACGACTGAGCAACTGAACTGAATTGAACTGAAGTGAAGGACCTTTGAGGTTCATTATCTGTGTTGCTCTATGGAAAGGATTGTCAACACTATGGGAGAGAACCTGATAGAGAAAGCACCATGAAAGTCTGGAATAATCACACCAGTGAAGATGCCATTATTGAAAAATCTGTGAAACATCAAGCCTGAAACAATAAATTCCTGCTACAGAAAACTTTCCAGATGCTGTGCATGACTTCACAGGATTTATGACAGAACCAATCAAGAAAATCATGAAAGAGATTGTGGATATGGAAAACAAAAAAGGTAGGGAGTGAAGTGTTTCAAGACATGGATCTTGAAGAAATTCAAGAGCTAATAGACTGCACGCTAGTGGCATTAGCAGAAGGCACCTTGATGGAGGTAAGTGCTTCCAAATCAGCGCCCGAAAATGAAGAAAACATCAAAGTAGCACCAGGAGACACTGACATTGGACAGCTTGCACAAGGGTTCCAATTAGAAAGGGCTGATTTTGACTTCTTTTAAAACATAGACGCTTCTATGAAATAGCCACAGAAACTAAATAGTAGAAGAAGGATTAGTACTTTGTAGAAACAATTTTACGGAAACGAAAAGCAAAAAGTCAGACAGAAGTTATGATATATTTCCGTAAAGTTACATCAAATGCATCTGCCTCTTCTGCCTCCCCTTCCACCTCTGCCCGAGACAGCAAGACCAACCCCTCTTCTTCCTCCTCTTCCTCAGTCCACTCAGCCTGAAGATGAGGAGGATGGTAGCAGGGAGTTGGACACGACGGAGCGGCTGAACTGAACTGAAAGCATTTGGTCCAGACCTAAACTCAGAGGAGCTGCCCTCCCTTTCTCTCAGTCCTTGATGCAGCAGGCTAGGATGTTAGTCTGCAGGCTGTGATAGGAGTTGCTTACTCATGTGGATGTTTCATTTTCTCCTGAGATCTACAGAAAGGACATTAGCAATGAACTTGAGTCACTGGATATTGCAAGAACAGATAATATCTACTTCTACTAAACTGTCAAAATTCTCAGGGATTATCTCATCTATTGAGGATTGAGAGTTAGTTGGTCTATTGAGGGATAATTGATCACTTTTTTCCTGGTCTCACTGGAAAAAACACAGGAATCAATGAAAACATTTTATTTTGTTTTTAAGAGGCAGAGATTGTAAAATGTTTAAAATGCCTTCTTAAAGTGTAATGATATTACACAGCATTGGAGACCTCCTGGTTAGGTTCTTAATTGTCAGTTCTGTTACAACATAAAACCCCAAGAAAATGTGTTTTCTAGGCAATAAATTGGAGAAAGAAATGACAACCTACTCCAGTATGCTTGCCTAGAGAATCCTGTGGACAGAGGAGCCTGGTGGGCTGCCGTCTGTGGGGTCACACAGTTCGGACATGACTGAAGCGACTTAGCTGTAGCTGTAGGCAATAAATACAATAGTACAAAAGAAAATTTGTAGAGGGCAGAAGACTACTCTGTGTGTACAATTTTGTATTCTCTTCCCACTTATTATTTGTATCCTTTTGGGTATAGCTTGAACTGCATATAACGGGAAACAGAGCTGCTTATAAGATGGAAGTACAGAGGCAGACAAGCCAGCGTGATTATTGAGGTCTACCAATACTATCAGAAATCTAGACTCCGCCACCTGAATCCTGCAGCGTTAGCCTCATCACCTCGAAGGGCTGCCAGTGCTGTGCTCCAGTGCTGCCCAGTGGAATTTTATGCTGTGCTAGAGACGTGCTCTGTCGGTGTTGTCCTGTGTGATAGTGACAACTGAGATGTGGCTATCCAGACCAAGGAATGGAATTTTAAAATATTTATTTTTAATAAGTTAAAGGTAAAATGTTTCGTGGGGCTAGTGGGTACCATGCTGGACAACACAGCTCTCACATTTCATCTGTCTTCCCAGGAAGCAGGAAAGGAGTACGGGGAAGGGGCAAATGAATTCCTTTCTTTTCAGATTTTTCAAAAGTGCCACATAGCACTTTTACTTTTACATTATTTGATGGACGTTAGTCACATGATTACCCTTATTTGCAGGGGAGATTGGAAACTAAAATATTTTCTTCTGTGTAGAATTATGTTCTGCTAAATATCAGGGTTTTGCCCTGTTCCAAAAGGGAAGAGGATGGATGTAAGGATTGGCTTATGGTCTCAGGCAGTCTATTAGAGCTTATTGTATGCTCAGTCACTCAGTCGTGTCAGACTCTGTGGCCCCATGCACTGTAGCCCACCAGGCTCCTCTGTCCATGGGATTTTCTAGGCAAGAATACTGGAATGGTTGCCATTTCCTCCTTCAGGGGACCTTCCCCACCCAGGGATTGAACCTACATCTCGCAGATTCTTTACCACTGAACCACCTGGGAATCTATTACCCATGTAATTAAACACTTTTTATAAACATGATTTTGATAGCTTGATTATGTCGCAGAGTCCAATTGTGGCATAATTTACTAATTATTCACTCACTTCGGAATTTTCAGATACATTTAATAACTTATTCAACAAAACTTAATGAGCATGTGCTGCATTCCAGACGTTGATGAAGAGACTGACACATGGGGGGAACTAAGTGACTTGAATCCATGAACGTTAGAATCAGGAGGTACATTGGAGTTAACCTAGTGCAATCCTGTCACGTTATACAGAAGAGGAAACCTGGGAGAGTGAGAGGTGAAATGGTGAGATGACGTGGCCTAAGTTAGTTAATCGACTCCTGACCCAGCTAGTGCCCAGGGGTCCTGGCTCCCTGCGGTCCTTTTTCTTCTCTGTTTTTTCTCCTGTTAATTCTCAGTAGTACAGTCTGGAAAAAATTTTCCTTCATCTTACTTTCAAGTTTCCTCTCTTACTGTCTCATTCTTGAGTGCAAAAACCTTATAGAAATCTCACTAAGCTAACTGAAAGTGATTTTGAATCTTTCCCCAAGTCATAGTTTACTTGGTAAAGTTCACCCTAGAGAAAGGAAATTCCATGGGGAAATTGTTCCCTTGATTATATGTGTGGCTGACATTATTTCAAATAGTTCACGGATCTAAGCATTTAATCACAACCCTTGGACTTTCAGTGGGTGGATAGGTTTGTCTACAGGAAAGGCAGAATCTTAAAAATCTCTGGATTGCTGCTTCCTGGGCTTATGTGTATTTCTTCTATATTTTATAAATCCAGATGTTAATCTGTATCCAAATCCTCTGTATTTTCCTTTTTGTTTTTGCTGATTCATCTTAGCCATGACCTTTGTTTTCTAAAAGTCCTAGGAATATTGCTGATTTTTCTCTTGGGGACAAGATCTGATCTTGAGTCCAGTAGCAACCACCACACAGTCCCATCAGAAGGCAGCTTAGTGTTATTGAAAGAGCACTCATTTCTAAGTTAGTAACCTGGCAACTAACTGGTGTGTGCCTTAGGATCCAATTAACATGGCTCATCCTCTGTCACTCTATCTATAAACAAAGGAGGTTAGAATGAAAGGTCTCTAAATCTTTTTAGCACGACTCTTAGAGTGGCGTAGCTGAGTGTGACCTGAACTTGGCTCACTGGGGGCCCTCAGGGGAAAATCATCTGAGTGTGTTAATATTAGCCAAAGCATCTTGCTTGTTAGGATTCCCAGAGAGATTCAATGCTTCATCCCCTCCCAGTTTCTCCAAACCAGATCGTTTCCTGAAGTAATGATCGATTCCAGCAGAAGCTAACTTCATGCTGAATTGGAGGCACTTGAATGCATTTGGGATCCATCTGAGCCAGTTGCCTGCCCTAAGGCAGAATGGACCACACCAGATTCTCTGACTTAAGGGTAGGTGATGTGACTGGAAGTAAGTTGTAGAGTTTCTGACTAGCCATATGTATAATATTGGGCAAGTCAGTTCTCTTTCAGCCACAAATGCTCATTTGTTAATTTATAAATTGCATACTGTTTATTTCTTTTTGGTTATGTCACAGGTATGTGGGAACTTCCCTGACCAGGGATCAAACCCATGTCCCCCTGCATGGGAAGTCTTAACCACTGGGCAACCAGGGAACTCCCTCATTTGTTAAACTGACCGCATGGGCTGTAGCTGGCCAGGCTCCTCCATCCATGGGATTTTCCAGGCAAGAGTACTGGAGTGGGTTGCCGTTTCCTTCTCTAGGGGATCTTCCTGACCCAGGGATTGAACCCGACTCTGCCCACATTATAGGCCAGACGCTTTACTGTCTGAGCCACCAGGGAAGATCATGCTATTTATTTATTTTTTTTGGTTATGCCACAAGCATGTGGGAACTTCCCTGACCAGGAATCAAACCCATTACCCCCTGCCTGGGAAGTCTTAACCACTGGACAACCAGGAAAGTCCTTCCTTTGTTATTAGGTGGTCGATTTTGAAGATTTTTTTGGAGGAAGGGGACAGGGCAAGGAATAGATTTATTCATTTTTGTAAAATATACATAACATAAGATTTGGTGATTTGTAAGTCTTTTACAATTTTGTGATTCTGTGAGGTAATATTTGGGATTATCAAGTGAGAACCATGTCATTGAGATGGAGGTTCTGTGACTTCATTCCGAGACCAGTCCCAGTGGCACATGAAGCTCTCTTTTCTTGTCTGCCTTCTATCTATCACTGGCTCTGGTCCCCAGTCCAGCAGTTTACCTGATGTACATGCTCAAATGCTGATTTAGGCTTTTACATGCTGGTCACGTCTTCTTTCCATGTTTCTTGGGGAGGCAGCTTTGCAGGGAACAAGGAGGTATGTCTTCTCACTTAAGTGAGAGAGATGGTGGGAATGGCCAGTTAATTCCCTTACTGCCAGGGTCCAGCCCTGGCTGATCCAGGGTATTTGAAGTGGGGACGGCGTCGGCGAGGATCAGGATACAATAGCTTCAATTAGTTATTAATTAAAGATGTAAAGAGTAATAGAATGAGGATAGCTCAGTAGGGAAATTCAGTGGAGAAAAGAGGCTGAGTAGCTTGGTTTACGCAGGAGACCAATAAAACTTCAAGACAAGAAGCTTGCACCACTTACGTAGGCCGCAGGCGTCCTTCCGTTCTCCCGAAGGAGAGGAGACACTGAGGCCTCCCTGGTCGGATCTTAGAAGCCCAGGCAAAATTAGTAAGCTTGGTGGCTTCCGCGCTCCAGATGGAAACTCAGCCAGAGTGAGAGAGAGAGCGACATGGGGAGACCAGTATTTCGAGAAACTGATCCCAATTCTTTATTTTCCATGGTCTACTTTTATACACTGAGATGTTATGCAAAAGTCACGTGGGGCCAGCAGTCCTGACTTTTATCAAAGTCAGGTGCTTCATACAAATGTATACAGAGGTCTTAGGGGTGTTACATCATCTTCTGGCCAGGGGGCCTGCTGACAATTTATGACCCTCTCCTTGTGACAGTGGTCAGTCAACCAGGACACTTATTTCTCCAGGGCTGATTATTCTCAAAACAGATGCCACCCAAATAAAGTTACATTCCTATAGGGTGAGGGTGTAGTGGGTTTTAGTTAAGGAAAGAATTTACTTAGCCTAAGGTCTAACATGATTTATATCAAAGGTTAATACTTATTTCTTCTATATATTCATTAATGTGTGTAAGGGCAGGGGATGTGGAGACTTAGCAACAAACATTGGCTCAACAAATGAAAAACCCTTCACCAATACAGTTTCTAATCAGCCCACTATACTTATACTAATAGTTTTCTAACTTTTCTAAGGAACCTGTTTTTAGAAGGTTTAAAGCATCTCGTGCCTCTCATGGCTGGGAGGCTGTGAGCAATCACATGTGGCCGGACAAGCCTGTCAGGCAGGCTAGAGAACCTTCAGAGGAGTTTGTAGGTTGAAACACTCCTATCACGCCCAGGAGTTTTTATTAACTGGAGCTCTAAGTTAACTCCTTCTCTGAAAGAGGTGGTGGGGGTCAGCCCCACGTAAAGTCAGAGGTGAGAGCACAAAGTAGTAAAGTAGGCAGGCTCTGGTTATGGGGGTAGATGCTCGAGGATTTCCAGGGGGACTCCTGAGGCTTGATCCCGCCTTTGCGTATGTCGAGCCTCCTTCCTCATGACCTTTGCCATGGGCAGAGTGCCTCATGCTGGCCCCCAACATCTTACCTGTGCTTCTATTTCCTCATCTGTATAAAAAAAGCAGTGATTATAATAATATCCGCATTACAGGCCTGTTGTGAGAATTAAATGAATTAATGTATGTATAGCAAATGGCAAGTACTATTGCAATGCTAGCTATAATTATTAACCAAAAAATGCAATTAATAATAAAGACTGAAGAAGAATATTAAGCAGAAAATTTTTAATGTCATCATAATATATGATAGTCTGTATAGACTCAGAAGCTATAATTATGAAATGATTTAAAAGAGGTATGATGAAATACTATGAGAGACCAAAGAAAAGACTGTATTACTCCTGTAGTAGTGAGGTTCTTTATCTCTAAAGTAGGGATGCTAAGCATAAAGACAGAGGAAAGAAACTTTGTGTTAAGAAATACCGTATAATATTCCATTGGGTAATGAAAAAACAAGGATGTAAACACAGGCAATGGTCAGTTCAAGAAGGACCTGGAAATCATAGTGAGAATATTATATTTTATGCCATGGGCAATGGGGGGCTGTTGCTAGATTTTAGATAGAGACGTAGCGTAACAAGATTTACATTTAAGGATAATCACCAAAGGATTTACAGTGCCTAAAGAAGAGAAGACACATGGTTGGAGGAGTCTTAAAGGCAAGCATCATTGAACAAACAGGACTGGGTTGGAAGGTGGGTCGAATTGGAAGGGATAAGGAGAGGTCATTTCTGGTGAAGGAGGGCTCTGTGGTGGGGATTATCAGGGTGGGCTTGTATGAGGAGGAGAGGACCCTGAGTTGAATAGAGGTGAGTTGAAGTTTAGTGGGTAGGAGGGTGATAGTTGAAGTGGCTCAATCTGTTCAAGTCTTTAAAAGTGGGCAGGGGAGCTTAGGTTTTCCCCAACTCATTCAAAGCCAGTGGAGGATCTGAGGAAAGAAGGGTCTAAGGAACACTTTTCTGGCTGTAGTCTGCAGGATGGATGGAGTGGGACCATCTGGAGGCTGAGAAGCTCCGGTAATCTTGGTATCAGCTGACAGCAGTATAGACGGTGGTAGCAGGAAGAATGGAAAAAAGAATGGCCCGCAGGAGAGGATCAAAGACAGAATGAACAGGATGTGGTAACTGACTGGGTGCGGGAATGAAAGGGAGGCATGGATCACACAGGACACCACAGCGACAAGCCTGGCATCTTGGAGGCTGATGATGCCTCCAGGTATCTTCCAGGTCACCCTTGCTTTAGGTCTCCTCTTACTCTGTAGTTTAGTCTTATTAGATTCAACCTCGTGGGCTCAGTCACTCAGTTGTGTCAGACTCTTTGTGACCCCATGGATTGTAGCCCCACAAGGCTCCTTTGTCCATGGAATTTTCCAGGCAAGAATACTGGAGTGAGTTGCCATTTCCTTCTTTGATTCAACCCTAATCTCTGTCCAAATCATTTTCTTGGGTTTGTGAGTGTAAATGTAGTAATGGTGATTCTTGAGAATCACAGTCTTCTCTTTCAACCATTGAGCTGCTTGATTTTCCAAGGTGGAAGATTGTGCCAGGTATTTTTAATGATTTTGGGTCCCTGGTGCCTCTATTGGAAATCCCACCACACTGTGATGTGCTTAACAATACTGCTTTTGTTTGGCATGACCATCAACACAACTTCTCTGCAGCATCCACCTTCCTGGAATTTTAGCTCTCTAGTAGGTAGCTTTCTTCTTTGTTGAATGGCAAAACTCCTTTGCTTCTGCAAAGAGAATTTCCTATTATTTTATTTTACTTCCAAGAAATTATATTGTTCTGATTCCCATTCAGGCAGACAGATAATCCCACGGCAGATTTGGTGGATATTTATGTCAGTATAGAATATTTTTTTTAATAAACCGTTTGTGAGAAAAGATATCATTTGGGGATTTGAAGAAACTTAACATATCTCTTTCTATGTGAATGGTGAATTAATTTCTAAATTAAAGGAATAAGGCATTTTGAAGGGAAGAAACATTATCTTTGTTTAGGATCAAAGATATAACAGGAAAAGATGATAATGAAGATTGTGGTGTATAATCTGCTACAAGTGGCTTTTCTGAACCCTAGTCTCAGGTAAAGCTTCACATCCACTCATGGCAAGTAAATATACTCGGGACTTATATCAAAAGGGCACCGTTCTCTGTCCATGGAATTCTCCAGGCAAGAATGCTGGAGTAGGTTGCCATTTCCTACTCTAGGGGAATTCCATGGACAGAGGAGCCTGGTGGGCTACAGTCCATGGGCTTGCAAAGAGTCAGACATGACTGAGTGACCGACAGAGACACAGATGGGACCTACCCTAAGAAGCTGTCTGTCTCTACCTCACTGAAACAGAACTTGCCCCAGGGCAGTGTAGAAAGTGTTCTCTCTGCAGCATCTCACTCCAAGAAAAGGAGGAGAGGGCATGCCTAATCTCCGCTTCCCAATTTACTCCACCTCTGCGGAGGCAGCGTGGTGCCAGGAGTTTAGTGGCTGTAACTTCCTCTGTGTGAAGCAAACATCAGGAATGTAGTGGAAAGGCTCTCCTCCAGCCTCCTATTGGTGGTGTGCTGGTAAATAGTTAATAACTGGCTCTCCTAAGTAAAGAGCACTGATTTGTATCATTTCCTGATTTCCAACGTGCTCCCACCATGGCTAATTTCAAGCTACCAATGTGATGTGTGGAGTTGAAAGAGATGCCTGTGACAGATTCTCCTGAGCTGGTCTGAACTGGATCCAACACAGCACAGCTTCCAACACTTGTACACTTAACTCATGTCTTCATGGAATATTAATTGTAGGAAGAAAGGGGTGTACATTTGACACATACTATTTGTTCTCAGAATGGTTGTTCTGCTCTCCACGTCTACAACTTAAAATGAAACTTGTTTATATTTTCATTATGCCAGCTCTCCAAGTACCAATCTTTTACTTTTGTTAAAAATAGTATTTGTGTTTTATGGACACTTATTTTATTGTTGTTGTGAAGTTGCTCAGTCGTGTCTGAGTCATTGTGACCCCATGGACTATAGTCTGCCAGGGTCCGCTGTCCATGGAACTCTCGAGACAAGAATTCTGGAGTGGGTTGCCATTCTGTTCTCTAGGGGATCTTCCTGACCCAGGGATTAAACCTGGGTTTCCTGCATTGCAGACAGATTCTTTACCATCTGAGCCACCAGGGAAGCCCCAGAAGAGTATATATGCTTTATGAGCATTTATTTTTAGTGTGTCTCAGAGTCACCTCAGTCATTTCTTTGACTCTCTCAGAAGTCATGACCTCTTTCTCTAGTCTTTTCCTTGCTCCAGAACACTAGTTTCTATAATTTTTCAAGTTCAGTAACTTCGTACAGTCTTAACCTTGACTTACGTCCTTACCTGATTTGTTTCCATCAGTCCAGATCACTGACCTTTGGGTTTTGTTCCTTTGTTGTTAGTTCTGCTCCTTGCTGTTGAGGTTTTCTTTTTCAGTTCTTCAAAAGTATATTTCTTTCTTGTTTTTGCAAACAAGCAAAAATCTGTGTTTACTAACAGCTCTGAGAGGTGTACATTTCAAAGGCTGATTAAGATTTGGAGGGCATAAGATAATAGTTCTTTCGTGACACTTCAAGTCAAAATTGTAAAAGCGAACAAATATAAAGCAAAGATCCTAACGAGACCAAGGTATGTAAGCAACCAACCTGCTTTCCCTTAGTGTAAATAAATTGACAAGACAGAATTTCTGCTCTTTTAAAGTGAACCATATATTCCTAAACCCTTTTCAAAAATAATATTCCCCACATCCTCAACACTAGAGTAGATGTCTACAACAGTATTGAATTGCTATCTAAATGAACAGACCTCAAGAAATGGAAAAGCTGTTCAAACTTAACATGGCAGCCGAAGAAACAAAGTTCTGTATGGGAAAAGTTTGGAATCATGGTGAATGGAAATGTTTCCATGATCGCTTGCATCCCTGGGGTTGAAGCCTTTCCATCTTTTATTTTTTTCTTTTCTTTTTCCCCCCTATTTTTATTTCTTTTTCTGTTTTGTAAATAAGCTCATTTGTATCATGTCCAAAGCTATAGTTTTTGAAAGTTTTAGTATAAAATCAGAGATAGCTCAATTCAGTTCAGTTGCTCAGTCATGTCAGACTCTTTGCAACCCCATGGACTGCAGTATGCCAGGCCTCCCTGTCCATCACCAACTCCTGGAGATAAGGGGAAAGATAATAGGATAAAACTTAGAAATTCAAAACATTAATACTATTTCATTCTTATGTCTCATGGACTTTATGTGGTGAAAAAAGTCCTAGTTGGTTAGCTTAATCTGGAAGATATTTTTTTGAATTACATGGCATTGTTAGCTTGAAGTGGTATCATGATCTGTATTTCTTCCCTCTAGTTTGGGGCTGTATAGATGTGTAAGGGGTGTCAGTAAGTATGTTCCAGGGATATAACTCATAGAGAAATTCTCTACTAACCTGGAAAAAGAATAAGCAGGCTGGCCACCCTTGCTGTCTAAGGACCAGCTCTGTGAGCTCATGATCTGTCAGCAGCTTGAGCAGAGGGTCACAGGTTTTGAAAGTGAAAGTGTAATGATGGTGACAAGCTGTGGATTGAATTATCTCCAATGTGTTTGAGCATTTGTCATAGGAACATAGTTATTGAAGATGCAAAACTGGAGAAGGAATCTGACCTGAAGAGACCGAGGCCTAGCAGAAAGGAGTGAAGAAATCAGGACAGAAGACCTTTTGGAAAAAGGTAGAAATATCAGTGGGAAGATGATTCCCTGAGGCAGAGATAAGGGAAAAAGGAAGTTAAGAAAAGAAATGTCTCATGAAAATTCCCCAATAGGAGACAGCGTTCAAAATGCAATGAAGTAAAGAACACTAAAAAATGCAAAAGGATAATAAAACTATAAGCTCTGAACTTAAATGATTCCCTAAATTCAGAATACCTTTTAATGGACTAAAACGAATTGTAGCTAAAGTCAGAAAGTCTGGTTCTGAGTCCCAGAATTCACTACTTTCTGTGCGATCTTGGGTAAATAGCCAATTCTCTGAGCCTTAATTTTCTGATATATAAACTGTTAATCCTTAATACGTTCATACTGGCTAAATGAATGATATCATAGTAAGTGTATTATAAAGTTGTTTGCACTGCCCAACATGCTATATACGGAGTGAATTAATTATGATCAGTGTTTGTTTTATTACAGGGCTCTCAGTAGCTCTTATCCAATCGCGTCTGAAAGGATTCCATGGCGAGGACCAATAATGTGACTGAGTTAATTATCACCGGTCTTTTCCAGGACCCAGAGGTGCAGAGAGCGTGCTTTGCGGTGTTTCTGCCCGTGTACTTGGCCACGGTGGTGGGCAATGGCCTCATTGTTCTGACGGTTAGAGTCAGTAAGAGCCTGCGTTCCCCCATGTACTTCTTCCTTAGCCACCTGTCGCTGGTGGAGATCAGTTACTCCTCCACTGTTGTCCCTAAATTCATCACAGACTTACTTGTCAAGATTAAGACCATCTCCCTGGAGGGCTGTGTGGCTCAGATATTCTTCTTTCACTTGTTTGGAGTTGCTGAGATCTTCCTGCTCACGGTGATGGCCTATGACCGCTACGTGGCCATCTGCAAGCCCCTTCACTACACAATCATCATGAGCCGGCCTGTGTGCCACCGCCTGGCAGCCGCTTCCTGGCTGGGGGGCATAATTCACTCCATGGTGCAGATCCTTGTCACTGTCCAGTTGCCCTTCTGCGGTCCCAACGTGATTGACCACTACTTCTGTGACCTCCATCCCTTGTTCAAGCTTGCCTGCACTGACACATTCGTGGAGGGTGTCATTGTGTTGACCAACAGTGGATTAATCTCTGTCTTCTCCTTCCTCCTCTTGGTGTCCTCATACATTGTCATCCTGGTCAACTTGAGGAACCATTCAGCTGAGGGGAGACGCAAAGCCCTCTCCACCTGTGCCTCTCACGTCACGGTGGTCGTCCTGTTCTTTGGACCCGCCATCTTCCTCTACATGCGGCCCCCCTCCACCTTCACTGAGGACAAGCTGGTGGCCGTGTTCTACACGGTGGTCACCCCCATGCTGAACCCCATCATCTACACACTCAGAAATGCAGAGGTGAAAATTGCCTTGAAGAGGCTGTGGGGCAGGAAAGTTAACTCAGCGGTGGAATAACAATGAAAACCTTAAAAACCTGAGCATGCATATGGTGACTAAATAGAAGTTTGATTTTAGTGAACTATGAAGAACAGAGCAAATGTTCACCTATTTATGTTTTTTGGTTGTATTTTAGGTGAGGGCTTTATATTCCGTAAAATAAATCAGATGCTTTTCATAGCCCTCTGTATTTTGGAGAAAGTTGGCAATTGAGCTGCATTGTTGTTTTTCTTCATGTTCTTCAGTATACAGGGCATAGACATTAGGGAGGGATCACCTGGGTTGGAATTCCCACTCTGTCACCTTCTACCTGCGAACCCTGGGTTCATTTACTTTACTTCTCAGTAAACGATACTTCTTAGCATGCTGCAATGTGTGAAAAGATTGTGGTACTGGGAGAAATAAGTTTATGTTTTATTCTTTCCCTCTATCAATGTGCTCTTGTGGGAATCCCTGGAAGGCTTTTCTATCAATACTTCATTTTAGGTCTAGTTAGGGAGTGTGGGGGAGAAGGAAATGGCAACCCACTGCAGTATTCTTGCCTGGAGAATCCAATGGATAGAGGAGCCTGGTGGGCTGTGGTCCATAGCGTCCCAAAGGGTCGGACTCGACTGAAATGACTTAGCGTGCACAGGGAGTTTGGGATGGGCATGTACCCACTGCTATATTTAAAATGGATAATCAACAATGGCTTACTGTAGATCACATGCAACTCTGCTCAATGTTATGTGGCAGCCTGGATGGAAGGGGCGTTTGGGGAAGGATGGAAACATGTATACCTATGGCTGAGTCCCTTCACTGTTCACCTGAAACTATTCCAACATTGTTTGTTAATCAACTCTACCCCAGTACAAAATAAAAATTTTAATAATGTTAAAAACTGAAAAACCATTGCTAAGAACATAACTATTTCATCTTTTCTAGTAAGTGAAAATATTTAAATATCTCCCATCTCTGTGACAGCTGCACTCAGCACCTCTCTCTCATCCTTTCAGATACTGTTATAGATGGCTTTTCAAACCAGTATGTATAAACTTGATCAATTAAGTTTGTCAAAGTTCACTTAGCAGGAATCATCTTATCAGCTCTTGACAACTGTATATATAATTCTATCATAGGAGAAGGTTTTTCTCTCTGATGTTTTTTAAATGGAAAAAAATATGAAGGCAATTTTTTAGGAATGCATCTTCTCAAATATCAACCCTATTAAAGTTGTCTATTTCTTAAAAAAAAAAACCAACAACTTAATTTTAGTTTTCCCCCTTCATTGACCTGAATCCAATGCCTCAAATTCCACAGTAGGAGCTTTGTTTCATGGAAGTAGGACATTGTTAGAATGGAAAGGTCTGTGGAAGGTGAAATATAATAGAGCTATGATTAATCATTCACATGGGCTTCCCAGGTGGCTCAGTGGTAAAGAATCTGCGTGCCAAGGCAGGAGACACAGAAGAGGAGGGTATGATCCCTGGGTCGGGAAGATCCCCTTGAGGAGGAAATGTCAACCTGCTCCAGTTTCTTGCCTGGATGATCCCATGCACAGAGAAACCTGGCAGGCTACAGTTCATGGGGTTGCAGAGTCGGACCTGACGGCAACTGAGCAGGCATGCAACTAGGCATATCTTTTTGTTTTCAAACTTTTAATTTTGTGTAGGAGTATAGCAGATTAACGATGTTGTGATAGTTTCAGGTGAACCTCAAAGACTCAGCCATAAACAAACAGCCATTCATATCTTCATCCAAATAATTTTACAAGACCCTTTCCTTTCTAGACAGTTGTATGTGCACTGAGTTATGTGCTTGTGTGTGTGTGTGTGTTAGTCACTCAGTCATGCATGGCTTAAGCCAAAATGTTGCCTGTTTTTGTATGACCTGTGAGCCAAGAAAGGCTTTTACATTTTCAAATGGTTGAAAAAATTAAAGTAAAATAATATTTTGTGACACATAAAAGTTGGATGAAATTTCAGCTTTATTGCCCACAAATAAGTTTTATTGGATTACAGTCATGCCCCATTACTTACTCTTTTTATCTATGGCAGCTTTTGTTGGAGTGGCATGGTTGCATAGTTACAACAGAGACTGTGTGGTCTGCAAAGCCCATATATTTTCTTTTTTTATGTATGAAATTTTTATATTTATTTACAAATTAATTTTTATTGGAGTAAACTGCTTTATGATGTTGTCAGTTTCTGCTGTGCAGCAAAGCAAATCAGTGCTATGTATACATATATGCCCGCTTTTTTAGATTTCCTTCTCTTTTAGGTCATCGCAGATCAGTGAGTAGGGTTCTCTACACTAAACAGTAGGTTCTCACAAGTTATTATTTTGTGTAGAGCAGTGTGTATACGTCAATCCCAATCTCCCAATCTGTCCCACCCCTCATTGTCTCTTGGTAACTCTAAGCTTGTTCTCTACATTCATGACTCTGCTTGCAAAGCCTGTATATTTTCTGTGTAGCACTTTACTGAACATGTTTCCCAGCCCCTGGCTTAAGCCATAGTAACATTTATTGCTTACTCAACAGGAAGTTGGGAGGTCAGTGGTCCCAGGGTTGTTTTGTTATTCCCACCATGCCCAAGCCCCTTCAGTTCTCTTGGCTGGCCCCTCATGGCTGCAAGATGTCTAAAGCAGCTCTCGGTATTACATGCTCACATGTAAGAAGGGAGGGGTTTTCATTTCATTTCAGAAAACAGTTCCAAGGACTTTTCCAGAACAATTCTTATTTTGTTCTTATTGAGCGGAACTAGCTTATATATCTATCCCTAGATGCAAAGGAGCCTGGAACAGTAAGTAGTGGCATAAACATAAAAAGGGTAAGCTGACCAATTCACATCTTCATTTTAACTTGCAAAATGGCGAAAGTTGTGTAGTACTATCCCTAATTCTTAAAGAATCTGTACTTTTCATATAATGGTGGAGTTTAATTAGAACTAGGCAAGTGTGGCCATAGTCAGTGGGTTAATCTTCACCAGGTTAGAAAATAACATCAGCCTTTCCTGAAAATGTATAACTTTAGGTGAGCAAATAGTCTCATACCACAAACATTTTAACAAATGTATTTTCCTATAACGCATGTTCATAGACTCATATTAAAAACTCTTCCTTAGATGTGTTAAACTGAATCATTCAACAGAGAAAAGATT
Source organism: Bison bison bison (assembly GCF_000754665.1). Lineage (NCBI taxonomy): Eukaryota > Metazoa > Chordata > Mammalia > Artiodactyla > Bovidae > Bison > Bison bison. The sequence continues at coordinate 3,067,793 of NW_011494750.1, forward strand.
TTGACTTACAGCCTTCCACAAAAGCTTAGTGATGAGATGTACAGAATAAATGAATAAATGTAGATTTTCTTAAATATTTTGAGCTTTTATGTAATTATTTGTTAATGTTCCTCCTAAATGTTTTTTTAAAATATAATGGATAATGAAAAAAATGATAATGGTTAATTCAGAGTTTGCACTCTCAAAAGCAATTATTGGGTTGGCCAAAAAGTTTGTTTGGGTTTTTTACATGACATCTTATGTTAAAACCTGTAAAATAATTAAAAAAAAATATGGTCATAATAGTCTCTTAATCACTAGTTGAAAATGGCATTTTGTTTCAGCTTTAATTTTAGTCAGGCTAAATTAATGACAATTATGTTTAGGACTGGGAGAGAGCATGCTGATCATACAAAGTGTTATTATAGCATTTGTAAAACTATTCATGACAGAAAATTTATTACAGATGAGGCCAAAGCAGAGTAATAAACTCACATGTAGTGTTTTCAAACCAATATCCAGTTTAGTATTGATAAAGATCAGTTTGGAAAGGTTTTGTTTCCTTCTGAGCAGGCATCTCAACAGCAGTTGCATTGTGATTTTGGCTCAGATAACCCTTGCTGTGGTGGTAGGGGCTGTCTTCCGCATTGTAGGGTGTTAGCATCTCTGGCCTCTGTCCAGTAAGTGCCAATAACACCGTCTTCCCACACAGGTAAATGAAAAGTTTAGGAAATGAAAGTTTAAAAATGTTTCTAGATGTTGCCACATATCCTCTTGGGGGCAAAATCACCCATGGTTGAGAACCACTATTCTGTAGCCTCACCGTCATCCACACCAAAGGCCGGGAGAAGGGCTGTCTCAGTTTCTGACATTTGTGGTCCATAATTCCTTGAACCCATCCTTGGGATGGCATCATATGTAAAATCACATAATTGAGTTCATGATAAGCAAGAGCTGGATCTAATTGCCCTCAGAACAGCATAGAGTCCCATAGCCTAAGTGCTCTGTGAACACTGAGTAAAATTAATTTAATATATTCCCTATTGATTTCTGAAGTTATGTTACCTACAAGAAAGTTTGAGAGGTTGGTATTCAGGTCCCGCTTCCCATGAGGTAGGTGCCTGATGAAGAAGGGGAAAGGCATGGGTCTCTGGGGACCAATCTTCTCTCATTTGATCACAGTGCGCCCCGCTCCACCCCCAGTATCTCTCAGCAGTGTGAACTCAAGGCTGAGCTGCCAGAATTCTTATTTCTCTGTGGGCCATCTGAGAGGCAAGTCTGCTGTGCTCTTGTTTTTAATCAGGTGGAATCGACTTACTGGCTTAGTCTCAGCATTCCTAAGGCTGCAGGGAGAGCAGATCCTCCACCTGGCAACTCCTAAGATGTATGAGCTCTGGCACATAACTTGGCCTTAATGCTCGGAGATTGAATAACTGGGAAACCGTCACGAGGTAATGGGTGGTCTCAGGGCACTATTTTGCTCTCTGGGATCGGAACAGATAAAAGGAACAGTGGTGAGACAGCAGAGGCCCAGAAACAGTGGGGTGAGTTTTGTTTTGTGAGCGTGTGATGATTATAATTCCGCTTTGAAAGTAAAGGGAATGCTAAGTGCTCTCACGCTGGTCTGGTCTTTGCCTGAAATAAGCGCTCTGCTAGACACGGGATTCAGGGATGAAAAGATGTGGTCCTGCTCCTTGGTGACCTCTGTTCTTTCAGTATTTTCTGAACTTCTGTGGTGTACCAAATACTGTGCTAAGAAGGCAGGATGATCTATATGCACTGTTCCCACCCTAAGTACGTTCACTGAGTGTAGTTTTGTGCAGGTGCTTCAGTTAGCACTGGAGATGGAGTGGTAGCCAGACATACTCTCTGCTCTAAAACGTCCACAGTTTGGTGGACCAGATGGTCACATAGCACAATTCCAATTCAATGTGCAAAGTGCTGTATTTCCAGAATGTCCTAAGAGAAGAGTGTCACCGACTGTAAGGGTCTATGGATTGCAGAGATGGATTTCCTATTTCTGAGAAGACTAAGTTTATAGAGTTTGAATGGTAGCATTTCAGGTACGCAAGGGACTATTATATAATTCACTCCTTAAGGAAGGAGTCTTTTGTTTTGTATCATTTCATATCACCCTTCTGAATTCCTGCCTCCTGGTGGCTATGTCATGGCTGAAACACACAATGTGACAGAATTCATTTTCCTGGGACTTTCTTCCAATCCAGAGGTGCAGAAAGTCTGCTTTGTGATGTTTCTGCTCCTGTACACAGCCACTGTGCTGGGGAATCTCCTCATCGTCCTCACTGTCATGAGCAGCAGAAGCCTTGGCTCCCCCATGTACTTCTTCCTGAGCTACCTGTCCTTTGTTGAGATCTGCTACGCCTCGACGACAGTCCCCAGACTCATCTCAGATCTGCTGGCTGAGAGGAAAGCCATATCTCTGTGGGGCTGCATGACACAGCTTTCCTTTCTCCACTTCTTTGCCGGCACTGAGATTTTCCTGCTCACTGTGATGGCCTATGACCGCTACGTGGCCATCTGCAAGCCCCTCAGCTACACCACCATCATGAACCGGCGGGCGTGTGCCTTCCTGGTGGGAGCAGCATGGGTGGGGGGCTTAGTGCATTCCTTGGCCCAAATCCTTCTCATCTTCCGCTTGCCCTTCTGTGGCCCCAATGTGATCGACCACTATTTCTGTGACGTGCTTCCCCTGCTCAAACTTGCCTGCTCTGACACCGTCCTCATTGGTCTTCTGATCGTTGCTAACGGGGGGACCCTGTCCGTGATCAGCTTTGTGGTCCTCTTAGCCTCCTATGTGGTCATCTTGCTCCATCTGAGGACTCGGAGCTCCGCGGGGCGGCGCAAGGCCCTGTCCACCTGTGGATCCCACATCACTGTGGTCACCTTGTTCTTTGGGCCCTGCATCTTCATCTATCTGAGACCTTCTACCACCCTATCTGTGGACAAGACGGTGGCCGTGTTCTACACGGTGATCACCCCACTGCTCAACCCTGTCATCTACTCCCTGAGAAATGCTGAAGTGAAGAAGGCCATGAAGAGGCTGTGGGTCAGAGCAATGAAGCTAGAAGAGAGGTAGAGGCTGAGCCTTGGTCTTGATCCTTGGGTTTAGGTGATGCTCTGTCAAACTGAAGGGGCAGAATGAGATGAAGGACAAGTTCCCAGGACTTGTTAATTTTAGAGTTACTCTCCATCAACTTCACTATAATCAGTTACCATATATTTTCTCTTCAGTTCAGTTCAGTCACTCAGTCGTGTCCGACTCTTTGCGATTGCATGAATCTAGCATGCCAGGCCTTCCTGTCCATCACCAACTGCTGGAGTTCACCCAAACCCATGTCCATCGAGTTGGTGATGCCATCCAGCCATCTCATCCTCTGTCGTCCCCTTCTCCTCTTGCCCTCAATCCGTCCCAGCATCAGAGTCTTTTCTAATGAGTCAATTCTTCGAATCATGTGGCTAAAATATTGGAGTTTCAGCTTTAGCATCAGTCCTTCCAAAGAACACTCAGGACTGATCTCCTTTAGGATGGACTGGTTGGATCTCCTTGCAGTCCAAGGGACTCTCAAGAATCTTCTCCAACACCACAGTTCAAAAGCATCAATTCTTCAGCACTCAGCTTTCTTCACAGTCCAGCTCTCACATCCATACATGACCACTGGAAAAACCATAGCCTTGACTAGACGGACCTTTGTTGGCAAAGTAATGTCTCTGCTTTTGAATATGCTATCTAGGTTGGTCATAACTTTCCTTCCAAGTAGTGTCTTTTAATTTCGTGGC
>NW_011494750.1:3071669-3076174 GCF_000754665.1 Bison bison bison
ATCTTAGTTTTCTGAATGTTGAGCTTTAAGCCAACTTTTTCACTCTCCTCTTTCACTTTCATCAAGAGGCTTTTTCTTATCTCTTACTGTTACTTAATTGGCCACTTTTCTGTCAGATGTTTAAATTGTTTCTGAAGTTTTATAAATAACAATGTTCTACGTTTCCTGAACAGAATTTTTTAATGATACTGATTTTTAAACAGTTATTTGCTATAGAAACCTTACTTTGTTAAAAAGTGTAATAACTTTTGATGCGTGGTGCTAAATAAATTCTCAGAATGTTTGTAACTCAACAGTCATTAAATTTTTTCTTGATGAGAAATAGTATTTTAGATAGTCTCATCTCATCTCCCCGTAAGAAATTTATTAATTGCAAAAGGATAAATATGACTTTACAATCAAGAATCCTGGAAGGTACTCTTCTTAGTAATTAGACACATTTATGATATTTAGACTGAGAGGCACACAGCATAATTACTGTAGCATTTCTATAAAAAATATACAATGTCACTTTAATCAGAAAATATCAGTTAAGCCTGCGCTGAATAATAGTTTGCAAGGAAAGAGATCAAGATAGTCGAGTAGGAGGATGCTGGCTCACCTCCCTTCATGAACACATGAAAACTACAACTACATATATAGTGACTCTGCCTGTAGTCAACCTGGGTGCTAGCAGAATTCTCCTACCACCAAAGCTGTGAAGAAAGATCCACATGGAGTCTGCTAGTAAGGGAGGAGAAGCAGTCTGGTCAGGACGCATACTTCCCAGGGGCACACACGAGAGTGTGTTACAGGGTCAGGAATCCTCCCTGGGGAGTGAGGATTTCGACCTACACCTTAGGTACCCCAGCCCTTTGGTTCTGATACTGGTAAGACAAGCCTCTTAACTGGAAAACCGGTGAGGATTACTGGAGGACTGTGAGAGACTCTGCTCTTGAAAACAACACACACACATATTTGCTTACTTCCAGTCACAGCTCGAAGGCAGCGGGTCAAAAGCTGCCTGTTGCTCCTGCTGGCTCACCAGGGTCACCCCAGTGTCCCCAGGTCCCCACCGGGCTCCTGTTGCAGCCCCTCCTGCTCTGGTGCTTCTTCCCACAAAAGCAGGGGCTGCCATTGCCAGTGAAGGGGTGCAGACTTTGAGGGAACAAAGTCAGCTTGGACCCTGGCCCCACTTCTGACTGGGGAGGAGGCAGCCACTGCCAGTGCACGCCTTGGTGCACGTCCTGGAGAGGGAGTGAGACTAGCTCCAGAGCGGAGATGGCCCCCGCCAGAGCGTCTGTCACCGTGCACACTCTCTGAAGGCAGGGGGGGAGGCGGTAGCATAGAGACCTCCACCCCTGGGGCATGCACCCCCTGTGCACACTCGGGAGGGAGTGCGACAAGCCCAGTGGTGTGGCACCCACTGCTCAGACCCCAGTCCATCCTGTAACTAAGGTACACACGTGTGTGCATGCTAAGTCACTCCAGTTGTGTCCACCTCTTTATGATCCCATGGGCTGTGTGTAGCCCATTGGCTTCTCTGTCCATGGGGTTCTCCAAGAATACTAGAGTGGGTTGCCATGCCCTTCACCAGACCTTCCTGATCCAGGGATCGAAACTGCGTCTCTTATCTGTTGCGTTTGGTAGGCGGGTTCTTTACCACCAGCACCACCTGGGAAGTGCAGCTGCAAGACCTCACACCCCAGCAAGGTCCCAGACCAGGGAGGAGACTGCCATCAAACCTGGGAGGAGCCCGGTGTTCTCAGGGCTCCTGCTTCACCTCCTTGGGCCAGAGTCCATCTCCAACAGGGCGGGGACGGCCACTGCACACAGGGGAAGCTCTGCCTCCAAGCCACGGGGCACACAGACTGCACAGAGCTGCTTCCTCAAAAGGACATGCTTTCACGACCGGCATAGGTGACAGCTTCACTTAATTTCAAAGAGAAAGGTAAACAAAATGAGAAGACAAAGGGACAGGTTTCACATGAAAGAACAAGAAAATAAACCATGAAAAAATCTGAGTGAAACAGAGAAATAACTTGCCTGATAAAGAGTTTGAATCAATCGTAACTGAACTTGGGAAAAGAACAGTTGAACACAGTGGGAATTTTAACAAAGATTAAGGAAGTATAAAAACCAATCAGAGCTGAAGAATACAATAAATGAAGTGAAAACTACACTAAAGGGAATTAACAGCAGATTAGATGGTTCAGAAGAATATATAAGCGATCTGGTAGATAGAATAATAGAAAACACTCAACCAGAACAGCAAAAAGACAGATTTAGAAAAACGAGAATAATTTTCGGAACTCTGTGACAACATCAAGCATACCAACATTCGCATTTTAGGAGTCCCAGGATAAAAGAGAGAGAAAAATGTATTCAATACTTTGAATTCCCACAGCACTTAGCTAGAATCTTTTCAAGTCTTTGCTCCCTAAATTTCAGTGTTTATTTTTCTTACTCCTCCAGCCCTGACTCTGCCCCTAGACTTTAACTCTTGGGTATATGGCATGAATCTTACTCATTTTTATACCTTGCTCTTAATGATATCTAGTAAACCGTAATAAATATATGGTCTATTAAATTTCCAAAAGTCAGTAGTGCTTCAGATTGTAAGTGGACAGTGGTTGTTACATCTGTATCTTCGCCTCAACTATCTAATTAATAAACTGATATTATACTGCTTGAGACCAAATCAATAATCACTGCTTAATTTTTTCTGAGAATAACATACATTGGCTGGAGAATCCAAAGGACAGGATCCTGGCGGGCTACAGTCCATTGGGTCGCAGAGTCAGCTATGACTGAGGTCACTTAGAACACACACACGTTATATATGCATACGAAAAGAGCATGTATTATGTATATATTTTACTATTATCCAAGAGATTTCATATATTTTATCTCCATTTCATCCTAAAATGCTCTGGTGATGTAGGTGTGAGTCTCCTGCTTTATAGATAACGAGGCTGAGGCTTTGGGAGGTAGGTGCCTTGATCCAGGTCAGAGAGTTAGGTCCCCCAAAGGCTGAACTCAAACCCAGGACTGTCTGATTTCTAAGTTCTTGCTCTCTCTGTGTATCCCTCTGCTTCTCTTTAAGGATCACAGAGCACAAACACATCTAAGTCTCTGGATTCCAAAACTGAGGTTTCATAATCTCTGTTACTGTCAGGTGTTTTTCTGTGGAATCACTTCAACGTAAATGAAAAGTGTTTCTTAGAAATACAGCCTGAACTGCCTTCTGGTCGCAAGTATTCCTGGGTCCACAGAAAACCAGGGCCTGAGATGCCAGATCTGGAAATGGTGAGCTGAAACACCAGGGAGACACGGTGCTCCTCGCAGCTCAGCCTCTGATTCTCACGAAAGGAAAAGCTCACTGAGCTGCAAGGCTTAGCTAATATATAGGATCAAAATGCCTTATGTTGGTCAAGAAGAATTTTTCAAATGCTGAAAAAGGCAGCATTCTTGAGACTGACACACGTTTCAGAAAATGGGAAATAGAAGTCAAAGACTAATATGAGTTGAGTATCCTCTATTCAATTTCCTAAAATTAGACCTGAAGGGCACTGCCCCATAGGTAGGACAATGCTCACTTTGCAGTTGAGGAAACTGCAAGTCAAGGACTCTTCCAAAGCCCTGGTTGTTTTTTTCTGAACCAGTTGTTTGTGAACCATGAGTTAGAACCCAGAGTTCTTCAGGCACCTCAGGGATTGGTGAAGAGGCAGAGCAGGAGAGGACAAGATGCAGTCAAACAGGTCCTTGTGGGACTTCAATTAAAGCAGCAGATTATCTTGTTTCTTTTTGAAAAATAAGCTTTACATGTAAGATTTATGTTCATAAAAGATAGTCAAATCCTTTAAGAAACTTAAAAAAAACATTGTAAAATATTCTGTCTACATGTCTTTCTTGATTTCTTCATAGTCAGGTTCTGCAGCTTGGTATGGAGTGACAGGCTTTAGGAAACGACCATTCTGAGCAGGGGGAGCAGAGCCAAGCCTTCTTCTTTAAAACTAGATCATTTTTCAAGAGGATTTTTAAAACACTTTATTTTATGCTAGAGTATAGCTGACTTAATACTGTTGTGAGAGTTTCAGGTGGACACCAAAGGGAGGCAGCCATACGTATACATGTATCCATTCTCCCCCAAACTTCCTTCCTATCCAGGCTGCCCCATAACATTGAGCAGAGTTCTCTGTGCTCTACAGAAAGTCCTTGTTCCTTCTAAAGTCCAAGTCCAGAAAATCAGGGAAAGAGGTTCCTCAGTGAGAGTGAAGGCATGCCTCAGAAAAGATAGTGTGCCCAATCAGGGCGAACTCTCCTGAACATGCAGTGTTGACTCAGCCTGTCCTGAAATTGCCTCACTGCCGGGAGCCAGTGAGAGACATTCCACTCGTGACAAAGGTCATGAGGAAGGAAGCTCGGCATACGCAAAGGCGGGATCGAGCCTCAGGAGTCCCCCCGGATATTCTCGAGCATCTACCCCCAAAAAACCAGAGTCTGCCTACTTTATTGCTTTGTGC
>NW_011494750.1:3076382-3098176 GCF_000754665.1 Bison bison bison
CTGAAATAGCTTAGAGCCTCTCAGAGAGTTAGAAACTGTCAGAATAAAACTAGTAAAAAATTTCATTGATGAGCCAATGCTTGTTGCCAAGTTTTCACATCCCCTGAATTGTATCCTTGAATGTGTATTAATTAATACAGTTGGTATGTAGAAAAAATAAGTAGTGGCCTTGGTGTTAGTAACTTTAGACCCTTAAGGTAATAAATTCTTTCCTTTGTTGTAAACCCATTACACATCCGCCCTATAGGAATGCAATTTTATCTTCGGAAGATGGCGCCAAACCTTAAAATAATTACTCTTAGAGAAAATAAATCTTATGGTTGATAAGTCTTTGTCAAGAGTCATAAAATGTTAATAAGCCTTCTGGCCAGAAGATGATGTAAATCACCTAAACCATTTGTATATGATAAATTTGCAGGAAAGAAACCCTGGTTTTTGATAAGGATCAAAGACTGCTGACTTTGCATCCCCTATTATCCTCTATGTGTAACTTAGGGTATAAAAGCCCCTGTTGAAAATAAAACTACGGGCCTTGCTCACCAACGCTTGGTCTCCCCATGTCATTCTTCCCCTTAACTTCCAGCTGAGTCTCCATCTGGAGCGCGGATATCCTCTGCGACCATTTATTTGCCTGGGCTTCTAAGACCCACTCAAGAAGGTGTCTAAGGTGGGGCACCTTCCTCTATTTGAGAGGGCGCCTGTGGCCTCCGTGGTCAGAGCTAACCTGGTGTCACGGGTTATATTGATTTTCCGTGTAAACCAAGCTACTCAGCTTCTTTTCTCCACTGAATTTTCCTACTGAGCTATCCTCATTCTATTACTCTTTATATCTTTGATAAATAAATAAATAAATAGGTCGCCTAAGCCGTCTCTCCTTCGAATACCCTGGATCAGCTGGGGCTGGACCTCGGCACCTCACCTCTTAGGATGACGTCACTATTGCATCTTTCTATTATGACTGCAGACTGTGCCACAGGACGTGTAGCGTTCAGTCGTCTTCATAAACCTTTGTTTATTTATTTATTTTCATTTTGTGAACTGTATAGAACTAGACCAACTTGCCCGTTAGGTATCCTAAGTTTTATGATTCTTTGTAATTGAAATTTAATAAAAATGTTTTGAAATAAATAGAAGTTAAAGAGAACCTTGGAATTAAATCCTATGGCAGTGGCCTTGTAAACTAATCTCCTACTTGACTCTAACGTGCAACCATTGAGATCTAATAATACTTGATATTTATTAAGCACCTCAGTTCAGTTTAGTTCAGTTCAGTCGCTCAGTTGTGTCTGACTCTTTGTGACTCCATGAACTGCAGCATGCCAGGCCTCTCTGTCCATCATGAACTTCAGGAGTCAACCCAAACCCATGTCCATTGAGTCGGTGATGCCATCCAACCATCTCATCCTCTGTTGTCCCCTTCTTCTGTCTTCAATCTTTCCCAGCATCAGGATCTTTTCCAATGAGTCAGTTCTTTGCATCAGGTGGTCAAAGTATTGGAGCTTCAGCTTCAGCATCAGTCCTTTCAATGATTATTCAGGACTTATTTCCTTCAGTATTGACTGGTTTTATCTCCCTGCAGTCCAAGGGACCCTCAAGAGTCTTCTCCAACACCACAGTTCAAAAGCATTAATTCTTCAGTGCTCAGCTTTCTTTATAGTCCAACTCTCATATCATGACTACTGATATGAGAGTCTCCATTCATGACTACTGCAGAAACCATAGCTTTGACAGCTTTTTAATATCCTGTCTAGGTTGGTCATAACTTTTCTTCCAAGGAGCAAGCGTCTTTTAATTTCATGGCTGCAGTCACTGTCTACAGTGATTCTGGAGCCCAAGAAAATAAAGTCTGTCACTGTTTCCATTGTTTCCCCATCTATTTGCCATGAGGTTATGGGACCAGATGCCATCATCTTAGTTTTCTGAAGGGAGGGAAAGAGGCCAGAAAATGAGGAATTGTGGTCTGAACAATGGAATATGTTTACCAAATTACTTCATCTTTTTCTTCTGGGCACACAAGCTGCCGTTCCTGGCCCCCTTACATCCACATGGGGTCTTGTTACTAATAGGTGGAAATAATATACCTGTTTAGGCTTGGTCCATAAAATGTCCCTAGTAATCCTCAATTTAACTTTGATGACTGGCTAGCTGGGCGCACATGACCCAGCAGATGGTCCTGAAGCCCCAGGAGACCAGAGGTACCACAGATTGCCATGGGCCTGTTACTGATGGTCATAGCTTGGTGGACAGCTCTCCCTAAAACCTGCAAATCTGCATTGGACTTAGTATGAATGAGAAATAAACTTTCACTGGGATTAGTTCAGTTCAGTCACTCAGTTGTGTCCAACATGAACTGCAGCACGCCAGGCCTCCCTGTACATCACCAACTCCCGGAGTTTACCCAAACCCGTGTCCATCGAGTAGGTGATGCCATCCAACCATCTCATCCTCTGTTGTCCCCTTCTCCTCCTGCCCTCAATCTTTCCCAGCATCAGGGTCTTTTCAAATGAATCAGCTCTTTGCAAAATGTGGCCAAAGTATTGGAGTTTCAGCTTCAACATCAGTCCTTCCAATGAACACCCAAGACTAATCTCCTTTAAGAAGGACTGGTTTGATCTCCTTGCAGTCCAAGGGACTCTCAAGAGTCTTCTCCAACACCACAGTTCAAAAGCATCAATTCTTCAGCACTCAGCTTTCTTTAGAGTCCAACTACACATCCATACATGACTACTGGAGAACCATAGCTTTAACTAGATGGATCTTTGTTGGCAAAGTAATGTCTCTGCTTTTTAATATGCTGTCTAGGTTGGTCATAACTTTTCTTAGAAGGAGCAAGCATCTTTTAATTTCATGGCTTCAGTCATCTGCAGTGATTTTGTAGCCCAAAAAATAAAGTCAGATACTGTTTCCACTGTTTCCCCATCTATTTCCATGAAGTGATGGGACCAGATGCCATGATCTTTGTTTTCTGAATGTTGAGCTTTAAGCCAACTTTTTCATTCTCCTCTTTCACTTTCATCAAGATGCTCTTTAGTTCCTCTTTCTGCCATAAGGGTCGTGTCATCTGCATATCTGAGGTTATTGATATTTCTCCCGGCAATCTTGATTCCAGCTTGTGCTTTGTCCAGCCCAGCATTTCTCATGATGTACTCTGCATATAAGTTAAATAAACAGTTGACAATATACAGCCTTGACATACTTCTTTTCCTATTTGGAACCAGTCTGTTGTTCCATGTCCAGTTCTAACTGTTGCTTCCTGACCTGCATATAGGTTTCTCAAGAGGCAGGTCAGGTGGTCTGGTATTCCCATCTCTTTCAGAATTTTCCACAGCTTATAGTGATCCACACAGTCAAAGGCTTTGCCATAGTCAATCAAGCAGAAATAGATGTTTTTCTGGAACTCTCTTGCTTTTTCCATGATCCAGCGGATGTTGGCAATTTGGTCTCTGGTTCCTCTGCCTTTTCTAAAACCAGCTTGAACATCTGGAAGTTCCCAGTTCACGTATTGCTGAAGCCTGGCTTGGAGAGTTTTGAGCATTACTTTACTAGCATGTGAGATGAGTGCAATTGTGCAGTAGTTTGAGCATTCTTTGGCATTGCATTACTTTGGGATTGAAATGAAAACTGATCTTTTCCAGTCTTGTGGCCACTGATGAGTTTTCCAAATTTGCTGGCATATTGAGTGCAGCACTTTCATAGCATCATCTTTCAGGATTTGAAATAGCTCAACTGGAATTCCATCACCTCCTCTAGCTTTGTTCATAGTGATGCTTTCTAAGGCCTATTTGACTTCACATTCCAGGATGTCTGGCTCCAGGTGAGTGATCACACCATCATGATTATCTGGGTCATGAAGATCTTTTTTGTACAGTTCTTCTTACCACCTCTTCTTGATATCTTCTGCTTCTGATAGGTCCATACCATTTCTGTCCTTTATTGAGCCCATCTTTGCATGCAATGTTCCCTTGGTATCTCTGATTTTCTTGAAGAGATCTCTAGTCTTTCCCATCCTGTTGTTTTCCTCTATTTCTTTGCATTTATTGCTGAGGAAGGCTTTCTTATCTTTCCTTGCTATTCTTTGGAACTTTGCATTCAAATGGGAATATCTTTCCTTTTCTGCTTTGCTTCTCACTTGCCTTCTTTTCACAGCCATTTGCAAGGCCTTCTCAGAAGCCATTTTGTTTTTTTGCATCTCTTTTTCTTGGGGATGGTCTTGATTCCTGTCTCTTGTACAATGTTATGAACCTCCATCCATTGTTCATCAGGCACTATTTATCAGATCTAGTACCTTAAATCTGTTTATCACTTCCACTGTGTAATCATAAGGGATTTGATTTAGATCATACCTGAATAGGCTAGTGGTTTTCTCCACTTTCTTCAATTTCAGTCTGTATTTGGCAATAAGGAGTTCATGGTCTGAGCCACAGTCAGCTCCTGGTCTTGTTTTTGCTGACTGTATAGAGCTTCTTCATCTTTGGCTGCAAAGAATATAGTCAATCTGATTTTGGTGTCAACCATCTGGTGATGTCCATGTGTAGAGTCTTCTTCTGTGTTGTTGGAAGAGGGTGTTTGCTATGACCAGTGCATTCTCTTGGCATAACTCTATTAGCCTTTGCCCTGCTTCATTCTGTATTCCAAGGCCAAATTTGCCTGTTACTCCAGGTGTTTTTTGACTTCCTACTTTTGCATTCCAGTCCCCTATAATGAAAAGGACATTTTTTGGGGTGTTAGTTCTAGAAGGTCTTGTAGGTCTTCATAGAACTGTGCAACTTCAGCTTCTTCAGCATTACTGGTTGGGGCATAGACTTGGATTACTGTGATATTGAATGGTTTGCCTTGGAAATGAATAGAGATCATTCTGTCATTTTTGAGATTGCATCCACGTACTGCATTTGGGACTCTTTTGTTGACTATGATGGCTACTCCATTTCCTCTAAGGGATTTTCCCACAGAGGTAGATATAATGGTCATCTGAGTTAAATTCACCCATTACAGTCCATCTTAGTTCACTGATTCCTAGAATGTCGATATCCACTATTGTCATCTCCTGTTTGGCCACTTCCAATTTGCCTTGATTCATGGACCTAACATTCCAGGTTCCTATGCAATATTACTCTTTACAGCATTGAACCCTGCTTCCATCACCAGTCCCATTCACAACTGGGTATTGTTTTTGCTTTGACTCCATCCCTTCATTCTTTCTGGAGTTATTTCTCCATTAGCATTTTGGGCACCTACCAACCTGGGGAGTTCCTTTTTTCAGTGTCCTATCTTTTTGTGTTTTCATACTGCTCATGGGGTTCTCAAGGCATGAATACTGAAGTGGTTTGCCATTCCCTTCTCCAGTGGACCACATTCTGTCAGACCTCTCCACCATGACACAGCTGTCTTGGGTGGTCCCACACAGCATGGCTTAGTTTCATTGAGTTAGACAAGGCTGTAGTCACTGGGGTTAGGCCACTGAATTTTGGGCTATTTTGTACTATAACAGCATTTCTAGCCCATGACAATACAGATAATAGAGTTGCTAATGAATTTATTTGATAACGTGAAGAATGGAAGAGGTAGGGATAGGGGCACCTAGGAAGGACTGGATGAATGGACCATTCCGAGGAGCGCTATTCATGAGACCAGGAGCTGTCCTGGATAGAACTCTTGCTGTGCTGCCCCATCTCTCTAACCTCTGGACACCTCCCCACAATGCCCCCAGCTACCTGGTGCTGAGGGTGAATGCAGCACAACTACTGCATTAGTGGTGGAGGAACACCCTTACTTGGGAGAATTTCTGAAATGAGGAAACTTAGACCTCTGAGCTGAATTAATGATTGCTAAGGCAGCAGTGTATTACAGAATAAATGAACACTGATAACCACATCTGCCCTGCCTTCTATTAATACACAACATTCTGATCAAAAAAGTGTTTATGGATGAGCCAATCCTTTGCAAAATTCAATGCACAGATAAGAGAAAGCACAATTCTTACTATTCAGTTCAGTTCAGTTCGGTTCAGTCGCTCAATCATGTCTGACTCTTTGTGACCCCATGGACCACAGCACTCCAGGCCTCCCTGTCCATCACCAACTCCCAGAGTCTACTCAAACTCATGTCCATTGAGCTGGTGATGCCATCCACCCATCTCATCCTCTGTTGTCCCCTTCTCTTCCTGTCTTCAAACTTTCCCAGCATCAGGGCCTTTTCAAATGAGTCAGCTCTTCCCATCAGGTGGCCAAAGTATTAGAGTTTCAGCTTCAATATCAGTTCTTCCAATGAACACCCAGGAGTGATCTCCTTTAGGATGGACTGGTTGGATCTCCTTGCATTCCAAGGGACTCTCAAGAGTCTTCTCCAACACCACAGTTCAAAAGCATCAAGTCTTTGGCACTCAGCTTTCTTTATAGTCCAACTCTCACATCCACACATGACCACTGGAAAAACCATAGCCTTGACTAGATGGACCTTTGTTGGCAAAGTAATGTCTCTGCTTTTAACAGTGTTTAACTCCAAGGTGCCCCTAGGTTATATTGTTGAAATCATGAAAAATCTTCCTGATCCCAGATTATATCCCCCTAAATGAGTCATTATGCCTACTAGATTGACCATGCCATGGGGGAGGAAGCCATGTTTTTTTTTTTTTTTTTCCTATATGACCCTCCTTAACCTGAAACCTCATTGTATAGAATGTCCAGCTCAAACGTGTCAGTTCCTCTTGGATGGAAGGATGAGCAGATGGGATGAAGGTCAGAGTGGTGTGGTGACTTTGACAAGGCTGTACATTTTCTGAGATGGATCCTAGCTCTTAATTTCCACCATTTCCTCACACTTTCATTACCTTTTCTGAGGTGTGTGTCTCTTTTCTTTAAAATGAGAAGTTAGATTTATAAACTTTCAAACGTCCCTACCAGATTTTATATCCCACTATTTCAAGAAAAAATAATGGATTGCATATAGTTTCATTTTTACAGTTCCCTAATGTACCCTCTGGGTATAAAACGACCAATGGGAGGAGGAAAGAGACAAATGTGTGAAGCAGGCGGCATCATGTGATAGCATGCTAAGGTTTAGAGCCAAGCCCTGAAGGCCATCATTGGCGAGTGGCGATGCTGAAAAAGTCACAGAAGGAAGAGGGCCTCTAGGTGGTCTATGGCCACTAGGGGAGGTGAAGGGAACATTTTAGAAGATTTTCAGTTTCACGCTAAAAAAAATGAGCCTTAATAAGTCTTTCAACACACTAAAGACGATAGCAAAAGTCATATTTGGAGTGGGTGCCACTGATTTTTTAAGAAAAGATTTCCATTATCATTTGACTTTTATAAATCTAGGTCTCTGAATCTCTAAAAAGAAGTTGAGGCAGAGAAGATCTAAGCTGCACTGTTTAGGTTATTTGTACCTAATAAAATATACTAGTAACAGAATAAAATATAGTAAAATAAAAGGCTGATTATGTTGAGTGAAGAAGTTGTAAGGATGCTAACTGATTCTTTCTCTCTCTCCAAAGAACTGGAGGTAGACATGTAGGGCTATGGACAGAGGGAAGAGAAGATCCAGCAGATGTGATGGGGCCAGAAGAAGCACCCTTGAGAGATCGGGGCGACCTGATCTAGAGACTCCCTAGGATGGACGTGGTGTGGTTGGTGGCCGCTGAGAGCACTGGTGCCTGATATTAAGGATTTCCTTTATTTTGTTCTATTTATTTTTAATTGGAGGATAATCGCTTTACAATGTTCGGTTGGTTTCTGCCATACAACAACGTGAATCAGCCATAAGTATGGATCCTTCCCTCTTGAACCTCCCCTCCCCTGCCCTCATTTCACCTGCTCTAGTTCATCGGGATTTCCTTTATATTACTAAACTTTCTTTATGCTATCTTCGTGTCATATAATCCAGTCAAGTGTCCGTATGCTGCAATGAGGTTGCTGTAGCGGCACAGAAGTGGCGAGATGCACATGCTTGTTGTTGCTATTGTTTAGTCGCTCAGTCGTGTCCGACTCTTTGTGACCCCATGGACTGTAGCCCACTAGGCTCCTTTGTCCCTGGGATTTCCCAGGCAAGAAGAGTGGAGCGGGTTGCTGATTCCTTCTCCAGGGGATCTTCCTGACTCAGGGATCAAACCTGCGTCTCATGCACTGGCAGGGAGATTCTTCACCGCTGAGCCACCAGCGAAGCCTGAGCACATGGTTAGGGAATAGCAACACTGAAGATAATAATGATGATGGTGTTACTAACAGTAGCAGTGATAGCAAACACTTACATAGCAGTTACTGGCTGCCAGGCATTGCTCTAAGCATTTGATACAAACTCTCATCTTATCCTCATAATGACCTTATGAGGTAGGCATCATTTTTTCCCAGCTTCATCAAGATGTTATTAACATGTAGCATATGTAAGTTTAAGGTATACAATGTGATGACTTGATATATATATATATATATAAAATGTATTTTGTTAAATGATGACCACAGTAGGTCAGTTAACACCTCATTTCCTTATCACTTTTTTGGATGTGTGGTGAGAATATTTAAAATCTGCTCTCTTTAACAAGTTTCTGTGCTGTTAATTCCCAAGTAAACACTATTTTAGCCCCATTTTTCAGGTGAGGAAACTGAAACACAGAAGGTTAAATGTCAAGTTGCCTAAAGGGAGAAACCTGGAGCAGAAACCCAGATGCTCCAGAATCATTCTCTGCAGGAATCCAAGGTAGAGTGTTAAGCTGCTTTATTGGAATAGTATTAATAACAGAGAGTGACCTTCGAAGGCTGGGCAACCTGGGGCCACAGGTTCAGCACTTGTGACCACCTTTGTCCACTTCTCTGTATTTCCATGTGCCGGTCCTGGTCCACACTCAGATGTGGTAGCCTCTGAGACAGAGTCTCACAGGACTGAAATGTTTAACTTCCTGGTCCGTTGCCAGCTTCTTCCAGCTGACTAGGAGGAGGGAGTCAGTTCCTTTCAATTGTTCCTGTTTCCAGGACAATGAGATTAAGATGTTCCCATTCTGGTGGGTGTTATACATTTAGTGGTTGCATCCAAGCGGTCAGACATCAGGGCTTTAGGACTGGGGTCATCTAAAGCGTGGTGTTGCTGCCTCTTGCTTCCCAACTCTGACTCCAGAGAGCCAGCAGGTCTCGACCAGCTTTAAGTGAGTTCAGTGCTGTGGTGATTGTCACAAGAGAGATGCTGGGAACCACTCTTACAGCCAGAATCCAAAACTTCAACTCATATTTCAGAAATTTCTAACCTTCAATACTTTTTCTAGAGAAATATCCAAGCAAGAAAATAAACTACACATTATTCAAGTCCTTCAACCTTGCTGTACAAGTAAGTTTTCCTTCATTGTTGATATATTTTCTATTTAATTCAAAGTTCCTATCATTTCCGATGGAAATAGACAATTAAACAACTCATTTGATAGTTTGTAATGAACCTAAAGTTCATTTTTCTAAATTTTGATTAAAGTTTTCAAAATCTTATTGTATACCTGTTTTCAAGGTTTGAATTAAGAAAAAAATAACAATATGTAAGTAATAATAATCAACAACTTTTTTCCCTAAAGCTTTGCAATGTCTATAATCTATTCATTTACTTTTTTCATCTGATCTTATCCATAGCAGGTAGAGAATAATTATTGGCATCCCTATTTTACAAATGAAACTGAGGCTCAAACTGTCTGAGTGGAAGACCTGGGACCTTCATGGGTTAACAGCTATTTCAAAATCTGAGGATCTAATAATATTAAGAACTTGTCATCAGAACCAGATGTAGAATAGCCCAGTCCAGGGTAGTGAGTCCCACACCCATTCAGAATTGTTATAAATATCTTTTGCCTGATTTCTCTACCTCTCCTCTGCCAGCCCCTCATTATAAGGATGCAAGATAATACAAAATTTCTCAAGCTCTTTCTGAAAGAGATTCAGCTTCTCTTTAAAATATATATATATATTTTTAAATTTTATTTTATTTTTAAACTTTACGTAATTGTATTAGTTTTGCCAAACATCAAAATGAATCCATCACAGGTATATTTTCAGCTACCATTATCTGCGAGGATCAGTGAGTTTACCTGGCAATTCCATAGCACCTTCTTCTGGAATTCTGCAGCATTCGTAAAAAATGTTCTTTTGACTTTCTTTGTTTATGACTCTCACAATTATGGATGAGGCTGGAAGTGTCAATAACGATCAGTGTGTTGAAATTTATGGGCCCTAATCAACAACTTGGGTGTCCGAGATCGGAGCTTAGTGATAGAGGAGGGCATTGCAGAACTTGAAATAAAGGGGTCCCATGACTAGGAGAGCTGGATGGGTGGAGGAACTGTGGAAAATAGACTTGGTATGGACTTGGAAGGGACACTTGCGGGGCTGTCTTCCAGGGGCCATAGGGTGGCAGCGGCAGGGTTCCCAGGTGAGAGTTGAGTCTGTCTGTGCAGGGAGAAGCTGAGAGTGCTCAGCACCCAGGGAACTAAGTTTAGCGCTTGTGAGTAATTCAGTTTTCCCACTCTTTGCCTCCAGGTTGAGGTGGGACTCATCCTTGTGCTCAGACAGTCCTTGGGCAAATGTCTGTCACAGCACTGAATACCACGCTCTCTGTGAGAAGAGGAATCAAGCTGATTTCCTCTGCTGCTTCCTGATCAGTTAGCCCAATACCTAAAATAATACCTGTTGAATAAATGAATAAATGAGTAAATGAATAGAGAGTCTAAGGCTCTTCCCATATTTCAGTGCTATTTTAATTTGATTTGATTAATTCTAGGAAGTGTTAGTGCTCATCCACTAAGATGTGGACCTCTGTCTGTAAGGAAGCTGATCCCAAAGGGACTGGGAATGCTCTGACCACTCTCAGGGATTTTAGAATACACTAAACTGCTCCTTTGCTGGCTTGATACTGTAATTTTTTTTTCCTTTTTGAATAAAAATATTCTTTGGATCACTTGTGTCCATTAGAATTCCAGAGTTTTTTTTTTTTTAAGGAATTAAGTTTAAAAAAAAATAATTTTGTGTATTTATTTATTTTGGCTGTGCTGGGTCTTTGTTGCTGCACAGGCTAATCCCTAGCTGCTGTGAGCAGGCCTCCCATTGTGGTGGCCTCTCCTGTATCAGAGCACAGGCTCCAGGGTGTAGGCTCAGATTTTGCAGTTTCTGGGCTCCAGAGCACAGGCCCAATAATTGGGGTGCATGGGCATAGCCACTCCACGGCACGTGGGATCTTCCTGGGTTGAGGATTGAACCCAACCCAATCTGCCTGCATTGGCAGGCAGATTCTCTACCACTGAGCTACAAGGAAAGCCCTGAATTTTAAATTTTGGGCTTTTAAAATTTTGTTCTTTTTGACCCTATGTCTCAGTCTTTATTATAACAAAGCATGAAACTGATACTTCTCTCTCCCAGTTTTTAAAAGAGGACAGGCTGGTCTTTGGATCTGGTTGAATTCCTCAATGTAATAACATTTTTAAGTTCTGGGCCCCAGCTATGAATCTTCTGGTTTAATGATGTTTTAGCCTATAAATTTCCTTTTTACCCAGAGTGAGCATCTGCTCATTCTGGCAGAATCTATTGCTATTTCCAGTTGATCACAATTGACCATTTAGTACTTCAGGGTCATTCTGTTTCAAACCCCTGATGTGTATTCAAATAGATAGCTTCAGTTAAAATCCAGACTGGACTACTTACTGCTCATGAGAAGTAAGCTTGAGCATGCCAATTGTCTTTGACACGGATTCTTCATTATAAAGATGGCACATGTATCTTAAGGATAATTGTGGAGATTGAGTGAGATAATGCATGTGAAGAGTTTACTGCAGAGTGAGTGATGACTCAGAGTTGTGCCTGACTCTTTGCAACCCCATGGACTGTAGCCTGATAGGCTCCTCTGTTCATGGAATTCTCCAGGCAGGATTACTGGAGTGGGTTGCCATTTCCTTCTAACCAGTGACAATTAAACATCAATACATGCTTGTTCTTACTCTCTGTAAACAAACAAACAAAAAAGCCCCAAACGATCTCTCTTCCTTGATTGCTCTTTCTCTGACTCCTCCTTCCCAGAAGCTCCTGTTTGTAGAAAATGCCTCTCTTCCCTCCATCCTTTTACTAAGACTTTTCCCTCTTGTGTGTAAATTTGAACTTTTTTTTTTTTAACAACAACAGACTACTGTTCTTTGATACTAAACTTAGGCTGGGTGAGTGAGGCTTTCTACTTAGGCAAAATTTTCTTGAAACCTCAATCACAGGTTATAGTTTTCCTGAGATGATGGATTCCCTATAATGTGTCTCCCCATGATCTGCCATATAACCAGAAGACTACAACACATGTTTGGAGTGCCGGTCCCAATCTGTTAGTTTCTCCCAGTGCCTTGGGTTGATTATGTCTGCAAGGAGAGTGGAACATGGAGGATAAATTTTCTCATTGCTAAATTGTAGCTAGATCCATTTCTTCCTGGCTGCCAAGAGAATGTATTTTTGGGTTTAATAATTGTGGGTGGGCCTTTCAAACCTACTGTGAATCTCAGGAGCTGTGAATGAACTCCAGCTTTACATGGCTTACAAGTAATTTGAATATGACATTTCCCTTATGATTTCCTATAGCTCATCTTTCAAGGTGCATGTAGAATAAGTCAAGCCCTTCTTTCGGACTTCTAGCCTGCCAGACTCCTTCCTCTGTCCGTGGGGTTTCCCAGGCAAGAATACTGGAGTGGGTTGCCATTCCCTTCTCCAGGGGATCTTCCCAACCCAGGATCGAACCTGGGTCTCCCACATTGCAGGCAGATTCTTTACCACCTGAGCCACCAAGGAAGCCTAGGTATCTCATATATGTGGGATCAAACAGTATTTGTCTGCACTCAGTGCATATTGGAATGCATTTTTAAGGTTAACTTAATATATGTCCTACAAACTAATTGAACATTTCCCCCCACTGTGCTATACTATAGGTTCTCATTAGTTATACATTTTACATATAGTGGTGTATATATGTCAGTTCCAATCTCTTAATTTACCCCATCCCCCCTTTGCCCCTGTCCATATGTTTGTTCTCTATGTCTTGGTAACACTCTTTACCTTCAGTTTCCCTCACCTTACAAGTGAGAATATTATGGCTCAGGAAGGTGAAGTGAATTTCAAGAAATCTCACAGTTACCTCTTGGCTAAGTTAGGACCAGAACACAGCACTCCTGACTCAGTCAGGCACTATTAACACCAAATGGTGTTACTTAGGAAAGAAAAAATTATGAAACTCAGTCAGTTTTCTAACCTAATAGAATGATCCAATGAAAAGTGTGTGGGAAGTGATGATTTAAGAAGTCTGCTGTAGCCCATAAATAAATGAAATCCCTCATCCAGCTTTTGAACCTGGGTGACTGAGGATTGTGGGAGATTTCTGAGTCAAAGAAGAGATTATGAAATCATAGATAATTTCTCACTGCGTTTTTTTTTTTCCTCTCAGCAGGAACTTTAAAAAATCTTATTTAGGCATTTAACACACATATCATCAAAGCAGGGGGAAGAAAGACCAGATGATGCAGAAATACAGACCAGATGACCTGTTAAGAATTCTATTGGTTCTGTCACCCTGCTGTGTTAGAATGTAACAGAAATTCTAATAGGAAACTATCAACCTTCTTAGATCCAGGTATTGTAAGTTTCCTATATTTTTTGGTTTTAGATTTTTAGTCATTCAACAGCTATTCATTGAACACTGCTCCAGGTGTGGCAGTGAGATTCCTAGCACAAAAAATTCCTGCTTTTGAGCTGCTCCTAATGTAAGGGTGGGAAGATAGAGGAAAACCAACACAGCATAGTGTGCAAAAGTCCAGGATGGAGATGGTGTAGGTGGACAGTGGAAGTTCTTATAATCTAGACTAAGGTGAGGGAAGAGACCATTTTCCTTGTGGAAATTTTGAAGGATGTTTAAGAGTCAGTCAGTAGAAATGGGAATGGGTATGTAGGATGGGGCAGTAGGTGGGGTGATGGAATAACATGTGGAAGGCAATGAGGTGTGAATGAGCATGACTTGGTCAGAAATTTAGGGTAGTCCACAGTAGTGAACAGGGAGGGGAGCTGAAGGATAACATGGATGGGTTTTCAGGGTCCAGGGACTTGTAATGAGACTAAAATGCTTGGATTTTATCTTGAATATAAAGAGGAGTCTTTGAAGAATTTTAAACTGGATAATGACATGATTGAATGATTATGTTTTATAAATATCATTGTGATTGAAGTGTGGACACTGAGCAGGTGTCTGGGTGAGGAAGATGACGGAGACACCAGCTATGATGTTATTGTAGCAGCCATCAACTTACTTTGCTAATTAGTCTAAATCTAGTGCTGAGCACTATGGTTGGGTATGGCGAAAGTGAAGTGAAAGCGTTTGTTACTCAGGTGTGTTTGACCCTTTGAGAACCTGCCAGGCTGTTATGTCCATGGATTCTCTAGGCAAGAATACTGGAGTGGGGCAGCCATTCCCTTCTCCAGGGAATCTTCCCAACCCAGGGATCGAACCTGGGTCTCCTCACTGCAGGCAGATTCTTTACTGTCTGAGCCACTAGGAAAGCCCATAGTGTGGTAGGTACTCAAAAATGTTTATGGAATAAATAAATGAAGGAATAAATGAATGGAAGAATGGATGAAGTTTAAGGAATAAGATTTGAAAAGTTGCAGTGATTCATTTTGGTATTATAAGATGGACTAGTAAAGGGAAAAGTCAAGGATGATTTCCATGGTTATAGTGGATGGTGGAGGAAATATAGAAGATAACCAGGTGCATTGAACAGTACAATGGGGAGTTGGAAGTGTGGGTATGAAAAATATTTAGGAAAATTATTTTCCCATAACTGGCTATTTTTAATGAACTTATATATGTGTATATATATATATATAATTTTTATTATAAAAGACTCCTTGAAGATATCAATCTAAAAAAATGAGAATTTATTCTTAATGGTTACAAAGCAAGAGGTGTAATATTTTGCAGAGTTATTTTGTCTATGATTTAGCTTTGTACT
The DNA here is from genome assembly GCF_000754665.1 of Bison bison bison. Taxonomy (NCBI): domain Eukaryota; kingdom Metazoa; phylum Chordata; class Mammalia; order Artiodactyla; family Bovidae; genus Bison; species Bison bison. The sequence continues at coordinate 3,091,369 of NW_011494750.1, forward strand.
TTGGGAAAATTACTGATTTGAAGTGCAGAAAATAATATGTATGTTTTTGCTTTGGGATTCAGGATTTGGTTTAATTGTATTGCACATTGAATTCCCCCATTTTTTATTTTTGAAATGTCTTATAAGAGGTAGTAACAATTTTTTCTTGGTAAACCTCTTCACCCAAGTTCTTGTGGCAGCTCACGATTCATGGATAGTCCAAGAAATGTCACGGAGTTTTTCATGCTGGGACTCTCACAAAACCCCAAGGTGCAGAGGGTTTTGCTTGTGTTCTTTTTGATTGTCTACCTGGTCTCTGTTGGAGGCAGCCTGCTTATCATGATCACCATTGTCTTCAGCCCCACCTTGGGCTCACCTATGTACTTTTTCCTCTCCTGTTTGTCCTTTATTGATACTTGCTATTCCTCATGTATGACTCCCAAACTTGTTGCTGACTCCTTGTATGAGGGGAGAGCCATCACTTTTGAGGGCTGCCTGGCTCAATTCTTTGTTGCCCATTTACTGGGAGGGACTGAGATCATCCTGCTCACGGTGATGGCCTATGACCGCTACGTGGCCATCTGCAAGCCCCTGCACTACACGGCCATCATGACCAGGCATCGCTGTGCCCTGCTGGTGGGGCTGGCTTGGCTGGGGGGCTTCCTGCATTCCCTGGTTCAGCTCCTGCTGGTCCTGCAGTTGCCCTTCTGCGGGCCTAACGTGATCAATCACTTTGTCTGTGACTTGTACCCCTTGCTGGAACTTGCCTGCACCAACACCTATGTCATCGGCCTGCTGGTGGTGGCCAACAGTGGCGTGATCTGCCTGTTGAACTTCCTCCTGCTGGCTGCCTCCTACCTGGTCATCCTGCGCTCCTTGAGGTCCCACAGCGCAGAGGGGAGGCGCAGGGCCCTCTCCACCTGCGGGGCCCACTTCACGGTTGTTGCTTTGTTCTTCATGCCCTGTATATTTATTTACATGCGGCCGTCATCTACTTTGTCCATTGACAAAATAGTGGCTGTGTTTTACTGTATTTTGACACCCATGTTCAACCCCCTGATTTATACCCTGAGAAATGCAGAGGTGAAAAATGCCTTGAAAAATCTCTGGAAAAAATGAGCAATTGTGGATGGAGGATACAGGAACCTAGGGAAAGAAATGACCAGTCACTCTCAGAGAAGAATTCTTACTGTCATTGTGAAAGTTGAGAAATCATCAAAAAATTTCAGAATAAAGCTGATTTGAAAGTTTGAAATTATGCCTAGTATATCCATATCCTATGTTGTTGACCATGCAAGTGAGTATATGCCCCTTCATGGTTTTAATTCTTAAGTTTGTCCTAAACCGCAGAGCATGGAAGCACCACATTTCTCTTCCCAACTTGTATTTGAGATGGAGCCTTCCTCAGTCACGATAAAAATCTCCTTATTGAAATGTTACTAACCTGGTCCTCCAATTGCGCATCAGAGTACTGATCACAACAGCTATTGATGATTCACCTGCACCTGATTTATACTGACAGTGATATTAGAATCCATAGTGTGATGGGACTTTGAGAAAACAGGGACTACAATTAAGGTTGACTGAACTAAAGTCATGGAAGTGTATAGAATAGGTTTATACACTAAAACATAAGCATGATTGTATACTAACTGTAATGTGGTGTGAAATTCTGAAACAAATGTCCAGTGTGCACATGTGACCACACACACTTGCAGCCCTAACACATATACCCCTACATGGTGTATGGTTTATCGAGCATTGATCTGGTATCAGCACACACTGCTCCACTTCTCAGACACTCAGTCGTGTCTGACACTTGCAACCCTATGGACTGTGGCCAGCCAAGCTCCTCTTTCATGGGATTATCCAGGCGAGAATATTGGAGTGGGGTGCCATTTTCTCCTTCAGGGGATCTTCCCCACCCAGGGATTGAACCTGCACCTCTTAAATCTCCAGCATTGGCAGGCAGGTTCTTTACCACTGAACCACTGGAGAGGCCCCACTTCTTATCATTCAGCTTAGTTCAGTTGCTCAGTTGTGTCTAACTCTTTGAGACCCCATAGACTGCAACATGCCAGGCTTCCCTGGGAGTTCCCATACCAACTCCCGGACTTTGCTCAAATTCATGTCCAAGTTGACAATGCCATCCAAGCATCTCATCATACTGATCAGATTCTCAGCAGGTTGAGATATTTAGCTACTTTAAGGAGACTCATGTTTCCAGGAAAATAGTAGACTGCTGGTAGGTGGGACAGTTTTTATTTTATTAAAACTTAGATAAACACAGGCATTTCCTGAATATGAGGAGAATAAAGGGTAGGTAGGAATATTTTATCAGATGAGATTCTAATTTATAAGGACATTGCTTAAGACAGGGCATTGGTTTTTCCTCCTTCCCTTAAGTGAATAGGCAGATAGTCATTTAATAGAATCTTTCACTGACAGTCACAAAACTCTTTTTTTTTTTTAAACATTGATTCATCCCTTTAGACTGTAGAAGGATGGGTAGCCTTTAACTAGAAGGATTTCTCCAAGTTGAAGGAAAGCAAAACGCAGAAGTATATATAATGTATAAAGCCAGGGGAAAGAGTAATTTAACTTCTTACTCATGATACTGTCTGTAGCACAGGCAGATGTGGGGGTAAGCGAGCAAGTGGGGGTAAAGGAGAAGCTGGGCAAGTCTCCAGCTACGGCCAAGTCACTGTCTCCCCATTCTACTTCAGCTTACTTTCCATTAATTTGTGTTACTATTGGAAACACAACAGAACATGTAGAAAACCTCATTGCGTAGCAGAAGAAAGATTTAACTCAAAAAGTATGGACTATACATACAGAGATTTCAGGAAACCCTATTCATTACTCAAGGGCCATTGTATCTATGTGGAACCCTGCTGAAAATTGTCAGAGATGTACTCAGGTTGAACTAGAAGAATCAATGTCTGCCAAATGTTCTGATTCAGTAGAAACAAAATGAATTTTAGGTAATTAAATTATTATTTTCATGTAATAACTTAGGTATCTAGTACCTAAAGGGCTTCCCTGGTGGCTCAAAGGGTACAGGGTCTGCCTGCAATGCAGGAGACCCAGGTTCAATGCCTGGGTTGGGAAGATCCCCTGGAGAAAAAATGGCAACCTACTCCAGTATTCTTACCTGGAAAATCCCATGGACGGAGGAGTCTGGTAAGCTACAGTCCATGGGGTTGCAAAGAGTTGGACACAACTGAGTGATTTCACTTTCACTTTAACCTAGTGTTCACATGCTCAAAAATAGTTTAATTTTTTAAATGGGCAAAGGACTTGAATATGTTTTTCTACAAAAGAGACATACATATGAATAACGAGTATATGAAAAGATGTTCAACAACATTAATCATCAGGGAAATGCAAATCCAAACCACAGTGAGATATCCCCTCACTGTTAGAACATGCATTATATAAAACAAAAGGTTTGGCAAGGATGTGGAGAAATGGGGGCTTTTGTCTTATTGTCAATGTGAATATAAACTGGTACAGACCCTTTGGAAAACAGGATGGGGTTTCCTCAAGAAATCAAAGTTAGAAGTACCGTATGTCCTGTAATCCCATTTCTGGGTATTTATTCAAAACAATTTAAATTAGAATCTCAAGGAAGTATTTGCACTATTAAGCTCATTTCAGCATTGTTCAATCCCTGGGCTGGGAAAATCCCCTGGAGAAAGGAAAGGCTGCCCACTCCAGTAATGACCTGGAAAATTCCATGGACTGTATAGCCCATGGGGTCTCAAAGAGTTGGACACGACTGAGCGACTTTCACTTTCATGCTTCCCTGATAGCTCAGTTGGGAAAGAATCCATCTGCAATGCAGGAGACCCCAGTTCAATTCCTCGGTGGGGAAGATCCGCTGGAGAAGGGATAGGCCACCCACTCCAGTATTCTTGGGCTTCCCTGGTGACTCAGCTGGTAAAGAATCTGCCTGCAATGTGGGAGTCCTGGGTTTGATCCCTGGATTGGGAAGATCCCCTGGAGAAGGGAAAGGCTGCCCACTCCAGTATTCTGACCTGGAGAATTCCATTTACTGTATAGTCCATGGGGTTGCAAAGAGTTAGACATGACTGAGCAACTTTCACTTTTCACTGTCAGCATTATTCACAACAGCCAGGACTTGGAAACAACCTAAGTGTCCATCAGTAGATGAATGGATTTTCTGACGTGGTGCATACTTACGTGGAAAATCATTCAGGCTCTAAAAAGAAGGAAACCCTGCCGTTTGTAGCAACATGGATGAACACTCAGGTCATTATTATAAGTAAAATAAGTCAGTGATAGAAGGACAAATACTGCATAATTCAATTTATTTAATTGTGTAAAATAATAAAACTCTTAGAGACAAAAAGAGCAAAATTATGGCTTCTAGGGGCTGGAGGAAGGCAGGAATGAGAAGCAATTATTTAACGGATGTGGAGTTTCAATCTGAGAAGATGAAAAACTTATGAAGATGTTTACATGACAACGTATTAATAAATGTATTAAATGCCACTGAACTGTGCACTTAAAATGGTAAATTTCACGTTATGTGTATTGTATGACTAAAATAATCAAGGGGGAGGGACAGACTTTGAGTGAGGTTGGCAGCAAACAGGAGCAAAGTTGTTAACTGTTGTGGACAGATTTGAGTGCATGGCTTCTGAACTTCAGGAATGCATTCATATGGTTTAAAGGTAAAGGCTGTGTAAAATATCATGTATGAAACGAGATGCCAGTCCAGGTTTGATACACGATACTGGATGCTTGGGGCTAATGCACTGAGACGACCCAGAGGGATGGTATGGGGAGGGAGGAGGGAGGAGGGTTCAGGATGGGGAACACATGTATACCTGTGGTGGATTCATTTTGATATTTGGCAAAACTAATACAATTATGTAAAGTTAAAAATAAAATAAAATTAAAAAAAAATAAATAAAGGTAAAGGCTGATAACAAAGAAAGGTGATTCTGTGCAGGGTTCCAGCTGGCTCTTCATCACTTCAGAAGCGGAGGGACAGAAGACAGTGGTGGAGCCTCCTTTCTGTAGTGTTTCCATTCTCTGCCTCTGGACATCTTTATTCATGAGAGACTAGCTGGGTGTGATTTTCTCAATGGCTACTCTGTGAAGGCCTAGGATTTACTGTAAGTTCCCATGATTCTCTCTCTGAGTAGAGAGAATGCCATGAGAATACCACAGAAACCATGAGACTCTGTCACCTAGGTACTCATCCCAGAGGAAGTTTATATGTTTATGACTTTTAAATTACTCAGTGTTTGGGAACTGGGACTCCTGTCATTTCAGTCTCCTCAGTGAATCATTTATAAAAATGTCACAGTGTCCCAGAATAAGCTGGCACATAACTTTGAAGACTGTCATTTCCATTCTCAGAGCAACCATACCCTTTAGAACATTCATATTTTCAGAGAGAAATTTATTCTCTGAACTCTGACCTATGCCTAAAATCACCCCATATATCCTCTGCCAGGATCATCAATGCCAAAATGAAGAACAAAGCCCTGTCACCAAAGTTTGCACTTACCTTACAAGTCTCAGCCTTAACTATAGCCAGAGGCATGTGTTTAACCACAGCTCAACTGCATTTCTGGCCTCTAAGTGTTGTTTGTGGGAGCCAGATGGGGGCAAAGGCAAGTCCTTGGCAACACATCAGTAAAGATTCCAACAGGGCCAATTACTAATCCTCTGAGGACTTGACAGGTCAATGTACCAAACCCTGCACTTTGTGAAAATCTATTTAAGCGCTTCTCTACAGTCTATGAAGAAAGAATTGCAAAGAAGGACCTTGAAATAAATAACCACAGAGCCATAAATCAACAAGCTGAAAATCTGTTTGGGACTCATTGCTCCCAAGGACTCTTTGGCAGAATTGATTTGAGAAAACCATGTCCAATCAAATGGATTTGATTTACTTATACATTCTATAATTCCATATACTAGTTTTTCCTGATTTGAAGAATTGTTTATAATGCATGTTTGAAGATGCATTTATAACCTCACAAGAAGCCAAGAAAGTGAGTCGAGTCAAAATTAAATCGTAGAGCTACCACTTTCTTAACTAACAGTTCATTTTCTGAGTAAATCCCGAAAATGAGAGAGTTGTCTAGAGACAAAGAACTCCAGTGTTCCTCCTGATAGTTCACGTAGTCTATTTGCAGCTGTGGGGCAAATGCCTGGTGGGGAGAAAACAATGACTGTGGTTAATTTAAAAACTGAGGAATCTCCAGTTAACCAGTCCAGGTTAGTGATAACTAATTCTTTTTTCTGCCATTTAAGAAAGGTTAACTTAATTTAGCCAATTTTGTTTCACTGAAATAATTGTTGTAGTTAGATTATGTGTAGTGAAGGTTAAACTTTCTAAGAATGAATTTGGATGTAATGATGAGAAAATATCAATAAGAAACACTATAATGTTCCCAACAGGCTTCCTTGGTGCTCAGTGGTAGATGAATCTGCCTGCCAATGCAGGAAACATGGGTTTGATCCCAGGGTTGGGAAGATCCATTGTAGAGGAAATGGCAACCCACTCCAGTATTCTGGCCTGGGAAAGCCCATGGACAAAGGAGCCTGGTGGCCTACAGTTAATGGGGTCACAAAACAGACAGACATGACTTAGTGACCAAACAGCAACAACGTTCCCCAAAAGACGCTGTTGAAAACTACAAATCACTTTAGAAAACTGTCTTAGTATTTATGTATCACCAAATAGATTGATTCTGTACATATGAATTATTTTATATTGAATTTGAGGCCATCATTCAGAAAAATTGTGATCTTTCCAGGTGGACCAAGATGAATTGATGGAGAG
>NW_011494750.1:3098276-3110356 GCF_000754665.1 Bison bison bison
GAGAGGATGAGCAATGTAACAGAATTCATCCTACTGGGCCTGACCCAGAATCCAGGACTGCAGACACTCTTATTTGCTGTGTTTCTGATCATCTACTTGATCACATTGGCAGGTAACCTGCTCATCTCCATCACCGTCTTCACCAGCGCAGCCCTCGGCTCTCCCATGTACTATTTTCTGTCCTATTTGTCCATGATAGATGCTTTCTACTCTTCCTCCATAGCACCCAAGTTGGTCTTTGACTTGGTCTCTGGAAAGAACACCATTTCCTTCAGTGGCTGCATGACTCAGGTCTTTGCTGAACATTTCTTTGCTGGAGCCGAGATTGTCTTGTTAACTGTCATGGCCTATGACCGCTATGTGGCCATCTGTAAGCCCCTGCACTACATGACCGTCATGAGTCGACCCGTGTGTGCTCTCCTGGTTGGAATGTCTGGGGCGTTAGGCTTTCTCCATGGAGGGATCCAGATTTTGTTCATGGTTCAGTTACCATTCTGTGGCCCCAACGTCATCGACCACTTTATGTGTGATTTAATACCTCTCCTGGAGCTAGCCTGCACGGACACTCACTCTCTGGGGCCCCTGATTTCTGCCAACAGTGGGTCACTGTGTCTGCTAACTTTCCTAATGCTGGTTGCTTCCTATGTTGTCATCCTGCGCTCCCTGAGGACTCACAGCTCTGAAGGGCGTCGCAAAGCCCTGTCCACCTGTGCCTCTCATGTCACAGTTGTCATCCTGTTCTTTGTACCTTGTTCGTTCCTCTACCTAAGACCCACAACCTCCTTCTCCATTGACAAAGCTGTGACTGTGTTTTGCACCATAGTAACTCCTATGCTGAACCCTTTAATCTACACCCTGAGAAATGCAGAAGTGAAAAATGTCATGAAGAAGCTCTGGGACAAATAATGAAAACTAGTGATGAATAAACCTTGTGTGGAGTATTCAGGTTAAAAAAAAAACACTAGTGATATTTTATAGAAATTTATTTCCTGTATTAGTCTGGATCAGTTTTTTTTCAGGGGCTCATATATTGTAAGCCAGGGTTGCTATCCATTAAGGCATAGTCGACACAGTGCCTACAGCCCACAATAGTTTTAAGGGCCCCTGAAATGTTTTATTTTGAAAACAGCAGGAAAAAAATTAATATAATTTAAATTCAACTTGGATTATAGTCTATATAAAAATGCAGTCAGAAAATATGATTTTTAATATTTTATGGAGGAAATGGTCTATAAGGATGTAAGTACCAAGGGCTCACAAAAGTCATAATGTTGCCCTGATTGTGGGTATGCAACAGATCAACAGTAATATTCTTGAACACTCATTATACCAAGCACTTTAGCTAGAGTGGTTTTATTTTAAAAGAGGGAAAGCAACTATACATGAAAAAAATGTAGAACTGTAAAGAAACTCTTCTAAACGTACATTTATCAAAGTATACTTTTTCTGATCACCCTTGGTTTGAGAGGTTTATAAATGTTCTCCCACTACAGTAATTAAAAAAACCAACTTTTTACTTATCACATTCCCAAGAAGAGAGAATTTGCATACAGAAGTAGCTTTCAAAAATTGTACCATAGTTCGCAAAAAGACTTGGAAATAGAATATTGGCGAGCATAAAAGAAATATACTTTATAAAGTCTGTACAGTTAAGGCAGAAAATACCTGTACATTAAAGTAGTTTAAGACTCCAAAAAAGGAAAAGAAGACTCTGAAAATGAAGCAACTGTTATGGGAAATCACCAGTGATTTAAGAACAAGTGTCTCATAGAGGGTTTTGCTGGTGGTGGAGTAGTAAAGAATCTGTCTACCAAGCCCAAAACATGGATTCAGTTCTTGGTTAGAAAGATCCCTTGGAGAAGGAAAGGCAACCCACTGCAGTACTCCTGTCTGGGAAATCCTATGGACAGAGGAGCCTGGTGGGCTACAGTCCATGGCATCACAATGAGTGGGACATGACCAAGTGACCAAGTGCAAGAATGTGTGCCCAGAACTTGGCAGCAATCACACATCTGTGTTATAGAAAAGAATCTGTACCATAAATGTAAGGGAATTCTAAGAGATTTAGAAACAGTCAGTTGTTTTGAAATCAGAACTAAGAGCTTTGGCTTAAAAACTCTTGATTTCTCATCGTCTACAGCGTGAATCAGCTTTGTCAGTGTTAGCAAGTTGCTTCACCTCTCTGCCTTTTTTTTTGTTGTTGTTGTTTTTTCATCTGTAAAAGGGAACTAACATTATGCACTTGCTTAAGTGGTGAGGATTAAATAACTGAATTGGGAAAATGAGTCTGCTGAAAAGCTAAAATTGCTCAGAAGTTGTCGTAGCCTTCAGAGATGCCACCAGAGCATAAGGGATGTTGGGGACAGTGGTTCCTGATGGAGGAGCCCAGAAACCAGTACTGTTATTCACTAACCACAATCACAGGGAGACCAAACGTCCATCCCAGCCTCACTTCACTGCAAAATGTGTCATGTAAGCCAGAGCCAGGTCTCTGAATATTGAGAGCTAGTCCCTCACCTACTCCCTATTCTGGGATTAAAATGCCCTTAAATATCTCTACAGTGACAAGTGGGAGAGCTGGTGGAATCAGCTGTGAGATACTTGAGCAGCACTTATTTCAGAAGCTCTCACTGATGGTGGATCCTGTCCTGATCCTGTCCTCAGGAAGAAAGAGAAGAAGGGACAGCTCAGTTCCAGGATCCTGTCCTGATCCTGTCCTCAGGAAGAAAGAGGATAAGGGACAGCTCAGTTCCAGAGACCAAAAGGCCCATCTCTGTACAGAGCTTGCGATTTCTGAGGGAGAGCTCAGAAACTTGTTTTCATGAGATTTCTCAACCAAGGATTTGAATATCAGGCGATGCTGGCTTTTCATTTCTCATGTTCTTCGGACTTTATTATCAGGTTAGATCTCACTGTATGTATAAAGGCTTTAAACCTAGAGGGGTGGGATGGGGAGGGAGATTCAAAAGGGAGGGTATATATGTATACTTATGGTTGATTCATGTTGAGGTTTGACAGAAAACAGCAAAATTCTGTAAAGCAATGATCCTTCAATAAAAAAAAAAAAATCCCTGTTTGCTATAAAAAAATAGATATTTTATTTTGCCATAACCTCCTATGAGTGATCATTTTGTAAATATATGTAAGCAACTGTGTGTTTAAAAAAAATCACATATATCTTTTAAATATCTAGTTGTAGTCTCCAAGAAAGCTGGAATGAAACGGGATGATATAAAAGGAAGGATAATAGTGATGATAATGATAGCTGTTTACTGAGTCCTTTCTGTGAATAAAGTCTTCATCTGAGCACTCACTCATTTTATATGTTTTGGAGGAAACAGATTTGTGACCTTAATTTATGTCTTTCTTTAATTTGTCTCAAACTGTGGAACTTATCTCTGTCTTAAATATTTCTTCATCTGAACATAATGGTAAACCTATGTTAAGGATGGTGTGAATGTAAATAAATCAATGCTAGTGTAAAAATTATGACAGCTTTTCTTACTTATGTTTTCACCCTGTGCAAAGTGGTTTATATTTGTTTTATTTAATTTTCACTACAGCCCAATAATTGCAGTCATATTAATATTCCCATTTCATAAATTAGGAAACAAAGTGTCAGAGAGGTCAATTATATTGCTAGAGATCAGTTGTCTTAAGTTTGGCTGAATGAGAATTTAAATCTAAGCCTATGTGACCCACAGCCTTAGTGCTTTACCAAAACCATTTTGCACCCCCCTAATATAAACAGCCAATAAACTAAATTTCTCATGTTTCCCTTGAATCTTTAGAATTCTCTTCTTGAAACCTTTTGGCCTTCATGTGTTAACCTATTGGAAAGTGGACTTTCTTTTAACAGACCTGAAATGCATGAGTCTGAGAAGAACTGGCTAGTGACTGGGTGGTGATTCCGAAACTTTTTGATTCCCATGTAATAGGAAATTCCTTTGAAATTATTTTCTTCTCCATCTGCACTAGTTTATACATAACAATTGGCTTATACTGTAGTACTTTCCTGTGTTAATTTTTTAAAATTAGCAAATATATTTGATATGAATATGTATTCATTCTGCTGTTGTCCATTAAAAATATATACCTAAAGAGACTAAAGACCTATATATAGAAAACTATAAAACACTGGTGAAAGAAATCAAAGAGGACACTAATAGATGGAGAAATATACCATGTTCATGGATTGGAAGAATCAATATAGTGAAAATGAGTATACTACCCAAAGCAATTTATAGATTCAATGCAATCCCTATCAAGCTACCAACAGTATTCTTCACAGAGCTAGAACAAATAATTTCACAATTTGTATGGAAATACAAAAAACCTCGAATAGCCAAAGCGATCTTGAGAAAGAAGAATGGAACTGGAGGAATCAACCTGCCTGACTTCAGGCTCTACTACAAAGCCACAGTTATCAAGACAGTATGGTACTGGCACAAAGACAGAAATATTGATCAATGGAATAAAATAGAAAGCCCAGAGATAAATCCACACACATATGGACACCTTATCTTTGACAAAGGAGGCAAGAATATACAATGGATTAAAGACAATCTCTTTAACAAGTGGTGCTGGGAAATCTGGTCAACCACTTGTAAAAGAATGAAACTAGACCACTTTCTAACACCATACACAAAAATAAACTCAAAATGGATTAAAGATCTAAACGTAAGACCAGAAACTATAAAACTCCTAGAGGAGAACATAGGCAAAACACTCTCCAACATACATCACAGCAGGATCGTCTATGACCCACCTCCCAGAATATTGGAAATAAAAGCAAAAATAAACAAATGGGACCTAATTAACCTTAAAAGCTTCTGCACATCAAAGGAAACTATTAGCAAGGTGAAAAGACAGCCTTCAGAATGGGAGAAAATAATAGCAAATGAAGCAACCGACAAACAACTAATCTGAAAAATATACAAGCAACTCCTACAGCTCAACTCCAGAAAAATAAACGACCCAATCAAAAAATGGGCCAAAGAACTAAATAGACATTTCTCCAAAGAAGACATACAGATGGCTAACAAACACATGAAAAGATGCTCAACATCACTCATTATCAGAGAAATGCAAATCAAAACCACTATGAGGTACCATTTCACACCAGTCAGAATGGCTGCGATCCAAAAGTCTACAAATAATAAATGCTGGAGAGGGTGTGGAGAAAAGGGAACCCTCTTACACTGTTGGTGGGAATGCAAACTAGTACAGCCACTATGGAGAACAGTGTGGAGATTCCTTAAAAAACTGGAAATAGAACTGCCTTATGATCCAGCAATCCCACTGCTGGGCATACACACTGAGGAAACCAGAAGGGAAAGAGACATGTGTACCCCAATGTTCATTGCAGCACTGTTTATAATAGCCAGGACATGGAAGCAACCTAGATGTCCATCAGCAGATGAATGGATAAGAAAGCTGTGGTACATATACACAATGGAGTATTACTCAGCCATTAAAAAGAATACATTTGAATCAGTTCTAATGAGGTGGATGAAACTGGAGCCTATTATACAGAGTGAAGTAAGCCAGAAGGAAAAACATAAATAGAGTATACTAACGCATATATATGGAATTTAGAAAGATGGTAACAATAACCCAGTGTACGAGACAGCAAAAGAGACACTGATGTATAGAACAGTCTTATGGACTCTGGGAGAGGGAAAGGGTGGGAAGATTTGGGAGAATGGCATTGAAACATGTAAAATATCATGTAAGAAACGAGTTGCCAGTCCAGGTTCGATGCACGATACTGGATGCTTGGGGCTAGTGCACTGGGACGACCCAGAGGGATGGTATGGGGAGGGAGGAGGGAGGAGAGTTCAGGATGGGGAACACATGTATACCTGTGGCGGATTCATTTTGATATTTGGCAAAACTAATACAATTATGTAAAGTTTAAAAATAAAATAAAATTAGAAAAAAAATATAAATAAATAAAATAATACTCTTCTTGAGGTAGGGGAGTTCAAGAGAGATGATAAACTTTTTATTAAGTAGCTGAGCAATAGACATGTAACCATGACCAGTGGAATAATAATGCCAGATACAGTTTTTTTTTTTTCTTTTTATCACACAAGTATATTTTTGACAACTCATTAGACTCCTATCACTTGTCAGATACAATGCTTTTCATAGTCAATCTCCTTTCATAAGGTCATAAGGATGAGATTGTGCTGCTTTTTAAATTTTTTAATTAAAATTAAAAATTAAATTTAATTAAAAAATTAAAAAAAATATTTATTTTGGCAAAAGAGGAGGGTGAAAAACTTGGCTTAAAAGTCAACATTCAGAAAACTAAGATCATGGCATACGGTCCCATCACTTCATGGCAAATAGATGGGGAAACAATGGAAACAGTGACAGACTTTATTTTTGGGGGCTCAAAATTCACTGCAGATGGTGACTGCAGGCATGAAATTAAAAGACGCTTGCTCCTTGGAAGAAAAGCTATTACCAACCAAGACAGCATATTTAAAAGCAGAGACATTACTTTGCCAACAAAGGTCCATCTGCTCAAAGCTATGGTTTTTCCAGTAGTCATGTATGGATGTGAGAGTTGGACTATAAAGAAAGCTGAGTGCAGAAGAATTAATGCTTTTGAACTCTGGTGTTGGAGAAGACTCTTGAGAGTCCCTTGGACTGCAAGGAGATCCAACCAGTCCATCCTAAAGGAAATCAGTCCTGAATGTTCATTGGAAGGACTGATGCTGAAGGTGAAGCTCCAATACTTTGGCCACCTGATGTGAAGAACTGACTCATTTGAAAAGACGGTGATGCTGGGAAAGATTGAGGGCAGGAGGAGAAGGGGATGACAGAGGATAAGATGGTTGGATGGTATCACCAACCTTATAAACATGAGTTTGGGTGAACTCCGGGAGTTGGTGATGGACAAGGAAGCCTGGCGTACTGCAATCCATGGGGTCACAAAGAGTTGTACACAACTGAGTGACTGAACTGAACTGCACTGGGTCTTGCTTCAGGCACATGGGCTTCTCTAGTCCTGGCCTATGGGCACTAGAGCCCTAGGGCTCAGTAGCTGTTGCTTTCAGGCTTTGTTGTGGTATCTTAGTTCCCTGACCAGGGACTGAATCTGGCCCCCTGCAATAGGAACGTGGAGTCTTAGCCTCTGGATCCTCAGGGAAGTCCCCTAAACTGCCCATTGCTGGATGCGCAAACTGAGGATCAGAAATGCTTGTTTGCCTAAGATGCCTTGTAAACTAAACAAAGAAACAATTTAGTCCCAGAGAGTAACTTTTAGAATGGTAGAAGCTTAACCAAGTTTGTAGAAATAGCTGAAGGAATAAGTGGAAGAGAAGAAAAAGATGATGATGATTAAAAGGATAGTTACCAAATTGTTGATGGTGATTACCTTTAGGTAGTGGGCTTATAAGTGGATTTACACACACATGTGTGTGTGTGTTGCCAGTCTTATTTTCTAAATTCTAAAAGAGATATGTGTTTAGGAGGAAAAATATTTTACATAGTCTTGGAGATAACACTTCCTTTGTAAACAAGATCAGCAATAATTTATAAATCATCTAGAAAACTTCTGGTGGTATTTACTGATGTGTTTATTCCAACAGGTTGAAATTTTTCAAAAATGAGCAGTATTTATAAGATGGTTGAGCTGCTGTTAATCACGACTTGAACAACAAAAAACAAGAGGGCACTACATCAGTCCTTTTGGCTATTTGCTATTTTAACTGTAATAAAAATAAAAGTGCTTTTTGAATTTCAAAAGTATTCTTTTCTAGAAAGCTTCCTGAAGCTGGCTTGGCAACTTTTTACTAACCCTCCCAATGATTTCATATTTTGTAGTTAATTGGAAAATTAGCTCAATTATATTTTTATAATCTAACAGCAAAAATGAATTGGTAAAGGCTCAAGGTCTGCTATACTTAGCTATTATTAACTACATCATCAAAATGTGGTAAAGTTAAGAAAGACAATATTTTGCCTAAGAATTCGGCAACTGTTGTTTTTGTTATGCATAGAAGTTCAGGGTAAAGCAATAACTATTTCCTAATTATCTCTGAACTTAATGGTTCTTGGAGACTGATTTTGAATACCTGTAGAAGGAAAATTATTTTTCCATACTAATTTCTAGTTTTTTGGTTTTTCCTTTTTTAGTGTAAAAAATGGATATTTGTGGCACAGTGAATTACAAATCATTTGTCAAACAAGATATAAGCTTATTGTAAATTATAGGGATGAATGTGGTCAGAGTTTCATTCCTCTCATTCCAGGAAAGGAATAAAATGAATATGGATGCATGTTTTAAACTCCAGAACACTAGGATCCCTCAGAGTTTGAAACAGAGTCAGTAAATATATAAGGAAACGTCAATTTCCATCATTGGCAGAAAAATAAGCCAGTCTGTTCTAAATGAAGTATGTGTTTCAAACTTTAAATAGATATAGAAAAGTGAAAGAAAGCAGCCTCTTTATGGAAGGTTACAGAAGGTTGAAGTAGAAATAGCAGCTAAATTTAGGGGGCCATATGTGCTGTAAATTGGATGAAAAACTTTACATAGATTGTCTAATTTAATTCCTATGATACTGCTTTGGACACGTTTGTGTCTATTTTCAAGACAAGCACCAGAGGCTTATAAAGCTTTGCCACTTGCCTCTAGTTGTGCCATGAAGAAGTGTGGGAACTGAGACTCAACTCAGGTTGATCTGTCTCCAGAACTGAGACCTTCCCTCTGCTGTATCGTAGCAGCTGTGCTGCTGATGCCGTAAATGGTGATGAGAAGGAAGAGAAGCCAGACTTGTATGCACACAGACTACTACATATGGCGATGAGTGAAGTTATTTGCTTTAAGGGTTTTGCCTCTCATTTCTATAACTCAACTGATTATCATACAGACTCCAATGATGTCAGCATAGGTTGCCATTTAAAGATCGGTAAGACGGATCAAAAATAACTGATTCTGAGTTTTGTTTCAGGCAGTTCAAAGCTAGATACTTTTAATGAATCAATTAACCACATCTGTAGATATGGTTTCTTCATTTCTAAAACAGGAATAATAATCATTCATGCCATATGTATTTCATATAGTTGTTTTATTATCAAATTAGGCAATTCATATGAAAGTCTAAGTAAATCAATGAAGTCTGTGACGATGAAGGAATGGATAAGATGGATTAAGATGTATATGGCAATAAGTAACAGGTTTTGGTTTGTTCCACTTTCCAAAATAAAGCCATTTTATTTCCTACTTTCCAACTTATTAGCTACATTTAAGATCTTGCTGTGTGAAGAACTTTGTCAAGGCATTCTTTACCTCTTCATTTCTCAGAGTGTAAATGAGTGGATTCAACATGGGAGTCAGGATACCATAAAATACTGCCATGTTTTTGTCTATAGATAAATTAGATGACGGCCGCACATAAGTAAACATACAGGGCACGAAGAACAAGGCAACAACCGTGAAGTGGGCCCCGCAGGTGGAGAGGGCCCTGCGCCTCCCCTCTGCGCTGTGGGACCTCAAGGAGCACAGGATGACCAGGTAGGAGGCAGCCAGCAGGAGGAAGTTCAACAGGCAGATCACGCCACTGTTGGCCACCACCAGCAGGCCGATGACATAGGTGTCAGTGCAGGCAAGTTCCAGCAAGGGGTACAAGTCACAGACAAAGTGATTGATCACGTTAGGCCCGCAGAAGGGCAACTGCAGGACCAGCAGGAGCTGAACCAGGGAATGCAGGAAGCCCCCCAGCCAAGCCAGCCCCACCAGCAGGGCACAGCGATGCCTGGTCATGACGGCCGTGTAGTGCAGGGGCTTGCAGATGGCCACGTAGCGGTCATAGGCCATCACCGTGAGCAGGATGATCTCAGCACCTCCAAAAAAATGAGCTCCAAAGAGCTGAGCCATGCAACCCTCATAGGAGACGGCTCTCCCCTCATACAAGGAGTCAGCTATGAGTCTAGGGGCCATAGAAGAAGAATAACAGGTATCAATAAAGGACAGGTTGGCCAGGAAAAAATACATAGGGGAAACCAGCGTGGGATTACAGGTGATGGTGATCACAATGAGAATATTGCCACAAACTGTGATCCCGTATATGGTCAAAAAGGCCACAAAGAGAGCTCTTTGCACTTCTGGGTTCTGTGAAAGTCCCAGCATGAAAAATTCTGTGATGTTGTGTGGTATTTCCATAGAGTTCAAGGACACTGAGGATGCGAGTACAGCATTGCCTATAAAGTCAAGAGAGACACAAAATGTTACAAGATTTCCTTTAGCCAAACCCACTTCTCTTCATCCCTCTTAACCCTTTCTGTTCCAAAACTTGTGTACCGATTCATCCTGTTAACCACAAAATGTAAGCATGTCTGTTAACTTTAGCATCACTGGGCAATAGATATCTAAGTTATTATATGAAAATAATTATTCAATTTTCTAGAATTTATTTTGTTAAATGGAACATTTGGTGGACATCGATTTTCTAATTTGACCAGAAAACATCTCTGACAGTTTTCAGCAGGGTTCCACATGGATACAATGGCTCTCAAGAAACCCATGAATACTTAGGATCTTCTGAAATCTCTGCATGCATAGTTCATACCCTTTGAATTAACCCTTTTTCCTTGCAATGAGGTTTGCTACATTTTCTGTTGTGCTTCCAATAGTAACAGAAATTGATGCAAAGCAAACTGAAGTAGAGTAGGGAGACATTGACTTGGTTGCAGCTGGAGACGCCCAAGTTCTCTGTTTCTCCTTGTTCATTTGCTCCCACTTCTGCCTGAGCTGCGGGCAGTATCATGTATAAGAAGTTAAATTACTCTTCCCCCTTGCTGTACACACTATATGTATGTCTGGGCTTTACTTTCTCTGGACTTGGTGAAATCCTTCTAGTTAAAGGCTTCCAGTCCTTCTACAATCGACAGGGATGAGTCAAAGTTAAAAAATTAAAAGTGACCAGCAGTGAAAGATTCTATTAAATGATTATCTGCCTATTCACTACATAAAGGAAGCTACAGGAGGAGGAAGAAGAGATATTCTGTCTTAACCAATGTCCTTGTAAATTAGAATCTCATCTGACAAAATATTCCTACTCATGCTTTATTCTCCTAATTACATTAAAGAAATGTTTGCGCTATTCTAAGTTTTGATTAAACAAAAACTGTCACTCATCGCACCCACCAACCATCTATTATATTCCTGGAAACATCAGATCAGATCAGGTCAGATCAGTTGCTCAGTCGTGTCCGACTCTTTGTGACCCCATGAACCGCAGCACGCCAGGCCTCCCTGTCCATCACCAACTCCTGGAGTTCACTCAGACTCACGTCCATCGAGTCAGTGATGCCATCCAGCCATCTCATCCTCTGTGGTCCCCTTCTCCTCCTGCCCCCAATCCCTCCCAGCATCAGACTCTTTTCCAATGAGTCAACTCTTCACATGAGGTGGCCAAAGTACTGGAGTTTCAGCTTTAGTTAGCATCATTCCTTCCAAAGAAATCCCAGGGCTGATCTCCTTCAGAATGGACTGGTTGGATCTCCTTGCAGTCCAAGGGACTCTCAAGAGTCTTCTCCAACACCACAGTTCAAAAGCATCAATATTTTGGCTCTCAGCCTTCTTCACAGTCCAACTCTCACATCCATACATGACCACAGGAAAAACCATAGCCTTGACTAGACGGACCTTTGTTGGCAAGGTAATGTCTCTGCTTTTGAATATGCTATCTAGGTTGCTCATAACTTTCCTTCCAAGGAGTAAGCGTCTTTTAATTTCATGGCTGCAGTCACCATCTGTAGTGATTTTGGAGCCCAGAAAATAAAATCTGACACTGTTTCCACTGTTTCCCCATGAAGTGATGGGATTGGATGCCATGATCTTCGTTTTCTGAATGTTGAGCTTTAAGCCAACTTTTTCAGTCTCCACTTTCACTTTGATCAAGAGGCTTTTTAGTTCCTCTTCACTTTCTGTCATAAGGGTGGTGTCATCTGCATATCTGAGGTTATTGATATTTCTCCCGGCAATCTTGATTCCAGCTTGTGCTTCTTCCAGCCCAGCGCTTCTCATGATGTACTCTGCATATAAGTTAAATAAACAGGGT
>NW_011494750.1:3110456-3113312 GCF_000754665.1 Bison bison bison
AAACAGGGTGACAATATACAGCCTTGATGTACTCCTTTTCCTATTTCGAACCAGTCTGTTGTTCCATGTCCAGTTCTAACTGTTGCTTCCTGACCTGCATACAGATTTCTCAAGAAGCAGATCAGGTGGTCTGGTATTCCCATCTCTTTCAGAACTTTCCTGGAAACATAAATCTTCTTAAAGTAACTAAATCTCCCAACTTGCTGAAGATTTTATGCTCAGTATGATATGAATGAAAGGAGAGTCACTGAGTGTCAGAGGAAGAGACATGCAAATATAAGAAGTGCTGGAGAGAAGATTCTTGTATTGATCAGGAAGCTGCACACTTTCTTTCTAAGCGTGGTTACAAAGGCAAATGCAGTTTATGCAGGAAACAAATCTGATTATGAACTTTTCAGAGGAGAACATTATGGCCAAGAGCACAAATAGCAGTGATAAGTGCCATCTGTATAACACTTAGTCTTTGCAAACACTGTCCTAAGAGCTTTAAATATATAAGCTCATTTAATCCTCATAACATCCCCACAAGATAGATTATTACTTTTCTTCTCATTTCTTCAGAGGAAGAAAGTGAGAAACACATTTAGAAACTTACAGAAGCATAGTCAGCCAATAAGTTGCAGAGTTAAGACTTGGGCCCAGACAGTTCTGCTATAGAGTCTGTGGGCTTCACCATAGTATCCTGACACATAAACTCACTTAAGTTTGAGTATTCCCAGTACCATTTATTTTCCGTGTAATCATGGGCAATTTCTCAAAGCCTCAGTGTTCTTATCTATAAAATGAAAAATAAGAGTACTGCTACACCCTGAGTCTGCAAACAGCAGTCATGAAAACAGTGCATATCAAGTGTTTGTACAGAGCCTGGATATGACACCCACTCCAGCAATGGTATCGCTGAAGTCACTGTCATCAATGCCACGGACAGCAAGTTACATTCACTGGATCTGAGGACACGAGTATGTCGTCAGGAGTTTTGTCTTTGTTTTTGTTCTTTTACATCCTAACATCATGAAATAGTGGACCTGGGCGAGTTATTGAAGGGTCACCTAGACCAGCTCCAAGCATATCAACCCAAATATCACTGTTTCATGTGCCTAAACTCCTGCGTGGGATTAAAATTGCTTTTCTCATTTAGGCAGATCTCACACTGGGGACGTGCTATTGATTGCAGGAATGCATCTGAGCTGCAAGTTTCTTAGACTAGTATTAGGAGAAAATTCCAAAGGGCATCATTCATTCACAAGCAGCTGAGAATTTGTTCCATTATCCATTTCCCTCTTATTTCCTGAAAAACCCTACGGCATTACAAATCACCTTTTCCAGTTGTCTCTGTATTAAAGGTGGTGGATTTAAGACTCAGATGAGGAGCAGATGGTCCAAAGTTGGACTGATGGTCCGTGGTGGAGGCGCAGCTGGAACCCAGGCCATTTGGCACTCCTCTGTGCTTTCCAGTGTCACCACCACCAATCAGTAGAGAACAGTATATAACAGATAATAGTAGATAATCCAGTATCTGCTTTCTCTATCATTGAGAAGCCAAAAAAATGCTGTGGCTCAGCTTAGGGAGAAAAGCCTCAAAACAAAATAGCTGGCTTGTCGTCTCTGCTTTCCACTAACAATGCTCATCAACACGGTCTCAGAAAATCTTTCTCTTGCCACTGAAAAGGGTGACTTATAAGGTGGGCGTGATAACATGCGATTATCACTGCGAGGTTTCTCTGAAGGCTAATCCTCTCCCCACAGCATCACTTGCTGAAACAGTTCTGGGGCTTGGTTTTTGCCTCATTCACAGGTTAGAACACTGTGGTGCCATCATTAATTAGTCCCTTTGAATGCAGTTTTGGTCTCACAAGGAAGAGACTTTCACCTTACTTCCTAAAAGTGCCTAGTGTCCTTCTAGCATCTAGAGAGAGTCCACAAGTTGTCAGGAGGAAAAGGGAGTTAGGATATTTCAGGAACAGATATTGGAGGGTTAGTGTCTTTAGGAAAATTGATGACTGGACAACAAGGACAAAAATTAATCGCGTTTATTGATCATCTTCGTGTTCTAAGTGCAGGTCCTAGGCGCTTTCACATATAGTATCCTTTGTCGTTTACTCCTTAAGTTGTGTCTGACTCTTTGCGACCCCATGGACTGTAATCCACAGGTCCTCTGTCTATGGAATTCTCCAGGCAGGAATACTGGAGTGGTTTGCCATTTCTTTCTCCAGGGGATTTTCCCAACCCAGGGATCGAACCCAAGTCTCCTGCATTACATGCGATTCTTTATCACTGAGCCATCGGGGAGGCCATATATTACATACAACAATGTTAGGTAAATATCAATATTACTGTACTTGTTGCTGCTGCTAAGTCGCTTCAGTCATGTCCGACTCTGTGCGACCCCATAGACGGCAGCCCACCAGGCTCCCCCATCCCTGGGATTCTCCAGGGAAGAACACTGGAGTGGGTTGCCATTTCCTTCTCCAATGCGTGAAAGTGAAAAGGGAAAGTGAAGTCGCTCAGTCATGTCCGACTCTTAGCGACCCCATGGACTGCAGCCTACCATGCTCCTCCATCCATGGGATTTTCTAGGCAAGAGTACTGGAGTGGGGTGCCATTGCCTTCTCCAATTACTGTACTTACTGGGCTTTAATAAGAATTAAATAGCAAAAGAAAAGCTCCTTGCACAGAGTAAGCACACAAATAGAAAAAGCTGTCATAATTATGTTTTTTACACTAGCATTGATTTTTTGATGTTTACCCCATCCTAAGGGTAGGTTCCGGAGAAGGCAATGGCACCCCACTCCAGTACTCTTGCCTGGAAAATCCCATGGATGGAGGAGCCTAGTGGGCTGCAGTCCATGGGGTCGC
>NW_011494750.1:3113412-3130386 GCF_000754665.1 Bison bison bison
GGGTCACATAGAGTCAGACACGACTGAAGCGACTTAGCAGCAGCGGCAGCAAGGGTAGGTTCACCATTATGTTCAAATAAAGAAATATTTTAGACAGAGGTTTTCTCGGCTTGAGACTTAAAGTCATAAATTAAGGTCAGAAATCTGTTGCCTCCCAAACACACAGAATGAGTGCTCAGGTCAAGACTTTACTCACAGAAAGGGCTCAGTAAACAGCTATTGTCACCAGCGTTACCAGTATCATCATCACCATCATCAGCCTTCTTTCTACATCATCCTGTGACATTCCATGTTTCTTGGGAACTACCACTAGATGTTTAAAAGATAATTTTGAGTTTTTAAATACACAGTTGCTTATATATATATATATATATTTTCAAAATACTCACTCATAGGAGATTATGGCAAAGTATCTATTGTTTAAAGCCTTTATAAATACAGTGAGAGCTAACCTGACAATAAGATCTTAAGAATATTAGAAATGCAATGCTGGCATCACCTTATGTTCAAATTCCTGGTTGGGAACCCTCCTGAAAACAAGTTTCTGAAGTCTTCCCCATAAATCACAAACTCTGTACAGAAATTGATCTCTTGGTCTTTCCAACTGAGCGCTCCCTTTTTCTCTTTCTTCTAGAGGATGGAAACAGGATAAAAGGATCCATTATCAGCGAGAGCTTCTGAAATAGATGCTGCTTAAGCTTCCCTCGTAGCTCAGCTGGTAAAGAATCCGCCTGCAATGCAGGAGACCCCGGTTTGATTCCTGGGTTGGAAAGATCCACTGGAGAAGGGATAGGCTCCCCACTCTGGTATTCTTGGGCTTCTCTGGTGGTTTAGCTGATAAAGAAGCCACCTGCAATGTGGGACACATGGGTTCGATTGCTGGGTTGGGAAGATCCTCTGGAGGAGGAAACTGGCTACTCACTCCAGTATTCTGGCCTGGAGAATACCATGAACTGTATAGTCCATGGGATCGCAAAGAGTCAGACATGACTGAGTGACTTACACTTTCAAACATCTCATAGCTGATCCCACCGGCTCTCCCATTTGTCACTACAGAGATATTTAAATGGAGTTTAATCCCAGAATAGGGAGTTGGTGAGGCACTCGCTCTCAACATTCAGAGAACTTTTTATTGGCTGAGATGACACATTTTGGAGTGAAGTGAGGCTGGGATGGACGTTTGGTCTCCCTGCTGTCCTGGTTAGTGAATAATGGTAGCGATGCTCTTGGGCTCCTCTGTTAGGAACCAATGTCCCCAGCATAGTTTATGCTCTTGTGGAATCTCTGAAAGTTGAAACGAAGTCTAAGCAATTTTTGTTAATTTTTAGCTGACTCAGTTTTCCTCTTGAAATCATTTAATCTGCAAAATTTAAGGAAGCATGTAATGTTATTTTCCTATTTGTTGTTGTTTCTTAGCTGTGATGTTGTGCCTGACTCTTTGCGGCCCCACAGACTGTAGCCCACCAAGCTTCTCAGTCCATAGAATTTCTCAGGCCAGAACACTAGAGTGAGCTGCCAAGTCCTCCTTCTCCAGCGGATCTTCCAAACCCAGGGATTGAACCCGTGTCTCCTACTTGGCAGGCAGATTCTTTACTACTGAGCCACCTGGGAAATTCTTTTTTTTTTTTTTTTTATTAAAGATGAAAAAAATAGATGAAACAATTTGCTAACATTTACTCGAATAATTAATGCTGGAGACAATAAGAGAAATTAAGTCTACTTTGTCCAAAGCTCTTAATCTCTATTTTTGAATCTCTTAGAATTTCATTACGTACATGGTATGGATTCTTTACTCTAGCTCAGATTTGTGATTTTGTGCTGTTCCATGACAGTTCCATGACTTGTTCTTAAATCACTGGAAATTTCCTATAACCACTGTTTTGTCTTGAGAATCTTCTTTTCCTTTGTCTGTGTCTAAAACCAGACTTTAATGTATAGATATTTTCTGCCTTAGCTCTATGGACTTTATCAACTATGTTTATTTTATGCCATCCAATTCTAATTCTTTTTGTAAACTCTTGTATACTACAAGGAATGATGAAGTGTAATTTTCAAAAAGTACTTTTGTGTGCAAATGCCATCTGTTTGGTATTGTGATAAGTAAAAATTTCTTTTTATTGCTGTCTTTATTTATAAACCTCTCAAACCTAGAAAGATCAGAAAAAGTGTATAAATGTACTTTTTGAAAGCTTATTTCCTACTGTTCTGTCCTTTTTTCATTTGTAGTTGTCTTCCCTCTTTTAAAGTAAAACTTCATTCTAGCTATGGTGCTGGGTATAACGAGTGTTCAAGAATATTGCTGTTGATCTATTTCATACCCACACTCAGGGCAACATTATGACTTTTGTGGACCTTTGGTACTTTCTTCCTCTTGGGTCTTCTCCTCCATGAAAATGTTAAAAATTATCTTTTCTGACTGCATGGTTGTATAGATGACTATAATCTAAGCTGCATTTAGATTATATTAATTTCTTTCTTTCTGTTGTAAAGGAAATTAAAACATTTCATGACCTCCTAAGACTATTGTGGGCTCTCAGCACTGAGTGTACTATGCCTTCTGAATATCAACCCTGGCTGACAATGTATGAGCCCCTAGAGAAAATTGATCCAGACAGAAGAATCATCCCAGTTCAATCAATTAAGAAGGGGAGAAATCTTGCCTAAATACTCCACACAAGATTTATTCATTACTAGTTTTCATTATTTGTCCCCAGAGCTTCTTCATGACATTTTTCACTTCTGCATTTCTCAGGGTGTAGATTAAAGGGTTCAGCATAGGAGTTACTATGGTGCAAAACACAGTCACAGCTTTGTCAACGGGGAAGGAGGTCGTGGGTCTTAGGTAGAGGAATGAACAAGGTACAAAGAACAAGATGACAACTGTGACATGAGAGGCACAGGTGGACAGGGCTTTGCGGCACCCTTCAGAGCTGTGAGTCCTCAGGGAGCGCAGGATGACAACATAGGAAGCAACCAGCATTAGGAAAGTTAGCAGACACAGTGACCCACTGTTGGCAGAAATCAGGGGCCCCAGAGAGTGAGTGTCCGTGCAGGCTAGCTCCAGGAGAGGTATTAAATCACACATAAAATGGTCAATGACATTGGGGCCACAGAATGGTAACTGAACCATGAACAAAATCTGGATCCCTCCATGGAGAAAGCCTAACGCCCCAGACATTCCAACCAGGAGAGCACACACGGGTCGACTCATGACGGTCAGGTAGTGCAGGGGCTTACAGATGGCCACATAGTGGTCATAGGCCATGACAGTCAACAAGACAATCTCGGCTCCAGCAAAGAAATGTTCAGCAAAGACCTGAGTCATGCAGCCACTGAAGGAAATGGTGTTCTTTCCAGAGACCAAGTCAAAGATCAACTTGGGTGCTATGGAGGAAGAATAGAAAGCATCTATCATGGACAAATAGGACAGAAAATAGTACACGGGAGAGCTGAGGGCTGGGCTGGTGAAAACAGTGACAGAGATGAGCAGGTTACCTGCCAATGTGATCAAGTAGATGATCAGAAACACAGCAAATAAGAGTGTCTGCAGTCCTGGATTCTGGGTCAGGCCCAGTAGGAGGATTTCTGTTATGTTGCTCATCCTTTCCCTCAGTTCATCTTGAGTTGTACGCACATAGTTGATCTGGAAAGATTACAATATTTCTGAGTGATGATATTTTAAATTCTATGGAAAAACTTTCATCATCTCTTTAGCCTGGGTCCCTGGGACTGGTGGAGCTACTCCCTTCACTTATCTCTGATATTTTACAGAGAGTTGTAAAGAAGAATGGGAGGAGTTTAAATCTCTCCTGATTCATATAATTTAAATAGATTGTGACAATACCTTACAAATACCACAATAAAAGCAAGATATTTTTTATGAATATTGACATGCAGTTAACTTCTAAATTTTCTTTTTAGCTCTGAATGTCTCACAGATAGCCTTTTTTTACTCTGGGGGACAGATTTCATTGACAATTCTTTATAAAGTTATATTAATGCTTGTCTATTGAAATGAATATTCATAGGTATATGGACACAATATTTTAAAAATTAACTTTGTATCAGACATGAAAAGTACCAATCAAACCTTACTCTATACCAGCTGTGTTCTGTGACCTGTTATTCCTTTTTTTTGAATTAACACACATGCACACACACAGACAGAGCTGCAGATGGAGTTTTTGTCGCTCAAAATGCCAAGAAACTCTCTTTATAACAGCTCTTTGAGCAGCATTCACTCAGCGGCCCTGGATGTTGTGTCTGGCCCAACAAGATAGTTATGCTCACTCTTTCCACATCTTCGAATGTGAACATGTAAATGGTGCAAAGTTCCCTGAAAAGTCCTCAATATTTCTGAAACGAGCTTTCTGTGTAATTGTTCTTTCACTGCATATAGAATAATGCTCTGGATTAGTTATATTACCCTACTCACATTTTGCTATGAAATGATGTAAGTCAAGAAGTTTTCCTGTTTCCTATTGACCAGACAAAAATATCAGGACCACCTGAAATAATACAATTTCCCCTTTTGGAATAAGTTTTTATCAATTAAGATGAACTTGAAATTTTCATTACTTAAATTACATTACATTTTTACATTAATGTAAAAATATTGAATATATATAAGAATGCATTCTTTTCCTGGGGAGTGAGACTGTATATAGGTTTTCAAGATAGACTACACATTGTTGTAACCAAGATCATAAGCTATTTCATTCGTTATCTTTCTTTCTCTGTTCTTTCCCTAATGCTTGCCAAAAACATAACTACATATTTTTTTCCTCAAAAATTTCTGGGCACAGAACTCAGCATCATGATCTTGGAGGTTTCAATAAAGATGAAGTAAGATAGTTTAGAGTTTTCAGGAAAGCTTATGCCTCAGCTGTTTTTCTCTCTCCATGACTCCAATGATGGCCAATCATTCTTCAAAGATTTAACTCACAAATACTTCAATGTGGTGGCATGGAAATCATGAAAAGAGGAAATAATTTTTAATAATTACAGAGATCTTCAGGATCAACCTACTTACTACTACTACTAAGTTGCTTCAGTCGTGTCCAACTCTGTGCGACCCCATGAACTGCAGCCCACCAGGCTCCTCCGTCCATGGGATTTTCCAGGCAAGAGTACTGGAGTGGGGTGCTAAGACATAAATGTTAATCCCAATCTTGTAAAAGTGACTTTAGTGATTCTCAACAGCATCTTGGCTGGGAACATTCCATACAGTATTTTCTATTGACATTTTCACATCATTGTGTCCAAATTCATTTTTAGAGAGAAAGGCTAAGTTTCAATTTACAGAATCTAACCACAAATATTATTTCAGTGAAATGAAATTGGCTAAGTTAACCATCTTAAATTTTGGGGAAGAGAATTAGCTATCACTAACTTGGATCAGTTGGTTGTGGATTCCTCAGTTTGTAGATTAAATCCAGACATCGCTTTCTTCCCACCAGGCATTTGCCCCACAGCTGCAAATAGATTGTCAACTAACAAGGAGGACAGTAGAATTCTTATGTCTCTAGACAACTCTCCCATTTTCTGGATTTACTCAGAAAACAAGCTGTTTGAATTAGGAAACTTTGATAGCTTTCAGATTTAATTTTAACTCACTTTCCAGGATTCTTATGAGATTATACATGCATCTTCAAAACATATATTATTCAAATGTATACATCAAATTATTCAAATTTGATTCTTCAAAGTAAGAAGAAACTTGCATATGAAATTGTGGAATGTATGTGAAAGTGAAAGTATTAGTCACTTAGTTGTGTTCAACTCTTTGCGGCCCCATGGATTGTAGCCCACCAGGCTCCTCTATCCGTGGAATTCTCCAGACAAGAATACTAGAGTGGGTTGCCATTTCCTTCTCCAGGGGATCTTCCTAACCCAGGGATTGAACTCCTTTTATTCCTGATTTAATCCATTCTTCTAACTCGTACTAACCTTGGGAGCAGGGTCTCCCAAACAGATCTTCACCTTGTTGATGCATGGCTCTGTGGCTGTTATTTACTTCAAGGCCCTTGTTTGTAATTCTTTCTTCATTGACTCTAGAGAAATGTTTAAATAGACTTTCAAAAAAGCTCAGGGTTTGGTAATACATCAATCTCCCAAGTCCTCAGAGGATTAGTAATTGGCTCTGTTGGAATCTTTGCTAAAGCATCAGCCACGGACTTTTTTTTTGCTCCTGTTTGACTCTCACAAACAACATTAGAGACCAGCTTTAGAAATGCAGTTGAGCTTTGGTTAAAAACATACTTCTGGCTATGGGCTTCCCTGGTGGCTCAGGTGGTAAAGAATCTGCCTGCAATGCAGGAGATGTTGTTGATCCTTGGGTTGGGAAGGTCCCCTGGAGAAGGGAATGGCTATCCACTCCAGTATTCTTGCGTGGAGAATTCCATGGACAGAGGAGACTTGTGGGTGACAGTCTATGAGGTTACAAAGAGTCAGACATGACTGACTCACACACACACTTCTGGCTATAGTTTAGAATGAAACTTAGGTAAGATAAGAGCAAAGCTTGATATTAGGATTTTGTTGCTCATTTTGACGTTGGTGACCTTGCCAAAGGATATATGGGGTGGTTTTAGGCATAGGTCAGAGTTCAGAGAATGGATTTCTCTGAAAACATGAGTGTTTGGTACTATATGGTTACCCTGAGAGTAGAAATGCCAGTCTGGGCCAGATTACCCTCAGACATTGTGACATGTTTATTAGTGACTGACCGAGGAGACTTAACTAGCAGGTTCCCAGCTCCCAGACCTCGAGTAATTTAAAAGCCATGAACATATAAACTATCTCTGGGATGAGTACCTAGGTGACAGCCTCATGATGTATTATAGAGCTTGTAGCTTTGCCACACACAGAGGGAACCACTGGGATGTATAGCGATTTTACTGCTCTCCATGCTTTCTCAGAGTAAACTTTGAAAAAAGTCACGCTCAGCCAAGCACTCGTGTATAGAGACATCCAGAGGGAAAGAATAGAAACTACAAAAAGGACACTCCACTATAGTCTTCTCTCCCTCAGCTTCGAGTGAAGAGCTGGCTGGAACTGCACAGAGTCATCTTTCTTTCTCACCTACCTTTAACTTTAAACCAAACTGATGCATTCCTGAAATTCAGAGCAGAGAGAGAAGCAATGCTTTCATGTTCTTGACAGTTAATGATGTTGCTTCTGTTAGCGGTCACCCTCACTCTCAGTCTGGCCCACTCTCTGATTTTTTTTTAATTGTCATAAAATATGTATAGAATGAAATTTACCATTTTAAGTATACACTTCAGTTCAGTTCAGTTGCAAAGTGTCCGACTCTTTGCGACCCCATGAATCGCAGCACGCCAGGCCTCCCTGTCCATCACCAACTCCCGGAGTTCACTCAGACTCACGTCCATCGAGTCAGTGATGCCATCCAGCCATCTCATCCTCTGTTGTCCCCTTCTCCTCCTGCCCCCAATCCCTCCCAGCATCAGAGTCTTTTCCAATGAGTCAACTCTTCTCATGAGGTGGCCAAAGTACTGGAGTTTCAGCTTTAGCATCAGTCCTTCCAAAGAACACTCAGGACTTATCTTCTTTAGAATGGACTGGTTGGATCTCCTTGCAGTCCAAGGGACTCTCAAGAGTCTTCTCCAACACCACAGTTCAAAAGCATCAATTCTTCGGCGCTCAGCCTTCTTCACAGTCCAACTCTCACACCCAAGTACACACTTGAGTGGCATTAAATACCTTCACATTGTTGTTCAAACACCTCACCAATCATCTTCATAATGTTTCACCTTCTCAGACTGAAACTCCATATTCATTAAATAATAATTTATCATTCCTCCCCCCCCCCACGTCCTAGTCATCATTATATAACTTTTTTTTTCATGACAATCCAGGTGTCAATATATCATAATCTGTTTGGGAGAATAACAGTTTGCTTCCTACTCTATGATGGGAAATCTTGAGGACATAAAGTAAAGGATTATGCTTCTGTCCAGAAGTGACTGAGAAAATCACACTCAGTCAAACTTCTTTGTAGAATACCCCTGTACAAAAATGAAAAAAAGCACTGTAAGTAGGAGAACTTTGCTTCTGTTTCTCTTTTTCAGACTCTGATGTGGAGTTGATTGCAACCTTGTCAGGAATTATCTGGAGTGATGTAATTAACTGGGCATTTTGAGTTCAGGTTGTTCCTCTACCTAAGGAATTGATCAGGAGCAGGAATGGTTATGCTCCCTACCCACAGAACAATGCCCTATTGAAAAACTGTCTTTGGGGAAAATGTCAGAGTCCTTGGGAATTTAGAGAAACACTTATTCACATATGTAGAACATGGATTCCATCAGCTTGACTGGTTGGTTGGGGTTTTGTCCTGGGAGGAGGATGCCAACAGACACAGGATGACTGACCCATAGTGGGAACTTCCTAGCAACGACACAGAATAACTACAATTCTGATTGATCATTGATTTTGAGAAGATCAGAAGGAAACTGCTTTTGTTATCATTCTTATTTTTTTTTCTTCTGGGACCCAATCCCTTAGATTTATCAAGACCCAGAGACACTCTGAGAGATAGTGAGGGACAAGGAGGCCAGGCATACTTCAGGTCAGTCCATAGGGCCTCAAAGAGGGGGGCATGACTTGGTGACTGAAAAACAACAAGGACAATTTGAGTGTAATCTGGTAGTTGATAGAATGGTGAAATCATGCAAAGAGATTGAGAATTCAATAGGAAGAGCTTGTCTCCTAATTTATAGAAGGAAGGATTATTAGAAAGGGAAATAAGCTAATAATGAGAATTTGGTGGGAGAAGGAAGAGTAGGGATGAGGTTAGGAATAACTGAGAAGGGATTTAAGTGATCACATAGATTGGAGCCAAAGGTACTGTTTCCTTGTTTTGACCCCAGATTGCATGTGAATGGCGGTTTGGTTAGAGCATAAAGATTAATGACCAAAGGTTAAAATTTTGATAGTTAACAAACTAAGATTTCTAAGAAGAGAGAAGGCAGTTGCATGCAGAACACACATAGCTACATTAAAACTAAATAGGAACCCTTGCATATCTATTAATAGCTTGCAACAGAGGGCTAAAAGGTGATATGGATACAATTATTGATGAGGAGGCTTGAGATTAAGAGAAAGATTCTGTTTTGGTCCTGGTTTTTCCTGAGAAGTGGGGAGCATAGCATCTTCCTGAGATACATGGACATTTTGTGGGGATAAAGTTTATAGGAAATCAGTGAAAATTTAGAACATATACTAAAAAGAATGTGTTGGAAGAAGGAACTGTTTGGAACAGCCAGAACATTTGCTTAACAAGTTTTGAAGACATGGTTCACGTTAGAGATGAAATTTTTGTTGGCGCTCCTTCCTAGTTAATAATGGGCTTCCCAGGTGGCTCAGTGGTAAAGAATCTGACTGCCAATGCAGGAGCTGCAGGAGACTCAGGTTAGATCTCTGGGTTGGGAAGATCCCCTGGAGGAAGAAATGGCCATCCACTTAAGTATTCTTACCTGGAAAACCCACTGACAGAGGAGCCTGGAGGGCTACAGTCAGCCCTTGGGTTCACAAATAGTCAGACCTGACTGACTGAGCAGCAATAGCTAGTTAATAATTTTCTTCAAGATCGCCTTATATCTCTGGTGGAGGGAAAGACATGATGGTGTATGAATTTCTGGTTTAGAAACTTCAGTTAATGTAATGCATTACACTGAAGAAAATGCTCTATTTAGACTTGGTTCCTTAAAGATGGACATTTATTCATTCTGTGCTTAGAGAATGAAGATAATTGCAAAAGTGATGGAAACCTTTTCTCTCCTTGATATTTATAAGTCTTTTAAAAGATGAAATGGTTCAATGTAACTAGTCAGGATAGGACCATTTTGCTGTGCAACAAATGAATCCTGAACTTGCACTCTGTCTATATCTCACATGATTTTCCATCTCATTGGTTTGCAATTGGTCTAATATTTCCCATTCAAATTTGAATGTGCACACTTTCTGACTTGATTACTCACCTATCACCAAGTTAATTTTTGTTTGTACTGGATACTTCTCTATCCATTAGCTAAAGCACAAATTGGCGCCCCCCAAAACTATTTTGAATATATTTTACAAAAACAGTGCTCCACAAAACACTGCCTGGGAAATTGTGTGCAAGATGGCTCTACAGTTGTGCCTGGAAGAATTTTATATCCTTTCTTAGCTTTAGACATAGAAAATAATTCATTTTGAGAAGAGCCCAGATTACACTGTAAAGGGTGCCCCTGGAATTGTGCAGCACTTGGTACTAATTTTGAAATGAGTCCTGTCTTTATGTCACTCTCATTTCTCAAAACTCATTCTTTTCTCATTGGTCATTATCTCTCACAATAATAGCTCTACCTTGCCTACAGTACTTTGGACTAAAACTTCATTAAAAAAAATATTTGGTTGTTAGGACTTATTGTTTAGATATTTTAATTATTTGGCCTATTGGTTATACACTCTATATCTGAAGCTTTACAGAGAATGCTTCTACTGAATACAGTAACTCAAAGTTTTTCCAGCCTCTGTGATTCTTTAAGTTGATTAACAATGCCCCTTTGGGGGCTTCCCTGGTGGTCCAGCAGTTAAGAATCCACCTGCCATCGCAGGGGATATGGGTTCAATCTCTGATCCGGGAAGATCCCACATGCTGAGAAGCAACTAAACCCATGTGCCACAACTACAAAAGCCCAGGCACCACAACTGCTGAAGCCCTCACACCTAAAGCCCGTGCTCTGAAATTAGAGAAGCAGCTGCAGTGAGAAGCCTGAGCACCTCAACTAGAGAGAAGCCCTCATTCACTGCTACCAGAGAAAGCCTGTGTGCAACAACGAAGACTCAGTGTAGCAAAAAAAACAAAACAAAACAAAAAAAACCCTGAAAAAATAAAATTAAAAAGTAATAATTTTTTTAAAACAATGTCCCCTTGATTAGTAGTAATTTGTAGAAGCAAAGAAATTTCTAATTGAAGAACTTTAGTCATCATTTAATCAAATTGTGACATTTTATGAAAGATGAATCATTAAAGAGTCCAGAAAGCAAGGGGTGAATAATATCCCTAAAGTCATACCTTTTAACTTCAAAATCATTATCCTTTCTATTAGTCACACTTGTTCTTAAGATATGAATAGATTTTGTTTTATCTTGTCTACTCACAAAAATTGTTACCCAAGGTTACTCTTTGGCTCCAGAGCTTCTTCATGGCATTTTTCACCTCTGAGTTTCTGAGGATGTAGATGAAAGGGTTTAATATGGGTGTTACCATGGTATAAAACACAGCCACCGCTTTATCAATAGGGAAGGTGATCGTGGGCCGAAGGTACGCAAATGTACAGGGTACAAAGAACAGGACCACTGCAGTAACATGGGAGGCGCAAGTGGAGAGCGCTGTCTGCTGTTCTGCAGTGCTGCCGCGTGTTCTTAGAGAGCAAAGGATGAGCACGTAGGAGGTGATAACAATGGAAAAGATGAGCATACACATCAGCCCACTGTTGGCAGCAACAAAAAGACCAAAGATGTGAGTGTCCATGCAGGAGAATTTCAGCAGAAGGAAAAGGTCACAGATGAAATGGTCAATGATGCTGGGGCCACAGTAGGGCAACCAGACTATAAAAAGAATTTGAATCAGAGCATGAAGAAATCCTCCAGCCCAGGCCATGGCCACCAGGAGGCCACACACTTGCCTGTTCATTGTGATGGCGTACGCAGGGGCTTGCAGATAGCCACAAAGCGGTCATAGGCCATCACCGTGAGCAAGATGATCTCAACTCCTCCGAAGAAATGCTCTGCAAAGAGCTGAGTCATACACCCACCGAAGGAGATGGTTTCTTTTGAGCACGTAAGTCAAATATCATTTGGGGTGCCATGGTAGAAGAGCAGCAGCGGTCTATGAAGGATGAGAAAGACAGGAATAAATACATGGGGGAACCTAAGGCTCTGCTAGTGGTGACTGTCACAATGATGAGTAGGTTGCCTGCCACAGTGAGAAAGTAGAGGAGGGTAAACAGAGCGAACAAGAGTTTCCGTATATCTGCGTTCTGTGTCAGGCCAAACAGGAGGAATTCTGTCACATTCTTCATTTGCTCCTTGAATCCAGTCTGGTGTTCAGATAACTGATTTCTCTGAGAATAGCATAGGGATCACAATCGTGAGGATCAATTTAGACCAATCTTAGTAAGTTTTCTCAGAATTATTTTTTGTAAGACTGATAAAAACATCAAGTAGATAAGCCCAAGACTTAAAGTTGGGCCATATTATTATTAGCCACAAAATGAACACATAACTGTCTTCTCTCTCTCACACACACACACTCCCACTCACCCACACATGCACATACACATTCATATACACAACCACAGTTTTATCACTGTTGACATTCAGTCATCTTTCTATAATTGTACATTGATGGGTATTCCCCCCAAAATGCTCATGTATTTTCTCCTGTAGGAAAAGAGGAATAAAAAGAGAACCCATACAAAGGAGCAGAGGCTTGAGTTCATGAGAATTTACTCCCTTGTTTCCCTTCTCTAGTCACTTGTGCTGATGAGGTTAAGCTGCAGAATTTATTATTCTTACTTTTAACTTGTTTCAGGGTGAATATAAAACATCGGGTAAATTCAACTCAAAATTAGGGGTAATGTAGTTGCACCTCAGAAAAAGCTGAACTGATTGAATCCTTAAGGATCCAGTAAGGTATAGCTTCTTTACCTAAGGTATACTTCTTAACAAGGTATAACTGAGGGTTTCCCTGGTGGCTCAGGTGGTAAAGAATCCACCTGCAATGCAGGAGACCCTGGTTCAATCCCTGGCTAGGGAAGATCCCCTGGAGAAAGAAATGACAACACACTCCAGTATTCCT
Source organism: Bison bison bison (assembly GCF_000754665.1). NCBI lineage: Eukaryota > Metazoa > Chordata > Mammalia > Artiodactyla > Bovidae > Bison > Bison bison. The sequence goes on from NW_011494750.1 coordinate 3,126,281, forward strand.
ATCTGGAGAATCCAATGGACAGAGGAACCTGGTGGGCTACAGTCCATGGGGTCACAAAGAGTCGGACATGACTGAGCAACTTCACTTTCACTTTTGAGGTATAACTAGTGGTTAGATTTGTGAGTTTATATTACATTCAAATAAAACTTTCTAAGATACCATCACACAAGAAGAAAAAAGATTATTCTGAAGAGGATAAAATAGCACGATGCAATGCAATATCCCCCAGCTTTATTTGAAACATTATGATTCACTCAGTTCAGTTCAATCACTCAGTCGTGTCCAACTCTTTGTGACCCCATGAACCGCAGCACGCAGGCCTCCCTGTCCATCACCAACACCCAGAGTCTACCCAAACCCATGTCCACTGAGTCAGTGATGCCATGCAACCATATCATCTTCTATCATCCCCTTCTCCTCCTGCCCTCAATCTTTCCCAGCATCAGGGTCTTTTCCAGTGAGTCATCTCTTCACATGAGGTGGCCAAAGTATTGGAGTTTCAGCTTCAACATCAGTCCTTCCAGTGAACACCCAGGACTGATCTCCTTTAGGATGGACTGGTTGGATCTCCTTGCAGTCCAGGGGACTCTCAAGAGTCTTCTCCAACACCACAGTTCAAAAGCATCAATTCTTCAGCGCTTAGCTTTCTTTATAGTTGGAGAATTTTTATCGTGTTTAGGTTTCAGAAGAATTTTGCAAATCAAGCTGTTTAGGGAAGACTATGAAAAATTCTCTAGACCTCTTTAGAACACAGGTACTTTTAAGGCAAGGAAACAAGCATTACAATTTGTTTACCAGCATGTGCTTCTGTGCAGTCAGGTATTCCTAAATTCTGTTTCCACTGATTAGCAGCTATGTGATGTTGTGTACCGACCTTAGTCTTACTACATCTAAACTTTCTCATATACAAATTAAGAAAAATAACAGATGGTATGGAGGAATTGAAGAATATTATTATTATATAGGTCAACATGCTATGCTAAAAGTAAAATGCATAACTTTCCACATATTCCAAATTTTTGATGAGTATAAAAGTGAAGAAACAGACATATCATTATTCTTATCCTTGAAATACTTGATTATTATAGTTAGTATTTAGAAAGAACACAAATAAAGAGAGAAAATAAGTGAATTAAGTAATCAACTCAAGAGGTTAGAAAAGCAACTAATTGTATTCAGAAAGAGTTGACTGCAGAAATCAATATATTAAATAATAGAAAACTAGTAGACTATAAATGAATTCAAATTTTTTTTAGAGGGTGGGATGATTTGGGAGAATGGCATTGAAACATGTATACTGTTGTATGTGAAACGGATTGCCAGTCCAGGTTCGATGCATGAGACAGGGTGCTCAGGGCTGGTGCACTGGGATGACCCAGAGGGATGGGATGGGGAGGGAGGTGGGAGGGGGTTCAAGATGGGGAACATGTGTACACCTGTGGCAGATTCATGTCAATGTATGGCAAAAACCACTACAATATTGTAAAGTAATTAGCCTCAAATTAAAATAAATAACTTTATATTAAAAAATGAATGAAATAAATGAGCAGACAAGCTCAGTAAGAGGCAAATATGGTCAAACTGTAAAAGGGCATTATTTTTAAAGAAAATTTGAAGAAATATTATGTGTAGTTCATAAAAGATTTTTTAACAACTGAATAGATATTTTTCAAATAAAGCTTATCTTTTACGCCATCACCAAATAAAAAGAAAATGAGATAGAGAAAAAAGGGTAGCATGCATTAAAGACTTTCAATAAAGCAGATTTCTTCAAAAACAGAAAATCAAAAGAATTTGATATATATATATATATAACTAGGTGGGGAAGAGCATTTTAAGCAAAAGTCAGTGGTATAAAAACTAGGACAAAGCGAATAGATTTAACTACATAAAGGTATAGAACACATTGGAAAACTCTTTGCAACAAGTATGATAGATAACTATTATCATAGATGTAGTTTTTACAAAAAAAGTTCTACCTACACAATTATAAAAATTAACAAAACTTTTTAATAAAAAGAAAATTCTTAGAAAAAACATTAGATTCCTTAAAAAAATCCCTATTTCATAAGCCATCAAGGAAAAGCAATTTAAAAACAGTGAAATACTTTAAATTGGAAAATGAGCAGAACTTTATGATAATTATATTAGTACTGTTTTGATGTAAAATACTCTGGAAAGAAGTTTGACTTTGTATAATAAGAGCTTTATAATTGGTCATCCCCTTGATCCAGTACTCCTTATTCTTCAGAATCTATTCTGTATAAAGATTATGGACAAAAACTGTGCATACAGGCTATATTTCATATTTTGTAAGATAATGAAAAAGTGAAAACAATTCAAATATCTACATAAAGAGGAAAAATTAAGCAAATTATAGTTATGAAATATCAGGTGAACATAGAGGTTATTTACAAGAAAAATTCATGGTGTGAAAAAATTCTTCCAACATAATATTAAGTAGAAAACACAAGATACTAGACAACTTCTTTATTATGATCTAAATGGTCCAAAATGACATATAAACATAGAAAAGTACCTAAAAGAAATGCTCTAAAGACTAATAATGCTTATTTGGATTATGGATTTAAGATAAATTTTGTATTCTTTGTTAAATTTTTCTGACCTGAATTTCCTACAAAGAGAATATATTACCTTTATAATAAGAAAAATAATTTAATAAAAGAGATAATATTCTGTGTGACTCCTTTTCTCAGTATGTTGGTCACTATTTATAAAAATCTGTGACAATAGAAATGGATGTTTAAACCTACTGCTGCTGCTGCTAAGTCGCTTCAGTCGTGTCTAACTCTGTGTGACCCCATAGATGGCAGCCCACCAGGCTCCTCTGTCCCCGGGATTTTCCAGGCAAGAGGACTGGAGTGGGCTGCCATTTCCTTCTCCAATGCATGCATGCATGCTAAATCGCTTCAGTTGTGTCTGACTCTGTGCGACCCCATGGACAGCAGCCCACCAGACTCCTCCGTCCACAGGATTCTCCAGGCATGAATACTGAAGTGTTTAAACCTAACTCACCTGTAATTTGAATACCCTAGTATGAGATGGTTGGCATCACCGGATTCAATGGACATGAACTTGGGCACTTTCTGGGAGATGTTGAAGGACGGAGAAGACTGGTGTGCTGCAGTCCATGGGGTCGCAAAGAGTTGGACATGGTGACTGAACAGCAACAACAAAGTATCACCTTGAGAAAGTGTGATAAAGAAACCACAGGTTGTGCTTACCTCTCCAGATGCATTTGGGAAATAAGTGACATGCTCATTTCATAACAAGGTGTTACTTGTAGAGCATAATTTGCCTGGGGGTAGCGATCGTTGACCCATCAACAATTGCTGCTTTAAAGGTTTATTCACTTTTTATCTTAAATGGAAATTTCCTTTCCCTTACTTAATGGTTTGAAAATGACTGCTGACAGAGAATTCCTAAATAATGCTGAGTTCATGGACTGGGTTTTAGGTTTGGTTTATTGGCTCATATCATTATGTGAGTGAGGCACACACATCTCAGCTCAGATAACAAATTTCTTTAGTCTGACACCTTCTGAAGTGTTAGGCTTCAAAAGAAAGTGATGGGAAAAAAGCCTAACCATTGGAGGAAATTTACATTTATGTCATCTTACTATAGATTTGTCAGTCCTTCTTGTGCCCAGATGAAGTGTATTAAAAAGAGCCACTTGACCTGAGATCTATCCTGACTTAAAGTCCTGGAAATACCACACTGTTAAAGTAGAAAAATTAGGAATTGCAAACACCATAAAATCAGCAATAAATAAAAGTTGATTTGAAGTAGCAATTCCCTGAGGTTAGCTCTTTCAAATTTTTTTCTTAATAAGCTTGTGCTCAGCCTATAGATATCTTCTTTGGTTCCTAGGAGTCTGGATCCAAATGTTTTGGACACTCAAAACCACAAGCAAAACCACTATGAGGTACCATTTCACACCAGTCAGAATGGCTGCAATCCATAAGTCTACAAGCAATAAATGCTGGAGAGGGTGTGGAGAAAAGGGAACTCTCTTACACTCTTGGTGGGAATGCAAACTAGTACAGCCACTATGGAGAGCAGTATGGAGATTCCTTAAAAAACTG
>NW_011494750.1:3130486-3131285 GCF_000754665.1 Bison bison bison
GGGCTGGTGCACTGGGACGACCCAGAGGGAGGGTAGGGGAGGGAGGAGGGTTCAGGATGGGGAACACAGGTATACCTGTGGTGGTTTCATTTCAATATTTGGCAAAACTAATACAATATTGTAAAGTTTAAAAATAAAATAAAATTAAAAAAAAAAAGCCTTCAGTGATCAATGCAAAGAAATAGAGGAAAACAACAGAATGGGAAATACTAGGGATCTCTTTAAGAAAATCAGAGATACCAAAGAAACATTACATGCAAAGATGAGCTTGATAAAGGACAGAAATGGTATGGACCTAACAGAAGCAGAAGATATTAAGAAGAGATGGCAAGAATACACAGAAGAACTGTACAAAAAAAGATCTTCACGACCCAGATAATCACGATGGTGTGATCACTGACCTAGAGCCAGACATCCTGGAATGTGAAGTCAAGTGGGCCTTAGAAAGCATCACTACAAACAAAGCTAGTGGAGGTGATGGATTTCCAGGTGAGCTATTCCAAATCCTGAAAGATGATGCTGTGAAGGTGCTGCACTCAATATGCCAGCAAATTTGGAAACCTCAGCAGTGGCCACAGGACTGGAAAAGGTCAGTTTTCATTCCAATCCCAAAGAAAGGCAATGCCAAAGAATGCTCAAACTACCACACAATTGCACTCATCTCACATACTAGTAAAGTAATACTCAAAATTCTCCAAGCCAGGCTTAAGCAATATGTGAACCATGAACTTCCTGATGTTCAAGCTGGTTTTAGAAAAGGCAGAGGAACCAGAGATCGAATTGCCAACATCCGCTGGAT
>NW_011494750.1:3131385-3131731 GCF_000754665.1 Bison bison bison
ATTGACTGTCAGAATATAAATTAAATGGAGCAGAAATTTGTAACAAAGCCTGAAAAACGGCAAATAGTTTTACTTCTTGAGCAGACTTATAATTAGTATGCCAGGTGGTAGTATTGTCCCGTATAATCAAACTAGCTATTCCATTAGAAGAGCCATCAGTAAATACAGTTAGGGCGTCGGCAAGGGGCTGAGAAACAACGATTTTTGGGAAGAGAAATTGGTGATAGTGAGCAAATTGTAAAATTTTATCTGAGGGATAATGATTATCAAGCCGTCTACTAAAACCAGCTAAGGCAATAACCCTTGTAATGTCGTGGCCAAAGTTATGCCTTGAACGTACGAAGGG
>NW_011494750.1:3131831-3132340 GCF_000754665.1 Bison bison bison
GGAACCAGAGATCGAATTGCCAACATCCGCTGGATCATAGAAAAAGCAAGTGAGTTCCAGAAAACCATCTATTTCTGCTTTTTTGACTATGCCAAAGCCGTTGACTGTGTGGATCACAATAAACTGTGGAAAATTCTGAAAGAGATGGGAATAGCAGACCACCTCATCTGCCTCTTAAGAAATTTGTATGCAGGTCAGGAAGCAACAGTTAGAACTGGACATGGAACAACAGACTGGTTCCAAATAGGAAAAGGAGTATGTCAAGGCTGTATATTGTCAACCTGTTTATTGAACTTATATGCAGAGTACATCATGAGAAACGCTGGGCTGGAAGAAGCAGAAGCTGGAATCAAGATGGCCAGAAGAAATATCAATAACCTCAGATATGCAGATGACATCACCCTTATGGCAGAAAGTGAAGAGGAACTCAAAAGCCTCTTGATGAAAGTGAAAGTGGAGAGTAAAAAAGTTGGCTTAAAACTCAACATTTAGAAAACGAAGATCATGGC
>NW_011494750.1:3132440-3132921 GCF_000754665.1 Bison bison bison
CTGGAGTGGGAGTCTCCCTGTGCATCTTTTTTTACTGCTATAACAATCTTTTGAATTAAATTTTCCAGCTGTTCTTCAGAAAGCCCTGAATGCTTTAATTCCCCTTTTCTTGAGGGGGATTCCATGTTAACCATCATCTCCCAAGGCATATCCTCTCTATGGTTCTGAGCCGCTTGTTCATTTAACTCTTTTTGTTCATCAGAGCTTAACACATCATCATTCCCTCCAGCCTTATAAGCTGTTCCCTCAGGCACAGCATAAAGCGGCTCAGGTGATGGGGCAGAAGGCTCTGTAACTTCGGGTCCTGTGGAATCCCTAAGAGCCGTTTGAATTTTATGTCCCTCATGTTCAGGATCCAGGCAGTCTCTTATGAGAGTCCACAAAGAAAAAGCATCCACAGGAACACGATTGGGACCATGTAAGGAATAATATGTCTGCAATTGTTTTCCTACTTTTTTCCAAGTTTCCAGACTAACTGTTC
>NW_011494750.1:3133021-3133654 GCF_000754665.1 Bison bison bison
CTAGAGACTGTCTCCGCCGTGCGTACCAACCTTTCCGGCAGCCAGCGCGGCGCTTCGGCATCCTGTGGGAAAACACAAACATGCCCTCGTCCCCAGATTAGTACTGGATCTGGTCCATACCATTTTCCTACAAGTGGGTCTTTCCAAAAGACTTTAGGTCTTATTGTTTGTGCATCAAAGTTCCAAAATCGCTGTGCTGCTGAACGGCCACTTATATCCAATTGTAAAAAATTTAAAACAAATAAAGCATGGTTTAGAGAGTTGGAGGGGGTATTGGGATACAATTCCCCCTTCTTTAGTTTTTGTAATTGATGTTTGAGAGTTTGATGTGTCCGTTCAATAATTCCTTGACCTTGAGGATTATAAGGGATACCTGTTTTATGTGAGATAGACAATTGTGTACAAAATAATTGAAAATTTTTTCCAGTGTATCCTGGACCATTGTCTGTTTTTATGGTTTTAGGGTTCCCATAACAGCAAAACATTTAATGCAATGAGCTATATAATGTTTGCTAGCTTCTCCGGATTGTAGAGAGGCATGTAAAAAAGCCGGAGAAGGTGTCAATAGTAACATGAACAAATTTTTGTTTACCAATTAGGATATGGGTAACATCCATTTGCCATATATCGTTT
>NW_011494750.1:3133754-3144559 GCF_000754665.1 Bison bison bison
GGGCAGGAGGAGAAGGGGATGACAGAGGATGAGATGGCTGGATGGCATCACTGACTCGATGGACGTGAGTCTGAGTGAACTCCGGGAGTTGGTGATGGACAGGGAGGCCTGACGTGCTTCAGTTGATGGGGTCGCAAAGAGTCGGACATGACTGAGCGACTGATCTGATCTGATCTGATTATGTTAAATATATTTTGGGTGATCAGGCACTCAGTCGTCTCTGACTCTTTGCGGCCCCATGGACTGTAGCACGCCAGGTCCTCTGTCCATGGGATTTTCCTGGCAGGAATACTAGAATGGGTTGCCGTTTCCTCCTTCAGGGTATCTTCCTCAGCCAGGGATTGAACCCACATCTCCCACATTGGCAGGCAGATTCTTAACCACTGAGCAACCTGGGAAGCCCATAAAAAATGAAAAGACAAAACAAAGTGCCCAAAACAAAACACTGAAGTCAGCACCATGAGGGCAGTGATATCTGTGCGTTGTGCATGGCTGTCCCACACCTGGCAGCCAGCCTACTTTGGCTTCTGCATTTTACTACTGTTCAGACTGGGAGAATCCCAGGGATGGGGGAGCCTGGTGGGCTGCCATCTATGGGATCACACAGAGTTGGACACGACTGAAGCGACTTAGCAGCAGTAGACTGGCTCAAAACTCTCTTCCTCCTGGAAGTCAGCCATGAATGACAGGCCCAGTTTACCCTACTTTTAACTGGAATACAAGTGAAGGCTGATCTTTAAGAGTTTGAGTGCGTGGTGTCAAGAAAACAAAACAAAACAAAACAAAAACACACCACACAGCTTCTGTGATCCGGGGATGGTTACACTTATATGGTCTTCCTGGGTTCATCTTTACCAACACTTTCAAGTGTGGTTACAGGGAAATATCTCAAAAAGTATTACTCAAGTGCAAGGAGTTAGAGAGTCTCTGATCTCTCAACTCCCAGAGGATTAAAACTAGCAACTTCAACCAAGATGGCAGCCAAACCAGTTAATCCATTCTCTCTTGTGGCCACGGCGTCTGTGATTAAGGAGACGAGGGAGAGGCATCTGGGCTGGGTTTGCAGCCCTTCTATGAGTGTGTTTAGAAAATGATCTTGGACTCTGGGACCCAAGGCACAGAAGGTCCTGTCATGGGATAATGGATGCATGAGCTCCCTAGTGTTCATCAGTTCAGTTCAGTTTAGTCGCTCAGTCGTGTCTGACTCTGCAACCCCATGAACCGCAGCATTCCAGGCCTCCCTGTCCATCACCAAAAGAGCCTTATTCATACCTGTCTCACAGAGTTGTAGGAAGGATTGAGGAAGATAACATGTGGAAATACCTAAGTCCCTGCAAAACTGCTATTCTACTGCTAATGCCCTGTAGATAAAGGCATGCAGGCTAGAGCGGCTCAGACGATAAAGGATTTGCTGCAATGCAGGGGATCTGGGTTCAGTCCTTGGGTTGAGAAGGTGCCCTGGAGAAGGGAATAGCAACCCAATCCAGTATTCTCTCTTGGAGAATTCCATGGACAGAGGAGCCTAGGGGGCTACAGTCCTTGGGATTGCAAAGAGTCAGGCATGACTGAGCAACTGCCAGGCTAGAGAAACTGCTTTTAGTAATAGAATAGTGAATCACGATTAACTGTAAGAGTTTTGCTGCCTCTTCTGTTTGCTAACTATATGATCTTGGGCAAGTTCCTCAGCCTCTTTCTTTATACCTGAGTTCTCACACTTGTAAGAAGAGGGCAATAGGAGTATGTGCCACAGGATATTGTGGGGTTTCTATGAGTGAGCACATGTAAAGTGCTTCCAGCGGTGCTTGGTGTAAAGCAAAAGCTCACTGGTGTCTGTTGTCACTTTCTGTATAGAGCACATGGCTTGACTGATTCAAGTTTCTGCAAAGAATTGTCTCAACTCACATACATGGCTTCCTTATTCTTACGGTTGGTAGAATCTGGTTGGTAGAATTTCTTAATACAAAAATTAAGAGAGAAGGAAGGTTAAGTTTTAAAGTATTGAATACTGATTCATAAGTCATTATACTTCAGAAATCTATGGATGTTCAGCCATCTCTCACTAAAAAATCTGACAGTGTAGTTGAGTCCTAGAAAGGCTGTAGGAGATTCAGGAAATGTGGATGCCGTGAGAACTAACAGATAATGAGCTCTGTATTTACATCACAGTGCTACATGTGGTGTTTCATCTAATTCTCACATAATCTCCATGTGGGATATATTAATCCTACTTTATGTAAATGAAAATTGATGCTTACTTTGAGTATCTTTTGACCAATACCTACAAGCTAATAAGTAGACGTTGAATTGAAACACAAGCTGGTCTAATTTCTAAGCTTGAGCTCTAACAATTATGTTGTTGTAGGGCACTGGACGTTGATTCCGTGATGAGTTTCGTGCACTGGGATTGGGTGGGGAGGAGGTGGTGATTCAGACCAGCTGTGCATTATTTAGAGGTGTTGCTTTTAGCACCAGTGGCAGGAAGGACATATTCCTCAGACAGACCCCCCTGTGTAGCACTGACCAGAAAGGACCGTTGAGTAAAGAGAATATTTTTCATCTTCCTTTCCACATTTGGCCCCCATCTGGGATGTCTTCCTAAGCACTCTGTTGGGAGTTTTCATTCTGGAAATTTCCTGATGCTTTCAGAGTAGAAGGGAAGACTGAGCAGATATTCATACCTAGGACCAGGGACATACTCTATATCAATGGGACATGGTGGAGTCCTAGAGAAATAATATACCAAAGACATGAACCTAGGTATTGAAAATCAATTCTATTTACTGTAAGATTTTATGCTTGTCATGGAACTTACCAGAACCTGGAAAACAGCTTAAGTACAGCTTAAATAAATAGGGGTTATTGGGAGTAACACCAAAAAATAGCATATAAAATTATCCATTAGTGCTTTATGCATAAAAAATATTTCCTGAAATAAGTTGAGAGAAAATTTTGCATTTCTCCACTACTATAATACTATTGATCATCATTTATTAAATCCTGGTTAAGCTGTGTAATCTTGGCTAAGTTATTAAACTTCTGTGTGCCTCAGTTTCCCTATCTTATAAAGAGAGATAACAGTACCTCATAGGTTGATTAGAATCAAATTAGGTACTTAGGTACTATCTTGGGATATGGGATTGAAGATGATTGTATTTCAAAATGGGAGAAAGTTGGTCATGTTCAAATACCAGTGGGAAGCACTAAAAGAGAGGAGATGAGGGAGGGTGAGAAATTGGGAGAGAGGAAGAGAAGAGGAAGGAGGAAGGGAAGGGAAATGGGAGGGGGAAGGGAAGGAGAGAGAAAGTTATAGATCAGGAGTGAGAAGGGAGTAATTAATAGAATTAATAGAGGCGTATTAGGTATGGCAGACAGTGTTAGTTGTCCACAGAGTAGTTATTTCTCATCTTTTTTTTCAACCAAAGCTCCCTTTGTTCTGGTGCCAGTTCGCCATGTGTTTGGGGGAAACTATGGTCCAACCCCAGTTCATAGTGTGACTCTGAATTAATTTAAGTAATTATGTCTGTTTTTCTCCTTTCTAGTGATAAACTTAGGGATAGGCATGTGACACAATTATAGCTAAGAAAAAAAGCTATGGGTATTCTTTTTAAAAATTTTTGATTGAAATTTAGTTGATTTACAATACTGTGTTAATTTCTTCTGTACAGCAAAGTGACTCAGAATATATACATATATATTCTTTTCCATTATGGTTTGTCACAAGATATTGAATATAGTTCCTGGTGCTAAATAGTATGACCTTGTTTATCCATCCTGTTTGTAACAGTTCGCCTCTGCTAATCCTAAACTCCCATTCTGTTCCTTCCCTCCCCATCCACCGTCCCCTTGGCAACCACAACTCTGTTCTCCATGTCTGTGAGTCTGTTTCTGCCTTGTAGATATGTTCATTTGTGTCATGTTTAATTTTTTTATTAACATTTTTATTGGCTTAGAGCCGATTTACAATGTTGTGTTAGTTTCAGGTGTAGAGCAAAGTGAAGCAATTACACATATACATATAGCCACGCGTTTTTTGGTGTCATCTTTTAGATTCCACATATAGTGATTCGTATGGTATTTATATTTCTCTTTCTGACTTACTTTTCTTAGTATTACCATCAGTCATTGCATGTATGAGCAATGGCTGCTTTGCCTTCAAGCCCTTTATTAGAGCCTCCTGAAGAATGGCACCCCACTCCAGTACTCTTGCCTGGAAAATCCCATGGATGGAGGAGCCTGGTAGGCTGCAATCCATGAGGTCGCGAAGAGTCGGACACGATTGAGCGACTTCACTTTCACTTTTCACTTTCATGCATTGGAGAAGGAAATGGCAGCCCACTCTAGCATTCTTGCCTGGAGAATCCCAGGGATGGTGGAGCCTGGTGGGTTGCCATCTATGGGGTTTCACAGAGTTGGACATGGCTGAAGCGATTTAGCAGCAGCAGCAGCAGAATATCTAAACCTCATGGCTGAAGGAGTCCCTCCCTATGATCAGTTATTGGAGGATGACTAAAATCAGTATTATTTGCAAATGGTGGCTCAAGAGTGAAAAGCCATCTCTCAATCTGGTAAGTAGCAGCATAGAAACAAATTCACTGAAGAGGAAAATTTAAATCCATTCAATGAGTAGAATGAAGAGTGGTGTTCCTTGTGGAATGAGAAGTGGATTATAATGTAGTGGCATCAGATGGACTGTACTGATTCTTACTAAGTATCCAATGGATTTGTAATAGAGTCTGCAAAATGGGCCTGAGATAACTGGAAGATAAGGGGAACCCTGGATTATATCAAATGGGGGGATCTGAGTGAAAATTAATTCAAATAATAGATAATTGTTACTAAAAAGGGAGCCAATAAATAAATCATAATGTACCTGTTTTTTGGATTAATAAAGGTATAACTGGTAGGATTAATTTGATTTCAATGAAATCTGTGACAATACTGATGCTGATGATCAAACATGTTAGGAAATTGAATTAAAATCTCCCCATGATATTCATCCGATGATAGCTGATTTGTTAGAGGAGGAACTAGAATTAGTTAACAATCTATGAATTGTTATATAATAAAAAAAGAATTGTTATATAATCAATATATTGATACCTTTCATAAAGTTTAAATTTTAGTGGTGGCAGGAGATAAAACAGTTACCAAACTCATGCATCCTTATGAACAAGTGTGTGGTGAAATATTTGGTTAACTGAAATGCCTCTTTTAAAAATGCCCACACCTCATTTGATGACACCATGTATTAGCAGTTTGGCAGGTGTCCATCTGTTTTTTTTCTGTTCTGTAAATGATATGTGCAGGAGATGAATAATTATTAGTGATTTTAATGTAATGGCTTGACCAGGAGTCAGAGGATAGAATCTGTTGATTTCTGGGGCATGGTTTTCTGAAAAGTCTCAGAAATTTAAAACAGCATTGGATATATTAAATACTATATTTAATATAGTATTGGCAGTCTTATCCAATATAATGTGCTAAGTCGCTTCAGTCATTTCCTACTCTTTGCAACCCTCTGGACTATAGCCCACCAGGCTCCTCTTTCCATGGGATTCTCCAGGCAGGAATGCTGGAGTGGCTTGCCTTGCCCTCCTCCAGGAGATCTTCTTGACCCAGGGATCAAACCTGCATCTCTTAGATCTCCTGCATTGGAAGGTGGGTTCTTTATCACTAGCACCATCTGGGAAGCCCATCTGGTACAATACGACAGGAATCTAAAATGAAAGGTATAAAGATGGGAAAATAAAATGTAAGACCATCGCTATTCACAGATATCATAATTTTATATATAGACTCAAGGGCTCAGCTGAGTGGAAGAGAGAATGGAGTTGTCAGATGACAGAGGAGTGAATAAATTAATAAGCCACAAATGAAAGCAGCAGCCTTAATCATTTGCTGACATAGTATAAGTGACAGGTTAAAACCAGAGTAAGTATCAACTTCCCCCTGTTCCATTATCCCCTGTGAAACATTGTGTACTCAGGGGTCAGGTGGATTAGCACAGATATGGGAGTCATCTCATTGTTGAGGGAGCCCTGAACAAAAGTTTCCCAGAATTTTATAGACCTGGCACAGGGGAAAGGACTAGCAGGAGTGGATGCAAGATGTAAATCCTGTCTTACCAGTAATTATATAAGGTAGACATGGTTTAGCACTCCAACTAATAGGCAGAGATTGGCAGAATGGACAAAATCGTGATTCATATATATTTTCTCTACAAGCTTCATAATTCAAAGACACAGATAAGTGGAAAGTGAAAGTGGCAAGAAATATATATTATGGAAAAAGTAACAAAAAGAGAGGTAAAAGAACAGGCAATACACATATAGGACAAAATAAACTTTAGGCCATAAACTGTTGCGATAGACCAAGAAAGACATTTTATAATGATTAAGCAGTCAGTTACTCAAGATATAATAGTCATGAACCTATATGTATCTCAACCTCCTCTGGTGACCTCAGTCGGTGAGTAAATTTCCTTAGGGATACTCCACCTGGATGAAACCCCATGGTTGCATCATTTAGAGTCTTTCACGCCTCAGCTCTTGATACCCAAGGGCTTGCATGAAGAGTACTTTATCACATAGTTTTCCAGACCAAGAATGCAGGCTGTTAAAGTGCAGGGAAAGAACCAATCAGGTGAAAATGTGTTGTTCATGGGTGAGTCCTCCCAAATATCTGCTTATAGGCAAGATCTTAAAAAAACAGAGATAATTAATTCCTGGGAGGATAACGCCTTAGATAGAAAGGTTGGTTCTTTGATGTTCTCGGTATTGTCTTTAAACACTAAGATTCATGGAGAAGATGTTTCCTCATTTTAAGAGAAGCCTAATAAAGCTTGTAAGAGTGTGGGCTTTGTGACCAATTCAAAACCTGTCTCCTTCGTTCACTCAGGCAAGCTTCTCAATTTCTTCTTGCTTCTGATTTCTCATTTCTATACTGGGGATTATCGAGTTGTGAAGAGGATTGAATTGTGTAATACTTGTAAATGATTATTGAGACAGTGACTGACACATGTTTAAGTGTTCAACAAATGTTGTATATCATTACATAAGAAAAAAAAAAAGAAAAAAAAAGAAGGGCTTATTAGGTAAGAAATATTTGTGTCTCTTCTTTTATATACATAGACTAGGTTCTGAAGATCAGAAGATTCCTCTTAGCACCTAAGACTTTGGGTTTCAAATTCAACATAGCATTTTCTTTTCTTTTGACTTGATTTTCCAAGGCATTGGAGCATGCTGAATCTATTTAAATAAATGTGTATCATCTTGACAGAAACGCTTCCTGTAGAATTGTCCAGGCAGTGGGGACTTGAGAAATATGCATGATTTGACATTACAAGTAATGGTTATTTCGTATTTCTAAATACCTTGGGCATTCTTCTTAACTACAGGGGAAACCACAGTAAGTGAACTAGAACTGATTTTTTTTTTATTGAGTTTTTATAGTTCTGCTTTTTTTCAAGGAATTTTTACAGTGAAAATCATTAAAGATTTATTCTCTGATATTTTATGGGAGAGTACTTTTAGATACCCTGGGATCTTTAGCAGAAATATTTGTTCTCCTTCCTATATATGGATTTATTTATAATTTATCCAGAATAGGATTACAATCTGTGAATTCTGAAGACAATTTTTAAGTCTGCACGGGACTGAGGGGAAGGTCAGCATTTAGGTTGTTTTTTGAAGGAATTTGTCAGCTCATCTTGAATTCCAAATGGAGAATATATAAATTTATAGCATTTACAAGGGAAAACATACCCTTTGCTGTGGTTGGGAATACACATTAAACCCCAAGTTCTGAGGCACTTTTTATTCTGATTAGTTTCAAACTTTCTTGGGTCTTCTAACCAGGCAAAGTCTTATTTCTGCTGAACTGGATGTGGTCCCTGCAATATAACTGAACTTTTGCATCCCTGACCTAAGACTTAGACCTTTCTCTTAGAGAGTCAAGACACATATTGCTGAAGATAAGAGATGAAAGTTAATTTTCTCGGTCAGCTTAAGGTGATTTTTCTTTCCCCCTTGTATACACTGGACTTAAGTCATCTTGTGGGAGGTAAGGTGTGGTGTGATAAAAAAATCACTGTGTTGGGCATTAAAAGACTTGGATTGTTATTTACCACTAATCAGCTGTGTTTCCTCTCTGGGCCTCAGCTTCCTTATCTTTAAAGAGCATATGAGTTGATAAAATGCAAGGTCCTGGAAGAATTTTCTTTTAAACTTTTTATTTGTATTGGGGTATAACCAAGTAACACTGTTGTGATAGCTTCAGGTGACTCAGCCACACATATACACGTGCCCTTTCTCCTCGACTCCCCTCCCCTCCTGAGTGCCACACAACACTGAGCAGAGTTCCCTGTGCTGTACAGTTCCATGTGTTGATCCATTTTAAACCCAGCAGTGTGTACACGTCCACCCCAAACTTCCTAACTATCCCTTGGTACTGAAAGAGTCTTAGGGCACAAAAATTCTGAACTTGTTAAATAGCTTCTGAACTCATTAACATCAGACTGTGCATCATGCAGTTTAGCCAAATAACTGCCATGGATTACACATGATCATAGGTGGTGGCTTTGTCCAAACTCTGACATGGCTGATTCCAAGAGGTAAACTAGACCTATACTGGAGAGCTAAATTCCAAAGAGCTAGAGGTAGATATCCCGATTTTTTAATACAGACTGCTCGATTTTATTTTGGTATCATGACAAAAGAGTCCGAAATGCAGTACTTGGATGCAATCTCAAAAACGACAGAAAGATCTCTGTTCATTTCCAAGGCAAACCATTCAATATCACAGTAATCCAAGTCTGCGCCCCAACCAGTAACACTGAAGAAGCTGAAGTTCAATGGTTCTATGAAGACCTACAAGACCTTTTAGAACTAACACCCAAAAAAGATGTCCTTTTCATTATAGGGGACTGGAATGCAAAAGTAGGAAGTCAAGAAACACCTGGAGTAACAGGCAAATTTGGCCTTGGAATACAGAATGAAGCAGGGCAAAGACTAACAGAGTTTGGCCAAGAAAATGCACTGGTCATAACAAACACCCTTTTCCAACAACACAAGAAAAGACTCTATACATGGACATCACCAGATGGTCAACACCGAAATCAGATTGATTGTATTCTTTGCAGCCAAAGATGGAGAAGCTCTATACAGTCAGCAAAAACAAGACCAGGAGCTGACTGTGGCTCAGACCATGAACTCCTTATTGCCAAATTCAGACTTAAGTTGAAGAAAGTAGGGAAAACCACTAGACCATTCAGGTATGACCTAAATCAAATCCCTTATGATAATACACTGGAAGTGAGAAAGAGATTTAAGGGACTAGATCTGATAGAAAGAGTGCTTGATTAACTATGGAATGAGGTTCATGACATTGTACAGGAGACAGGGATGAAGACCATCCCCATAGAAAAGAAATGCAAAAAAGCAAAATGGCTGTCTGGGGAGGACTTACAAATAGCTGTGAAAAGAAGAGAAGCGAAAAGCAAAGGAGAAAAGGAAAGATATAAACATCTGAATGCAGAGTTCCAAAGAATAGCAAGAAGAGATAAGAAAGCCTTCTTCAGTGATCAATGCAAAGAAATCGAGGAAAACAACGGAATGGGGAACACTAGAGATCTCTTCAAGAAAATCAGAGATACCAAAGGAACATTTCATGCAAAGATGGGCTCGATAAAGGACAGAAATAGGATGGACATAAGAGAAGCAGAAGATATTAAGAAGAGGTGGCAAGAATACACAGAAGAACTGTACAAAAAAGATCTTCACGACCCAGATAATCACTGGGTCACACCAGATGGTGTGAACACTGACCTAGAGCCAGACATCCTGGAATGTGAAGTCAAATAGGCCTTAGAAAGCATCACTATGAACAAAGCTAGTGGAGGTGATGGAATTCCAGTTGAGCTATTCCAAATCCTGAAAGATGATGCTGTGAAAGTGCTGCACTCAATATGTCAGCACATTTGGAAAACTCAGCAGTGGCCACAGGACTGTAAAAGGTCAGTTTTCATTCCAATCCCAAAGAAAGGCAATGCTAAAGAATGCTCAAACTACCACACAATTGCACTCATCTCACACGCTAGTAAAGTAATGCTCAAAATTCTCCAAGCCAGGCTTCAGCAATATGTGAACTGTGAACTTCCTTATGTTCAAGCTGGTTTTAGAAAAGGCAGAGGAACCAGAAATCAAATAGCCAACATCCACTGGATCATCGAAAAAGCAAGAGAGTTCCAGAAAAACATCTATTTCTGCTTTATTGACTATGCCAAAGCCTTTGACTGTGTGGATCACAATAAACTGTGGAAAATTCTGAAAGAGATGGGAATACCAGACCACCTGATCTGCCTCTTGAGAAATCTGTATGCAGGTCAGGAAGCAACAGTTAGAACTGGACATGGAACAACAGACTGGTTCCAAATAGGAAAAGGAGTACATCAAGGCTGTATATTGTCACCCTGCTTATTTAACTTCTATGCAGAGTACATCATGAGAAACGCTGGACTGCAAGAAACACAAGCTGGAATCAAGATTGCCGGGAGAAATATCAATAACCTCAGATATGCAGATGACACCACCCTTATGGTAGAAAGTGAAGAGGAACTCAAAAGCCTCTTGATGAAGGTGAAAGAGGAGACTGAAAAAGTTGGCTTAAAGCTCAACATTTAGAAAACGAAGATCATGTCATCTGGTCCCATCGCTTCATGGGAAATAGATGGGGAAACAGTGGAAACAGTGTCAGACTTTATGTTTCTGGGCTCCAAAATCACTGCAGATGGTGACTGCAGCCATGAA
>NW_011494750.1:3144659-3144841 GCF_000754665.1 Bison bison bison
AATGTATGGCAAAAACCACCACAATATTGTAAAGTGATTAGCCTCCAATTAAAATTAAAAAAAAAAAAATAAAAAGAAACAGCCAGAGACAATATGTAACTGTATAAGCATAGCTGTGGTCCAATAAAATTTTAATTATTGCCTGAAAAAAAATATGCATAAAGTCCAAAAAAAAAAAAAAA
>NW_011494750.1:3144941-3153155 GCF_000754665.1 Bison bison bison
TCTGATGCTCCTAGGGATTGGGGGCAGGAGGAGAAGGGGATGACAGAGGATGAGATGGCTGGATGGCATCACTGACTCGATGGACGTGAGTCTGAGTGAACTCTGAGAGTTGGCAATGGACAGGGAGGCCTGGTGTGCTGCGATTCATGGGGTCGCAAAGAGTCGGACACGACTGAGCGACTGATCTGATCTGATTATGACTTGGGCAAATTGTTTACCTTCTAACCACATTTCCTTATCTTTAAAGTAGATAATAGTTTACCAACCTTGTAGGATTTTGTGAAGGTCTTGTAAATGGAATAGTGAATGTAAAACTGTTAGTATAGTGTGAACACAGCAAAACCCCAACAATATTTAATTAATTATTATTAGAATCATATGGTGAAAATTAATCTCTGCATTCTATTAAGAATGAGAAAACAGTAGATTTGTAGTAAAAGTTTATATTTCATAATGTATGAGTTGCTGCTGCTGCTAAGTCGCTTCAGTCATGTGTGACTCTGTGGGACCCCATAGGTGGCAGCCCACCAGGCTCCCCCATCCCTGGGATCTCCAGGCAAGAACACTGGAGTGGGTTGCCATTTCCTTCTCCAATGCATGAAAGTGAAAAGTGAAAGTGAAGTTGCTCAGTCGTGTCTGACTCTTAGTGACCCCATGGACTGCAGCCCACCAGGCTCCTCCGTCCATGGGATTTTCCAGGCAAGAGTACTGGAGTGGGGTGCCACTGCCTTCTCCGAATGTGTGAGTACATGGAATTTAAACAAGTGATAAAGGTTTCTCTGCTTAGAAGGAAGTTTGTCTGTTTAAGTTCTTGCCTATCAACTGCAGTATGAATGCCCTTATGAGAGAAAAGAATTACTCTCATTAGTGTTAACAAATGTTATAATAATGTATATAATAATGTTCAGTTCAGTTCAGTTGCTCAGTCATGTCCGACTCTTTGTAACCCCATGAATCGCAGCACACCAGGCCTCCCTGTCCATCGCCAACTCTCAGAGTTCACTCAGACTCATGTCCATCGAGTCAGTAATGCCATCCAGCCTTCTCCTTCTGCCCCCAATCCCTCCCAGCATCAGAGTCTTTTCCAATGAGTCAACTCTTCACATGAGATGGTCAAGGTACTGGAGTTTCAGCTTTAGCATCAGTCCTTCCAAAGAACACCCAGGACTGATCTCCTTCAAAAGGGACTCGTTGGATCTCCTTGCAGTCCAAGGGACTCTCAAGAGTCTTCTCCAACAACACAGTTCAAAAGCATCAATTCTTCGGCGCTCAGCCTTCTTCACAGTCCAACTCTCACATCCATACATGACCACAGGAAAAACCATAGCCTTGACTAGACCAACCTTTGTTGGCAAAGTAATGTCTCTGCTTTTGAATATGCTATCTAGGTTGGTCATAACTTTCCTTCCAAGGAGTTAGCGTCTTTTAATTTAATGGCTGCAATCACCATCTGCAGTGATTTTGGAGCCCCAAAAAATAAAGTCTGACACTGTTTCCACTGTTTCCCCATCTATTTCCCATGAAGTGATGGGACCAGATGCCATGATCTTAGTTTTCTGAATGTTGAGCTTTAAGCCAACTTCTTTACTCTCCACTTTCACTTTCATCAAGAGGCTTTTGAGTTCCTCTTCACTTTCTACCATAAGGGTGGTGTCATCTGCATATCTGAGGTTATTGATATTTCTCCCGGCAATCTTGATTCCAGCTTGTGTTTCTTGCAGTCCAGCGTTTCTAATGATGTGCTCTGCATAGAAGTTAAATAAGCAGGGTGACAATATACAGCCTTGATGTACTCCTTTTCCTATTTGGAATAATAATAAAGTGAGATTAATACTTTATTTCTCATTTCTCCAAAAATATGTATTGTAGAGGATTTGAATGTTAATAGGCACAGCTAAATCTAGTACTGGAAAGAAAATGATCTTGTGTTTGAGTCTATCTGTTAATAGAGGATATCAAAGACATTGATAAGATAGAACTATTTTTAACTTATGTCCTGATTACTTCAAGGTTTCCAAGAAGCTGAAACAATAAGTGAAATAATAAAAATGAATGAGTCATATTTGAGGTTTTCTATGTTATTTTGATCATGAAATCCAACCTTTGGTACAGGCCTTCAGGAAATTATAAAAATATATTATTAGGTTCCTGGTTCCCCCAAGGGCCATCTTCTCTAGGGAAGAACTGGCAATTAGAAGTACATTTAACTTGTTGCTCAGGTATTCTTTTCCCTGGAAGGATTCTCTGATGCACTGACCTATCCAGAAGGGAGACCACTATCATGGAGCTTGAAATTCTAAAGCTAGCTTCTCAATGAAGAGTTGATGGGATCATCTGTAAGAGGTTTCCTTTCCATATACCTCGTTATTCAACTTGACCATGTGTAACTGGGAGAACTCATTTTACTCTTCACTGCTTTTTTTTTTTTTTTTGCTTTAAGAGTATATAAAGAGAATAATGGAAAAAGTGAACATTAATAAAACTTAGTTTTATATTCTACCTTAAAGTTTAATTGAATAATATGTGTATTCCTCATCAAGGAAGTTGAAATAGACTTTGGAGTAAACTGATCGGTTTGATTATTCAGAGGACTTATTGGCTACAAGTATAAATGGTGTAAGTTAAATGCAGAGGTCAATAATCTTTGCTTGGTAGAATAAAGATGGGATTTAGGGTAATTATGAGACCCATGGGGCAGTCAGGGCAGCCTCACCGCTCACAGTAATTTTCTCAAAGTAGTGAGTACCCAGACCTGCCCCTACTCTATATCTAGCTGGTGAATTGATAACAATTTTGAGTACATTAGAGCAGTTACTTTACTTATATTTAGATATTTCTTGGGGTCCCATGATGTGTCAAAATCCAATTCCCTATGTCTGTTTTCTCATGCATATTCCAATCAGTTTAAAACCACATAGTTTCAGCTTTAGAACTCTAAGACAAAACATGAAGATTATATTTAATTTCTAATCATAGAATTAGTTATGTAAGCTGTAGAAATTTGGAAAATACTGAAGAACATGGGAAATAAAATATCAACCATAATCTCACATTCAGGAGCAAATGTCCTCAATGTATTAAATTATTTTTCTTACCAATCTTCTATACATATGTTTTAACATACATTAGAGAAGTATATAAAATTTTATAAGTGAAATTTTAAAATTTGAACTTTATTTTTAAAAGATGTATATAAAATCTGTAATCTTTAAATGCTAATTCAATAAGTATATTCACTAAATTTTTCCCTATTTTTACATAATTTGTAAAATGGACTATTTTGTGATTTTTAAATTCACATTATTTTGTGCACAAACTTTTAAATTAGCCTCCAAAATTGTTACTTCTAATGTCCAAATTATTCCAATAAATTGATGTTCCATTAAAGTATTTCAGACACTATGGCCAAGGAAACTGAATTTCTTTCTTCTGGTTACTCTATGTCTTATAAAAATAGTTTGAGACCAGAATAAAAAAAGACTAGGTCAACTAAAATAACTTTTAAGATACTATTCCTACAGAGTTTTGGGAAAAGCAAGACTCATCTGTGACATTATCAGAGTACTGTTAAAAGGCAGAGTTTCAGTGTATTTTACTTTTTTACGGTTCTTTTTTCTTTTCTTTTTAAGGCAAAGCATTCTTTCCCGGAATTTTTATTACCCACACCACAATGATGGAGAATGAAAGGAATGTGACTGTATTCATTCTAGTAGGTCTTACACAGAACCCCCAAATGCAAAAAATAGTGTTTGTGGTGTTTTTGGTCTTGTGCATGGTAACCTTCTCAGGCAACCTGCTCATTGTGGTTACCATTACCACCAGCCAGGCTCTGAACTCCCCCATGTACTTCTTCCTGACCCACCTTTCCTTGATAGACACAATTTACTCTTCTTCTTCAGCTCCTAAGTTGATTGTGGACTCCCTCCAGGAGATCAAGACAATCTCGTTTAATGGGTGTATGGCTCAAGTCTATGCAGAACACATTTTTGGTGCTACTGAGATCATCTTGCTCACAGAGATGGCCTATGACCGCTACGTGGCCATCTGCAAACCTCTGCACTACATGGCCATCATGAACCACAGGCTGTGCGTCCTCCTGCTGGGGGTGGCCTGGACTGGAGGATTTGTCCACGCAACCATTCAGGTCCTCTTTACAGTCCGGCTGCCCTTCTGTGGCCCCAATGTCATAGACCACTTCATGTGTGACTTGTACCCTTTGTTGAAACTTGTC
The DNA here is from genome assembly GCF_000754665.1 of Bison bison bison. NCBI lineage: Eukaryota > Metazoa > Chordata > Mammalia > Artiodactyla > Bovidae > Bison > Bison bison. The sequence goes on from NW_011494750.1 coordinate 3,149,173, forward strand.
TGTGTGGACACCCACATCCTTGGTCTCTTTGTTGCTGCCAACAGTGGGTTCATCTGCCTGTTAAACTTCCTCCTCCTGTTGGTCTCCTATGTGGTCATCTTGAGCTCCCTAAAGAGCTATAGCCTGGAGGGGAGACGCAGAGCCCTCTCTACGTGTGTCTCTCACATCACAGTAGTTGTCTTATTCTTTGTGCCCTGTATCTTTGTGTATCTTCGCCCAGTCACCACTCTGCCCATTGATAAAGCTGTTGCTGTCTTTTACACTATGGTGGCCCCTATGTTAAATCCTTTAATATATACCCTCAGAAATACCGAGGTAAAACGTGCTATGAAGAAACTCTGGAAGAAAAAAGTGCGTTCAGATAATAGTTAAACAGAATCATTAAACATTACAGATAGAAGTAATAGAGGTACTCTAGTCCAAGCCTCGAGAAGGCAATGGCACCCCACTCTAGTACTCTTACTTGGAAAATCCCATGGATGGAGGAGCCTGGTGGGCTGCAGTCCATGGGGTCGCTAAGAGTCAGACTCGACTGAGTGACTTCACTTTCACCTTTCACTTTCATGCATTGGAGAAGGAAATGGCGACCCACTCCAGTGTTCTTGCCTGGAGAATCCCAGGGATGGGGGAGCCTGGTGGGCTGCCCTCTATGGGGTCGCACAGAGTCGGACACGACTGAAGCGACTTAGCAGTAGCAGTAGCAGCAGTCCAAGCCTCTTGATGAATATGTCGAATCTAAAAACAGAATGAATAATACTTGCTGATAGCCACTTAAGCACAAGAACTAAAGCCTGGGTTGGAATCCAGACTTACTGTCTCCCATCTCTCACTCTCCTTATCACAACTTAATCCTTCTTAATCAATAAATACTTATGTATTAAAGGGAAATCTGGAAATATCTTCAGAAGCTAAAAAGTACAAATCTAGAGTTTTGAATCAGTCTTATTATGTAACGTGGAGATGTGTTGGTTACTACTGATTATTAAAAAGAGTGCCTAATGATATTCCTTTACTTTGGACTCTGGCCTCAATATAGATTTTTTGTGTGTGAATTTTCTTGTTCATTAAATCTTGTTTGTACAGTAAAAGAAATACTATTTATGGCATGCTTAGAAGACTAGCATTGTGTTATGTATTTTCCATATTGTGTTAGGTGGGGTCCAGTCAGAGAACAGAACAGAGTGATTTGAACCAAAAAAGTTCACAGGCAATCATTAATTATGTCAGGCACTAACTATAAAAAGGGTAATGAGCTCTCTCTATAAAAGCCCTTTGACTGAGAAATGAGTATCCAAGGAAGGAATTCATTTAGAATGTGGACTTACTTCCCAGGCCAGGATTTCACTCTTTGGAGAAAGTGTAAGATTTTGCCCATGGGTGAAGTGATGGCATGCTTGACCCAACTTCAGGCTAGTGGTAGGGCTGAGACCCATACTGAGATGTGACTGTTTGTCCACATACTGTTTACTCATTACACGCAACTCTAGTGTCTTTTCCAGACAGTTTGGACAGAAATGAGGTAATGAAACTGGTGATATTTATTAAAAAACACTTCACATAGTTTCCCACTGAGCATGATCAGAGGGTCCAGAGATGATCATTGGTTCATCAGCTGTAACAGTGATCTCTACTCACATTGCACTTCATTGCTTATGCTACTTTAAGCATAACATTTTTCTCTTGACGTTCTGGTACTTATATCACAAGACAATTTTAATTATCCCTAAAACAGTTAAAATACTGTTCTTCTATCAGTTCTATTTCACTCTTCCTTTGCATCCATGTACCCATGTTCCTCAGACCAGCCTGCTGCCACCACAAACTCATTCCATATGTTTTTGTGCTTTGTTTTATTGCTATTCACTGCTGTCAACAGTTGCGGGTATGCTAAACTACACTCACATTTATATTTCTTTAAATTATTTTTTTATTATTTTCTTTTACAATATTGTATTGGTTTTGCCATACATCAACATGCATCCGCCATGGGTATACACATGATTTATGAAAATAATAGTTGAGAATATTGGTATCTTTATGTTAAGGTACCAACAACACATTATATAATAATTACATCATATAATTTGGCTTCTGATTCTTAAAAGATTTTTCATATGTGAGGAAACCTACAGAACACTTTATTTTATTAATATTTAAAAATTAAACTTGGCACACAGATTTCTACAGATCCTCATAGTTCTTTTTTAAAATTAATTTTAATCAGAGTATAGTTGCTTTACAATGTTGCATTAGTTTCTGGCTGTACAGCAAAGTGAATCAGTCATGCATGTACGTATATCCCCTCCTTTTTGGACTTCCTTTCCATTGAGGCCAACACTGAATAGAGTTCTCTGTGCTATATGGTGGGTTCTTCCAATTTAGTTGTTTTATACATAGTAGAGTGTATGTGTCAGTCCCAATCTCCCAATTCTGTCCACTCTCCCTTCCCCACTTGGTGACCATAAGTTTGTTCTCTATATGTGTGACTCTATTTTTGCTTTGCAAATAAGTTCATCTGTACCATTTTTTTGGAGAAGGCAATGGCACCCCACTCTAGGACTCTTGCCTGGAAAATCCCATGGATGCAGGAGCCTGGTGGGCTGCAGTCCATGGGGTCGTGAAGAGTCGGACACCACTGAGCAACTTCACTTTCACTTTTCACTTTCATGCATTGGAGAAGGAAATGGCAACCAACTCCAGTGTTCTTGCCTGGAGAATCCCAGGGACGGGGGAGCCTGGTGTACTGCCGTCAATGGGGTCGCACAGAGTCGGAGATGACTAAAGCGACTTAGCAGCAGCAGCAGTACCATTTGTTAGATTACACATGTAAGTGATATTATTCAATGTTTGTTTTACTCTTTCTGACTTACCTCACTCTATATGAGAGTCTCTAGGTCCATCCACATCTTTGTGAATAGCACTATTTCATTTTTTATAATATTCCATTGTATGTATGTATCACATATTCTTTATCCATTCCTCTGTTGATGGATGTTTAGGTTGCCTCTATGTCCTGGCTATTGTAAATAGTGCTGTAATGAACATTGGGGTGCATGCATCCCTTCAAATTGTGGTTTTCTCTGGGTATATTCCTAGGAGTTGGATCACTGAATCATATGGTAGTTTTAACAGAAGCAGAAGATATTAAGAAGAGATGGCAAGAATACACAGAAGAGCAGTAGAAAAAAGATCTTCACGACGCAGATAATCATGATGGTATGATCACTGACAGAGCCAGACATCCTGGAATGTGAAGTCAAGTGGGCCAAGAAAGCATCACTATGAACAAAGCTAGTGGAGGTGATGGACTTCCAGTTGAGCTATTTCAAATCCTGAAAGATGATGCTGTGAAAGTGCTGCACTCAATATGTCAGCACATTTGGAAAACTCAGCAGTGGCCACAGGACTGTAAAAGGTCAGTTTTCATTCCAATCCCAAAGAAAGGCAATGCCAAAGAATGCTCAAACTACCACACAATTGCACTCATCTCACACACTAGTAAAGTAATGCTCAAAATTCTCCAAGCCAGGCTTCAGCAATATGTGAACCATGAACTTCCTGATGTTCAAGCTGGTTTTAGAAAAGGCAGAGGAACCAGAGATCAAATTGCCAACATCCGCTGAATCATGGAAAAGGCAAGAGAGTTCCAGAAAAACATCTATTTCTGCTTTATTGACTATGCCAAAGCCTTTGACTGTGTGGATCACAATCAACTGTGAAAAATTCTGAAAGAGATGGGAATACCAGACCATCTGATCTGCCTCTTGAGAAATTAGTATGCAGGTCAGGAAGCAACAGTTAGAACTGGACATGGAACAACAGACTGGTTCCAAATAGGAAAAGGAGTACGTCAAGGCTGTATATTGTCACCCTGTTTATTTAACTTCTATGCAGAGTACATCATGAGAAACGCTGGACTGCAAGAAACACAAGCTGGAATCAAGATTGCTGGAAGAAATATCAATAACCTCAGATATGCAGAT
>NW_011494750.1:3153273-3155487 GCF_000754665.1 Bison bison bison
GAAGGAAAGTTATGACCAACCTAGATAGCATATTCAAAAGCAGAGACATTACTTTGCTAACAAAGGTTGGTCTAGTCAAGGCTATGGTTTTTCCTGTGGTCATGTATGGATGTGAGAGTTGGACTGTGAAGAAGGCTGAGCGCCGAAGAATTGATGCTTTTGAACTGTGGTGTTGGAGAAGACTCTTGAGAGTCCCTTGGACTGCAAGGAGATCCAACCAGTCCATTGTGAAGATCAGCCCTGGGATTTCTTTGGAAGGAATGATGCTAAAGCTGAAACTCCAGTAGTTTGGCCACCTCATGAGAAGAGTTGATTCATTGGAAAAGACCCTGATGCTGGGAGGGATTGTGGGCAGGAGGAGAAGGGGACGACAGAGGATGAGATGGCTGGATGGCATCACTGACTCGATGGACATGAGTCTGAGTGAACTCTGGAAGTTGGTGATGGACAGGGAGGCCTGGCGTGCTGCGATTCATGGGGTCGCAAAGAGTCAGACACGACTGAGCGACTGATCTGATCTGATCTGATACTGATTTTCACAGAGGCTGTACAAATTTCTATTCCTTACGCATTTCATGGTACCTTGTCCTTCCACTAGTTTATAATTAATAACACCTCGTTGTAAGTTTTTACTCCCTTTTGGGAGTTTTTTTGTGGATCTTAAGCTTTTTGAAGGCAGAATCCAGGTCTCTCTCTCTCTCTCTTTTTTTTTTTTTTTTACCATTGCAACCCCAGCAACTATCAGCATCTGATACATACTGTGTGCTCAAAATGTTTGTTAGTTAATGAATTAAGACAAAAAAATAAAAGGAGTGCATTTATCTTGAAATTGCTTTGTATGTATACAGAGCCACACATTTTTAAAAACAGCTTTTAATGATGAAATGTTACTTAAAAGTAAATAGGTTAACCGAAGAATATAGCTTAAAGAGCGTATATTAATAAGGTAAAAAATCTTGCTGAGAGCAGGGAGAATATTAAGGTAAAGCATTTGCTCATATGCTGAGAAGTGTAGTTTAAATTTCTTTCTCATCCTCAGTTTAAACAGGAAGAAAAGCAAATTATAGTTCCTTCTGAGATCAAGCCAGACTTTTCCTTGAAGTTGAATCAACTTAAAGTAGAAATGAATTCCCTAGCCTCTAGTACTACTTTTTGGACTTCATTTTAGTGAATTTAATTATTTTCCTTTATATATTCACCCACACATTCAATATTTATCATGCATATGATATTGTGTTATCTTGTAGAAACTATTGCTATATAGTAGGCATGTACTTTATAGTACTTTACAGATTGTGACTGTATATGTCAAAAATAGAAATTCTTTTCTGACATCAAAATGTCCTTTTATTCAAGTCATTACTCTTTCTGATGTGTTACCAGCAGAGCATGGGTTATATGAGCAATACTAAATGGTGCTGAAGGCTACAGGGAAATTTGGAAATGGTGTAATATTAATTATCTACCCCTCAGAGGTAGACAGGGCCAGTGTGTTTATAGCATTAAATAGTTACATACTATAATATTGCAGGTACCATGTGACTATCAATTGTGATATATAAAAACAAGCACAGATATTAATGAAAAATTATTAGGCTTTTAGTGATAGTGATTCAATATATACACTGTTAAGCACAGGTCCTGGCTCAGTACATGGTTAGTAGTACAATTATCTAAACATTCTGTCATCATTGCCTGGAAGTTCATTGAAGTTTAGGGCATGACCTGGGAAAATAGTCAATTTTGATTACTGGCTTTCCAATACATCCACTTTGATGCTTTCCTCTTTATGACACTTTTTGATACTTTCCTTTTTCTGCTTCCCAGGTGGTGCCAGTGGTAAAGAATCCACCTGCCAATGTAGGAGATTCAAGAGACACAATTTCAATCCCCGGGTCGGGAAGATTCCCCTGGAGTAGGAATGGCAACCCACTCCACTATTCTTGCCTGGGAATCACATGGACAGAGGGGAGCCTACAGTCCATGGGGTCACAAAGAGTCAGGCACTATTGAGCATGCATGTATGCACACATATCTTTATGCATGCCTCCTTGGTTTATTATAGAGATTATTTGTTATTGTTCAGTTGCCCAGTTGTGTCCAACTCTTTGTGATGCCATGGACTGCAGCACGCCAGGCCTCCCTGTCCCTCATCATCTCCCAGAGTTTGCCCAAGTTCAGGTTCATTGCATCAGTGATGCCATCCAGCCATCT
>NW_011494750.1:3155702-3161979 GCF_000754665.1 Bison bison bison
GTGATGCCATCCAGCCATCTCATCCTCTGATGCCCTCTTCTCCTTCTGTCCTCAATCTTTCCCAGCATCAGGGACTTTTCCAATGAGTTGTCTGGAACTTCAGCTTCAGCATCAGTCCTTCCAGTGAACAGTCAGGGTTGATCTCCTTTAAGATTGACCAGTTTGATCTCCCTGTTGTCCAAGGGACTTTGGGGAGTCTGGAGTCTTCTCCAGCACCACAGTTTGAAGGCATTAATTCTTTGGCGTTCTGCCTTCTTTTTTTTTTTTTTTTTCACAATGGCATGTGACCACTGGGAAGACCATAGACTTGACTATCCAGACCATTGTTGGCCAAGTAATGCCTCTGCTTTTCAGCACACTGGCAAGGTTTGTCGTTGCTTTCCTGCCAAGAAGCATGATTTCATGGCTGCAGTCACCGTCTGCAGTGATTTTGGAGCCCACAAAGAGGAAATCTGTTACTACTTCCACCTTTTCTCCTTCTATTTGCCATGCAGTAATGGGGCCGGATGTCATCATCTTAGTTTTTTTAATATTTAGTTTTAAGCTGGCTCTTTCACTCTCTTCCTTCATCAAGAGGCTATTTATCTCTTCCTCATCAAGAGGCTATTTAGCTTTTCTTCGCTTTCTATCACTAGAGTGGTATCATCTGCATATCTGAGGTTGTGATGAATTATAGAGATTATTACTCGATGGCAATAAATTCCATTATTTCTTTAATTTGTCATTAGAAGAAAAACCTGTGAATTCATGTAACTGGTTGAAGCTAGTAAAACTAAACCCGACTCTGGCAGAATTTCATGCATACGGAAAGACCAGTTAAGGGTCATTTTTCTCTCTTTTCTTGCACTCATTTCTGATCTACTCAATGCAGAATCTGTGATTTGTAGCAGTTAAATTTTTTTTCTTTATCCCATAAGTATTCCTTGCTGAGATCATCCACAATGTCCTTTTGACCATTGCCTCTACTGAATCAATGTTGTGTTCCAAGCACATTTATGTACCACCTAAAATATCTTTCCTACTACACAATTTCCTAATGGCATTTTTCATCTGGGCATTTCTCAAAGTATAGATTAAGGGATTTAACATGGGAGTGATGATAGTGTAGAATAAAGCAACTGCTTTATCAATTGATAAAGTAGCTGCAGGTCGCATGTACACAAATACACAGGGCACGAAGAATAAGACAACCACGGTGATGTGGGAGACACAGGTGGAGAGAGCCTTGCGCCTTGCCTCTAAGCTGTGGGTCCTCAGGGAACGCAAGATGACCACATAGGAGACCATCAAAAGGAGGAAGTTTAATAGGCAGATGAACCCACTGTTGGCAGCGACAAAGAGCCCTAGAGTGTGGGTATCAGTGCAGGCGAGACTGAGCAAAGGGTTTAGGTCACACATAAAGTGATCTATGACGTTAGGGCCACAGAAGGGTAAGTGGAAGATGAAGAGGATCTGTATGGTTGCGTGAAGAAAGCCTCCCACCCATGACACTCCCACTAGCAGCCCACACACCCGCCGATTCATGATGCTTGTATAGTGCAAGGGCTTGCAGATGGCCACATAGCGGTCATAGGCCATCACAGTAAGAAGGATGCCCTCAGCTCCTCCAAAGAAATGTTCCCCAAAGATTTGGGTCATGCATCCGTTGAATAGGATAGTTTTACTTTCATGGAGTGAATCTACGATCAATTTGGGAGTGTTGACAGAGGAATAAGAGGCATCAATAAAGGAGAGATAAGCCAGGAAAAAGTACATGGGGGATTCCAGTAAGGAACTGGTAGCAACAGTGACCACGATGAGCATGTTTCCTACCACAGTGATGATATAGATGACCAAAAAAACAGCAAAGATGATGTTCTGCATCTTTGGATTCTGTGTGAGTCCCAGTAGAAAAAACTGTCACGTTGTTCTTATTCATGGGTTTCATGTGATGGGAAATTGCATTACCTGAAAAGAAAACATATTTTCTTAATGCACCCTTGGGTTTATTAAACTTCTCATTTTAATATATAATAATTATTCTATCAAGTATTGATTCTTTTGATTTGTATGTGTGTGCTTGTATTGAAAAGATTGTGAGATCTTCATGAATAATCTCATTGCCTCCCAGGTGAAGTCTTTGTTAAGATTATAGAAATGAATACCTTTTGTAAACATACAGGCAGGAGAGCTGCTGTGTACACTTTCTCATTCCAGATGACTAAGAGTTTGACACAGTACATTACGTACACAGTAGCAATAAATCCTGAAAAGGACGTAGAAGTTTGGTGTAAAGTCTATAAGTGAAAAGCTATAAGATTTTCATTTTAGTCTTTTGGAAATGGGGAATCATGAAAACTGAGACTATGGGTGAATTGGTGAACAGGAATATGAAGGGGAATCTTGGATGTTATTCTAGTAAAGATCTTTGTTTGTCTTGGATGAAATGGCCCACAGTTAAGTAAGGGGGTGGAAGGCAGACACAAGAACCCAAGTTGTTTTAATAGATTGCTGATAATGATTGCATAAGGAGCGACAGAACAATGGTGATGGGAATTTAAGGAATGGATACAAGAGGTACTTAGAAGCATGCATGTAATGCATGCTTCCTAAGTCCAGTAACTTTACAACAGCTAATAATGCATACTTTAAAATAATTGATTGCTGCATGCCCAATATAGTAGCAATTATTTTGTACATATCCCTTTTCATATGATAACAACCTGTGTGGTTGGTAAAATATCATCCACTTTGCAGCTGAGGATGCAGTCTCAGAGACTAGTGTTAGTAGTTATAATAACAAGGATAATGTTAACTAAGACCTACTGAACACTTGGTGTGTGCTAAATGATTTTGCAAACGTTTGATATTTTAAGCCTTAGTGCAAACTTAAAGATGGTTACTGCTATCATTTTATACCCATTTTTATACATTAGGAAATAAAAGCATAAAAAGTTAAGGATTCTGCTTAGGACCAAGTGTTAATAAAGGGGAGGACCAAGGTTAGATCAGATTATATTTGTTAATTTTTTTTCTCTCCAAATTCTTAACCCATGCTCTGTTTCACTGTGTTATAATAAACAATGTTGAACTAGTAGTCTTTTTTCTGAGATGATTGTAATAATTATAATCACATTAATACTACTCTAATATTTCAGAGGCAAGTTTATATGGAGCAGTTTAATCAGTTCACACACACACACACACAGCATAATAACATACTGGAACTCCCAAATGTTAAGAAAAATGTGGTGCTGCTTTTATTGAACAGCCCTTTTACCTTGGCCTCTCTTATCCCCAAATATTTCCTCCTTTATCTCCTTACAAAATATGGGCTCACAGACTCTTCTGAAAAATATCTATAGTGATTATCCCAGGGGTTAAGTGTTTTTGTTTGAGAATTAGAAAAATCAGATTAGTTCCTGATCCTTCTATCTTCACTTTCCTAATTTGGGTACATGATTTTAATACATTATACTCTGTTTCTTTTTATGTGACCTGAGAATGATATCCACCTCACAGGCTGTTATAAGAATTACTTGAGGTGACATATATGACACACTCATTATGGCATTTGGAATACACATAGCACTTCTATTAATTTAATCATTGTGTGTACAACTAGGAGATGGAACTGACAGTTTGAGTAATAATATGACTTAACTATGCAGTGATCTCAGGAAGAATCGTTACCAATTTTACCCTCAAGGAATCCCCCCAAACTTGTATTATTCATAATAGTTGATCCCTGGAAAGGTTCTCTATGCTTGTGCTGGAACTAACAGCTGATGATTTATGTCATTTAATATTCATGAAATGTCTTTCGTGTGTGTGAAATGTAGTCTAATTTTGTTTTCATTTATGATTAGTCTTCCTTATTAAAGGAGATATCTAATGCCAAAAGCTTGGTGCCTAGTATCAGAGAGCTGGGTCCTACAATTTGCTTGATTTCTATGAGTCTCAAATTTTTCAACCATGAAGTTAGGTTAGGGATAACTATAAACGATCTCTTCAATAATTGGGATAAGGATGAAATACTTTATTACTGTATCTGAAAGGTGCTGAGAAGTAATGAGTACAATACATGGTAAGTAACAATCTTTAATGAGCAGTAGCACCCTTTAGAAACTTACCTTAGTTGTCTTAGATGGTCTTAAGGACGTTTTGGGGTGTTCAGAAACAATCGTATTTCCAGACTGACTGCTTCTTGTAATAAGTAATTCTCAGTATAAAATATATGTAACATCTGGGATGTCATATTCAGGGAGATCTTATTCAGGTAATTCACTATCAAATAAACAACTGTATACATTCAACATGTTCAATTTTTTGGGTATGTCCAGTATACATCAATAAATTTGTTAAAAAAGGAAATGATCTTATAAGACTAAATCTTTATATCTATCCTTAAACTTCAAAATTTCTTCACATAAATCCTGTTAAACTATGTTTTCTGGTTTTGACTTTAGAGTGGATTCTCTTGAAATGCTATGGAGGAGTGACCTTAAATAAAGGACTCTGGTTCTGCAGGGCAAGAGGCAGAGTGCAGAGGTCAAATGGCACTCTGTCCATGACGAAGCTTGCCCTAGAGAGGTGAATGATGACAGAAATAATTTTTGCCTTCTCCTTGCTACATGTATTTAAAGAGGTTTTCATAAGGTTCGGGGACCTTGTCTCATAGCTGCTGTTTTCTCTCCCAGGAATTAATTATCTCTTTTGAGGAAAAGGCTTTGTCTTCCAAGCAGGTTTTCTGGTGAGATATGTTTGAGAATTACCCATTCTTGAATGGGGAAATTATTTCCAACACTTGGAACCTAAACATGTGGGAATCCCCTTTCTCTATCTGGACTGTTAAGAAAATTGAATGTGATGTGAATATCAAGGTGGCAAATCTCCAGTATATGGAAGTGTGATGTAGTTTCCTCATTGACTTGTATCACAAAAAGAGCTTCTATTTTCCTATCAATATTAAAACTTTTCTGGAAAACCACTATTGAATGCTTGAAAGGTAGATCAGCAGGGCATAAAATTAATGGCGGATATTTATCTATTTCTGGGTCAGAAACTCAGATCACAATTACCTCTGGGATTCATTTGTGGTCATTATGAAACACTAGGCAGCGTTACAAATGTGGTGAAATATGTGAAACATAAGAAGAAATTGCCAAACAAGGGAATGGGGAGTGGGATGAATTGGGAGGTTGGGATTGACATATACTCTACTGGGGAATGTGTGCATGTGTGTGTGCGTGTGCTTGTGTGTGTATGCACCCAGTTATATCTGACTCTTTGCAACATCATAAACTGCAGCCTGCCAGTCTCCTCTGTCCATGGAATTTTCCAGGCAAGAATAATGGTGTGGGTTTCCATTTCCTACTCCAGGGGATCTTCCCAACCCAAGGATCAAATCTGTGTTTTGCATCTCCTGCACTGACAGGCAGGTTCTTTACCACTAGCCCCACATAACTAGCATGAAAACCGACTATATAGCCGAGGGAGCTCTACTCAGTGCTCTGTGATGACCCAAATAGGGAAGAAATCCAAAAAGGAGGGGATATATGTATACGTACAGCTGATTCACTTTCTTGTAAAAACAACACAACATTGTAAAGCAACTATTTGTTGTTATTCAGCCACCAAGTCGTGTCTGACTCCCTGCGACCCCCTGGACTGCAGCATGCCAGCCCTCCCTGTCCCTCCCATCTCTCAGAAAATGAGACATGACCAGTGTTTCTGTATCCACATTATTTGGTAGTGTTGCTTTCCTTTTAGCCCTTATTTGAGGATATGTAGACACCAATTAATATAGTTTTAATTATTATCTCCAGGATCATTTATGATGTTGAACCCTTTTTCACTTTTTTATTGGCCTTTTGTATTAATATATCTTATTTTGTGAAGTTTCTTTCCAAGTTCTTTGTAAATTCTACAAATAGGAGCTCTGGGTTTTTTTTATTGCTGAATTGTAATTGTTCTTTATATATTGTAGACACAGATCCTTAATCACATATATATGTCATATATATATGATTATATATATATAACTTACATAATTATATATGTAACAAAATTTTCTCCAAATCTGTGATTTGCATTTTCACTTTTAAGAATGGTGTCATCTGATGAGTCAAAATTTTAAAATTTTGACAAAGTTTAACTTTTCATTTGTCTTATGGTTCAGGCTTATTGTGTCATACCTAAGAAATGTTAGTTTACCCCAAGGTCAAATGAAAATTTTTATTATTTTCATTACCTTTGATGCATTGACCTCTCATTCATTATGTGTTAATTTTTGTGT
>NW_011494750.1:3163473-3165848 GCF_000754665.1 Bison bison bison
GGTTAATGCACTTGGAAAAAACTCATCTATGTTGTGAGAACTAAAGGAGCTGAGAAGGCAAGACTGTGAGGATTTCTTGGTGGAGCAAATTGCAAAGGCAGGACTTCTCCTCAGCACCCTCTGTGGCTAGACTTGGGGTTCTAGTGAAATGAGTGGAGAGCAAGAGAAGTCCCACAGACCAAAACATACAGCTCCGCTCTGAGCATAGATGCTCTGAATACAAGCTTGGAAGAATTGGCTTTGGAAGGTTTCTCATGCAGGGAACATTTAATCAACTGCTATCTTGATAACTGGATTTGCTTTTCTACCTTAAAGAAAGAAAATCTGCCATGTTCTTAAGGTCCTGTGTTAGTCAGTGGTCTTCAGAGAAACAGAACCAGTAGAATACACTCATGCACACACACACACACACACACACACGCACACATGCAGTTTAGTATAAGAAAATGGCTCATGTGATTATGAAATCTAACACATTGCAAGACCGGCAACTGGCAAACTAGAGACCCAGGAGACCTGATGGTACAATTCTGATATGAATACTGGCAGGGTGAGACTCAAGAAGAGCTAACATTTCAGTTCAAATCTAAAGGCAGGGAAAAATCTCAATGTCTCAATTCAAAGGAAATCAGACAAACAGAGAATTCGATCTTTATTGGTCTTCTTGTTTTATTTAGGCACTTCATGAGATCCATCCACATTAGATAGGAAGGATAACCTGCTTTACTCAATCTACTGACTCAGTTCTCAAGGCAGACAAGATTGAGCAAAGGGTTCAGGTCACACCCAAAGTGATCTATGATGTTAGAGCCACAAGAGGGTAATCAGAAGATCAAAAGGATCTGTATGAATCCATGAAGAAAGCCTCCCACCCATGACAATCCCACTAGCAGTCGACACAGCCACCAGTTCATGATGGTTGTATAGTGCAAGGGCTTGCAGATGGCCACATAGCGGTTGAAAGCCATCACAATGAGCAGGATTATCTCAGCACCTCTGAAGAAATTTGAGTCATACATCCATTGAATAGGATAATCTTCTTTTCATACAGTGAGTCTACAATCAATTTGGGGGGTACCTACAGAAGAGTAGCAGGCATCAGCAAAGGAGAGATGGGCCAGGAAAAAGTACATTGGGGACCCCAGATGGGCTGGCCTTAATGGCTGTCATGAGCCCATTAGCCATCATAGTTATAAATTCAGTTCAGCTCAGTTCAGTCGCTCAGCTGTGTCCAACTTTTTGTGACCCCATGGATTGCAGCATGCTAGTCCTCCCTGTCCATCACCAACTCCCAGAGTTTACTCAAACTCATGTGCATCGAGTAGGTGATGCCATCCAACTATCTCATCCTCTGTCATCCCCTTCTCCTCCCACCTTCAATCTTTCCCACTGTCAGGGTCTTTTCAAACAAGTAAGTTCTTTGCATCAGATGACCAAAGTATTAGGAGTTTAGGCTTCAACATCAGTCCTTTCAGTGAATATTCAGGACTGATTTCCTTTAGTGTGGACTGGTTTGATCTCCTTGCAGCCCAAAGGACTCTCAAAAGTCTTCTCCAACACCACAGTTCGAAAGCATCAATTCTTCTGTGTTCAGCTTTCTTTACAGTCCAACTCTCACATCCATACATGAACTACTGGAAAAACCATAGCCTTGACTAGATGGACCTTTGTTGGCCAAGTAATGTCTCTGTTTTTTAATATGCTGTCTAGGTTGGTCATAACTTTTCTTCCAAGGAGTAAGCATCTTTTAATTTCATGGCTGCAGTCAACATCTACAGTGATTTTGGAGCCCCCCAAAATAAAGTCTGTCACTGTTTCCATTGGTTCTCAATCTTTTTGTAATGAAGTGATGGGACCAGATGCCACGATCTTCATTTTTCGAATGTTGAGTCTTAAGCCAGCTTTTTGACTGTCCTCTTTCACTTTCATCAAGAGGCTCTTTAGTTCTTCACTTTCTGCCATAAGGGTGGTGTCATCTGCATATCTGAGGTTATTGATATTTCTCCTGGCAATCTTGATTCCAGCTTGTGCTTCATCCAGTCCGGCATTTTGCATGATGTGATGTACTCTGTATATAATTTAAGTAAGCAGGGTGACAATATACAACCTTGACATACTCCTTTCCCAATTTGGAACCAGTCCATTGTTCTATGTCCAGTTCTAACTGTTGCTTCATGATCTGCATACAGATTTCTCAAGAGGCAGGTAAGGTGCTCTGGTATTCCCATCATTTGAAGAATTTTCCAGTTTGTTGTGATCCACAAAGTGAAAAGTTTTAGCATAGTCAAAGAAGCAGATGTTTTTTTGGAACTCTCTTGCTTTTTTGATGATCTGGCAGATGTTGGCAATTTGATCTCTGGTTCCTCTGCCTTTTC
>NW_011494751.1:0-1854 GCF_000754665.1 Bison bison bison
TAGGAGACTTTAACACCCCACTCACACCAATGGACAGATCATCAAAACAGAAAATTAATAAGGAAACACGTCTTAAATGATACATTAGATGAGATGGATCTCATTGATATCTTCAGGACATTTCATCCAAATGCAGAAGAATACACCTTCTTCTCATGCACATGGAACATTCTCCAGGATAGAACACATCTTGGGTCACAAATCAAACCTCAGTAAATTTAAGAAAATTGAAACATGTCAAGCATCTTCTCTGACCACATGCTATGAGACTAGATATCAATTACAAGAAAAATACTGTAAAAAACACAAACACATGGAGATTAAACAACACGTTTCTAAATAACCAAGGGGTTGCTGCAATCAAAAGCAAAATAAAAAAATTTCTAGAAACAAATGACAATGAAAACATGACAATTCAAAATCTATAGGATGCAGCAAAAGCAGTTCTAAAAGGGAAGTTTATAGCAATACAATCCTACCTCAAGAAACAAGAAAAACATTGAACAGACAAACTAACTTTACACCTAAAACAACTGGAAAAAGAAGAAGAAAAAAAAGTGAAGGAAAGAAATCATAAAGATCTGAGTAGAAATAAATGAAAAGCAAATGAAAGAAAAAATAGTAAAGATTAATAAAACTAAAAGCTGGTTCTTTGAGAAGATAAACAAAATTGACAAGCCTTTAGCCAGACTCATCAAGAAAAAAAGGAGAGAAGAGTCAAAACAACAAAATTAGAAATGAAAAAAGGAGAGGTTACAACAGACAATGCAGAAATATAAAAGATCGTAAGAGACTATTATGAACAACTATATGGCAAAGAAATGTGTAACCTGGAAGAAATGGACTGATTCTTAGAAAAGTTCAATCTTTCAAGACTTAACCAGAAAGAAATAGTAACTATGAACAAGCACAGAGATTGAAGCTGTGATCAAAAATCTCCCAAAAAACAAAAGCCCAAGACCAGATGGATTCACAGGAGAATTCTATCCAACATTTAGAGAAGAGCTAATGCCTATCCTTCTAAAACTCTTTCAAAAAATTGCAGAGGAAGGAACACTTCCAAACTCATTCTACAAGGCTGCCATCACCCTTGTAGATAAAGGGTGACAAAGACAACACAAAAAAAGAAAACTACAGGCCAATATCCCTGATGAACATAGATGCAAAATCCTCAACAAAATTTTAGCAAACAGAATTCAGCAACACATCAAAAAGCTCATCCACCATGATCAAGTTGGGTTTATTCCAGGAATGAAAGGATTCTTCAATATACACAAATCAATCAATGTGATATACCATATTAACAAATTGAAAGATAAAAACCAGACGGTCATCTCAACAGAGGCAGAAAAAAGCCTTTGACAAAATTCCGCACCCATTATTGATTAAAACTCTTCAAAAAATAGGCCTTGAAAGAACCTACCTCAACATAGTAAAGGCCATATGTGATAAGCCTACAGCAAACATTATTCTCAATAGTGAAAAACTGAAAGCATTCACTCTAAGATCAAGAACAAGACAAGGGTATTCACTTTCACCAGTATTATTCAACGCAGTTCCGGAAGTCCTAGCTATAGCAACCAGAGAAGAAAAAGAAATAAAAGGAATCCAGATCAGAAAAGAAGAAGAAAAACTCTCACTGTTTGCACATGACATGATACTGTATATAGAAAACCCTAAAGATAGTCAGAAAATTATCAGAGCTAATCAGTGAATTTAGCAAAGTTACAGGATACAAAATCAATACACAGAAATCACTTGCATTTCTATATACTAACAATGAAAAATCAGAAAGAGAAATTAAGGAATCAATCCCATTCACCACTGCAACAAAATGAATTAAATATCTAAGAA
>NW_011494751.1:3518-6770 GCF_000754665.1 Bison bison bison
GCACTACTTACAATAGCTAGAACATGGAAGAAACCTAGATGTCCATTGACAGATGAATGGATAAAGAAGTTGTGGTACATATACACAATGGAATATTACTCAGCCAAAAAAAGGAATGCATTTGAATCAGTTCTGATGAGGTGGATGAACCTAGAACCTATTATACAGAGTCAAGTGAGTCAGAAAACAAAAGATAAATATCATATTCTAATCCATATATATGGAATCTAGAAAAATGGTACTGAAGAATTTATTTACAGGGCAGCAATGGAGAAACAGACATAGAGAATAGCATTATGGACATTGGGAGAGGGGAGGAGAGGGTGAAGTGTATGGAAAGAGTAACATGGAAACTTTCATTACCATATGTAAAATAGATAGCCAAGGGGAATTTGCTGTATGGCTCAGGAAACTCAAACAGGGGCTCTGTATCAACCCAGAGGGGTGTGACGGGGCAGCAGATGGGAGGGAGGTTCAAATGGGAGGGGATATATGTATACCTACGGCTGACTCATGCTGAGGTTTGACAGAAAACAACAGAATTCTGCAAACCAATTATCCTTCAATAAAAAAATAAATTAAAAAGAAAAAATATTGCAGGGAGAAATATCAATAATCTCAGTCAGGCAGATGATAGCACCCTTATGGCAGAAAGCCAAGAGGAACTAAAGATGCTCTTGATGAAGGTGAAAGAGGAGAATGAAAAAGTTGACATAATACTCAACATTCAAAAATGAAGATCATGGCATCTGGTCCCATCACTTCATGGCAAATAGATGGGGGAAAAAAGGAAACAGTGACAGACTTTATTTTCTTGGACTCCAAAATCACTGTGGATAGTGACTGCAGCCATGAAATTAAGAGATGCTTGCTTCTTGGAAGAAAAGCTGTTACCAAACTAGACAGCATATTAAAAAGCAGAGGCATTACTTTGCCTACAAAGGTCTGTATAGTCAAAGCTATGGTTTTTCCATTAGTCGGGTACAGATGTGAGAACTGGACAATAAAAATGACTGAGTGCCCCAAAACTGATGCCTTTGAACTGTGGTGTTGGAGAAGACTGTTGAGAGTCCTTGGACTGCAAGGAGATCCAACCAGTCAATCCTAAAGGAAATCAGTCCTGAATATTCTTTGGAAGGACTGATGCTGAAGCTCCAATACTCTGGGCATCTGATGCAATGTGCCAACTCCCTGGAAAAGACCCTGATGCTTGGGACGACTGAAAGCAGGAAGAGAAGGGAATGACAGAGGATGAGATGGTGATGGCATCAGCAACTCAATGGACATGAGTTTAAGCAAACGCCGGGAGATGGTGAAGGACTCGGAAGTCTGGCGTGCTGCAGTCCATGTGGCAGCAAAGAGTCAGACACAATTGAGTGACTGAACAACAACAAGAAACTACTGAAACTTTATAAAGCAATTATACTCTAAAAAAATTAATTTAAATATATGTTGCTCATATCTTCAAACTGATGTGCTAAGAAGTTTAAGAGGGATAATCTGGGTAACATCTGAATAGGTGGTGTTCTTCTGCATGAACAAGAGACTATGAAAGATTAGCTTTATAAGGATAACATAGTGGTTTATGTTAGAATATACACATATGTTAAAGTACAATGAATATATCTGAGGTATTATTATTACTATTATTATTTGCACTTGGTCTTTCATTGTTTAGTCACTAACCACCTGTTTTGTGTCAGAGACAATGGCAAGATCTTTGTCTTGAGTCCCCCAAAACTCAGTTTTTGATCCAGGTGATTCTTAGCATTAGTAAGGTTTAGAAAGCATTGCTCTATGCCATTGAACCTTGGAAATGCAAAGACTTATTTAACTTTTTCTTCTCCTCACCCCATATCCTGTTGATAAATCCTATATGTCTTATATATATGGCCTTTCCTAAGTCACCATTTCCATGTCTCTGAGTTCCCCATCATCTTTCACCTGGACTCATTTGTTTTCTTTTTATCATACACACACACACACACACTCTTACATATTTATCTATATATATGTATATATATAATATACCCCTGGTTTTACTATATCTGACAGTTTTTTTCCCTTTATTGCCTCTATTATTTTTTAAAAGCAGATCTGATTTCATCACTCTTTTTGGTTCTAAGAGTAATGAGTATAGAATATTAGCATAGTTTCTAATTTATTTCTCTAGTTTTATTTTGTGCTTTATTCTTTGCAAGTTCTGTATATCATAGCCGTTCAGGAATAAGTTATTCATATGTTCTCCAAATATACAGCCTTATGAATTTCTACTTGATCAATATCTGATACAGCTAAATATAAATCCTCCATTATGAATGTGGATGTCCATTTCCATCTCCTCTGGGATTTTTGTTCTCTTTTGTTTTTGCTTTATATCTTTCTAGTCTCTGTACTGGCTGCATAAAGATTGTTTGCTACATCTTCTTGATATTACTTTGCTTTTATTATGTACTATTGCTTTGAGCTTGCTTTTTTGGTTTTTTAAAATTCTACTTTTTCTGATAATTGAAATTTCACAATGATAGACCTTCACTAATGCTCTCTCCTCACTCAGAAATCAAACTAGGTCCGGTGAAATTCTACTCCACCTTTGAGTCACACTATAATTACCACTTCAGTAAAGAAGTCTTTCTTTTCACCAGGAAAATTCAATCAGTCCCTCTGACATATGCTACATTGTTAAGTCTTCAGTTAGTTGAGGAAATGCCTTTCCTGCATTATATTTTGAGGAAATGAGGACCAGAAAATATTTGCTTTCTTCATTCCCTAGAATGCCTGCAAATTAGATGGTTTTAAATAAATATTTATTTGAATTGAAAGATTTGTCTGTCGTTTTGGCTCCACTGAAGATTCCCTATCCTCTCTATATCTTCAACTCTATAATGGGGATTGATATCTTATACCACAAAATTGCACTCATCTCATACGCTAGTAAAGTAATCCTCAAAATTCTCCAAGCCAGGCTTCAGCAATATGTGAACCGTGAACTTCCTGATGTTCAAGGTGGTTTTAGAAAAGGCAGAGGAACCAGAGATCAAATTGCCAACATCCACTGGATCATCGAAAAAGCAAGAGAGTCCCACAAAAACATCTATTTCTGCTTTATTGACTATGCCAAAGCTTTTGACTGTGTGGATCACAATAAACTGTGGAAAATTCTGAAAGAGATGGGAATACCAGACCACCTGACCTGCCTCTTGAGAAACATATATGCAGGTCAGGAAGCAACAGTTAGAACTGGACATGGAA
>NW_011494751.1:7484-8063 GCF_000754665.1 Bison bison bison
CTCTGGAAGGAATGATTCTAAAGCTGAAACTCCAGTACTTTGGCCACCTCATGCAAAGAGTTGACTCACTGGAAAAGACTTTGATGCTGGGAGGGATTGGGGGCAGGAGGAGAAGGGGACGACAGAGGATGAGATGGTTAGATGGCATCACTGACTCGATGGACGTGAGTTTGAGTGAACTCTGGGAGTTGGTGATGGACAGGGAGGCCTGGCTTGCTGCGATTCATGGGGTTGCCAAGAGTCGGACAAGACTCAGAGACTGAACTGAACTGAACTGAATGACTATACATATTAGAGACAAGATAAGTAGGGGTCCTAAGACAAGGCTCAGCTCATAGAAAACAAAATACATAATAGTAGTAGCAACAATAGTAATCATCAATTGAATTACCTGAAATAAAGTGTCTATTATTCTAAAACTCATGTTAATTATGATAAAATGTTAATATTATTTCCCCCAATAATTTATTCTGCTCTATTTTATCTGTTGTTTCTTACAGTTATTCTTATTGGAATGGGAAATTTAATGAATAAAAAATACAACCAATCTATAAGTTACAATAATCATTCTTTCTTTCT
>NW_011494751.1:8163-9750 GCF_000754665.1 Bison bison bison
TTTTTTTTTTTTTTTTTTTTTTTTTTTTGCCTTCTGAAACATTGTTTCACTGTTATATTCCAATACTCTTCTTATTTTGAGGATATCAGTTGTGATTTTAAAAAATGTTTTCTTTTTCCCACTTTTCTATTTTCTCCATATTTCCTATTTTACCACATTTCTTATTTTCTCTATATTCCCAGTTTTGATATTTGTCTATATTGGTGGCTTTATTTTTAACGGATTTTCTCAGATGTTCAGTGATGATTTGCAGTTCAGTTCTATTAAAAGTGAGGTACTAGAATATTGTTACAAAGATAGAACTTTACAGTGGGCAGGCCACCTATTAGAGTGTTTCAAGACTTGCTGGAGAAGCCCCAGAAAACAGTAGGAGGGGCAAAATTGTGTTTACAGTCAAACCCCATACCCACCAGAGATGCTCAAACAAAACCTTGTGTGCACCAGGAGACCCTACAGAGACTGAGCCAGGCCTGCCTTTGAGTGTTTGAGTGTCTCCTGTGGAGGTACAGGTCAGCAGTGGCCTGCCACAGGGGCAGGGGCTCTGGCTATAGCAGACCCGGCTATGGTATAAGCCCTCTTGAAGAAGGTCATCATTAACCCCACCACAGAGCTGCCAAAACTTCCACAGGACTGGGGAAACAGACTCTTGGAGGGCACAAACAAAATCTTGTGTGCACCAGGACACAGGAGAAAGAAGCAGTGACCCCACAAGAGACAGACCCAGACTTACCTGTACGTGTCCAGGAGACTCTGGTGGAGGCATGGGTCAGCAGTGGCCTGCTGCAGGGTCAGGGGCACTGAGGGCAGCAGTACATGCACAGGACCTTTTGAAGGATGTTGCCATTATTTTCATTACCTCCACCACAGTTTGGTCTCAGGTGGAACACAGCCCCACCCATCACAGAAAACTGGATTAAAGATTTACTGAGCATGGCCCCACCCATCAGACCCAATTTCCCCCTCAGTCAGTGTCACCCATCAGGAAGCTTCCATAAGCCTCTTATCCTTATCCATCAGAGAGCAGACAAAAATGAAAACTGCAATCACAGAAAACTAATCAAACAGATCACATGGATGATAGCCTTTTCCAACTCAATGAAACTATGAGCCATGCTGTGTAGTGCCACCAAAGATGGACAGGTCATGGTGGAGAGTTCTGACAAAACATGGTCCACAGGAGCAGGGAGTCACAAACCACTTCAGTATTCTTGCCTTGAGAACCCCAAGGACAATATGAAGGCAAAAAGATAGGACACTGAAAGATGAACTCCCCAGGTTGGTAGATGCCCAATATGCAACTGGAGAACAGTGGAGAAAAAACTCCAGAAAGAATGAAGAGATGGAGCCAAAGCAAAACCCAGCTGTGGATAGGACTGGTGATGGAAGTAAAGTCCAATGCTACAAAGAACTATACTGCATAGTAGCCTGGAATGTTAGGTGCCGGGGTCCAGCCCCGGCTGATCCAGGGTATTCGAAGGAGAGACAGCGTAGGCGACCTATTTATTTAAATATTTATCAAAGATATAAAGAGTAATAGGATGAGGATAGCTCAGTAGGAAAATTCAGTGAAGAAAAGAGGCTGAGCAC
>NW_011494751.1:9850-10594 GCF_000754665.1 Bison bison bison
GAGAAAGAACGACATGGGGAGACCAAGTTTCGGTGAACAAGGCCCGCACTTTATTTTCCAAAGTAGTTTTTATACCTTAAGTTATGCATAGAGGATAATGGGGGAAGGGGTAGAGTCATGCAGCAAGCCAGGCTTTCTTCCTGCAAACTTATCATATGCAAAAGCTTAGGTGATTTGCATCATCTTCTGGCCCGGAGGCCTGTTAACATTTTAAGACCCTTTCTTCAGAAAACTTGTTTTTCTCTAAAGGTGATTGGTCAGGAGCCACCCTCCAAAAGCATTAGATAAAGTTGCATTCCTACAGAGCAAAGGTGTGGTGGGCTATAACAAGA
Source organism: Bison bison bison (assembly GCF_000754665.1). Classification (NCBI taxonomy): domain Eukaryota; kingdom Metazoa; phylum Chordata; class Mammalia; order Artiodactyla; family Bovidae; genus Bison; species Bison bison. The sequence continues at coordinate 10,183 of NW_011494751.1, forward strand.
AAAAGAATTAACTCAAGGGTCCCAGGTTACAAACATTAAAGCTACTATTTACACCAATTATATTAATCAATACACTGCCAGGGACACAGCAGATAAGGGATATGGAGACTTAGCAGCAAACATTGGCCCAACAAGTGAAAAACCCTCCACCAATACAATTTCTAATCAATCTTTTAACTGCTCAAAGGAATCTGTATTTAGACAGTTTAGAACATCTCATGCCTCTCACAGTTGGGAGGCTCTGAGCAATCACATGTGGCCGGAAAAACCTATTCAGGCAGGCTAGAGGACTTCCAAAGGAGTTTGTAGGTTGAAACACTGTCACACCCAGGAATTATTAACTGGAGCTGCAAGCTAACTCTTTTTTCAGAGAGAGGTAGTGGGGGACAGCCCCCCGTAAACGTACAGAGGT
>NW_011494751.1:10694-11514 GCF_000754665.1 Bison bison bison
ATGGGGAACGCGGGTATACTTGTGGCGGATTCATTTCGATATTTGGCAAAACTAATACAATATTGTAAAGTTTAAAAATAAAATAAAATTTAAAAAAATCTCAAAAAAATTATGCTTTAAAAATATGGTTTCTAATTGTAAAAATGTGTCTTGTCGCTTGGATGTCCATTATCTTATTCAGTTGTGAGGCTGATATTGATCATTCATATTTTTCTGTCTCTCTTCTGTTGTTAATACTATGAGGACCACCCTTTTGTCGGCAGGGGCGGGGGGTTGTATTCATTTCACTACTCATGTGTTCAACAAATACAGATACACTTATTCCTAGAGACTGTAATTTTTTTCCATTCTGTTTATACCTAGAAAACATTCATTGTGCCTCAGGAAAAGTTCAATATTCTGTTATGTTTATAGAAATAATTATTGATTCAAAATATTAAGAATCTCACATTTATAGTACATTGATAACTGTATTAAGGATTCATTCTTATTCAATTTATTAAAATATTATATCTCAGTAAAAGCTTGAATTTTTCCACATGTATAGTTTAATTATTTTTTCTTAATGTTTTAATATTTTTGTCTGCTATAATACACAAGAATAGAGAAGTAGATATCAGTGAAAATAAATTATCATGGATACATCATAGATATATAATTAAATTATTTCCTTTGCATCTTGATTCTTTTATTGGATCTTGTTATTAAAATATTTTATTAATTTAAAATTTTAGACAATTTCCTTATGTTTTCTAAGTCAATAAATATCATTTATAAATTTAAAAAAAAAGAAAAGAGGCTGAATAATTCAGCCAGAAGG
>NW_011494751.1:11614-49517 GCF_000754665.1 Bison bison bison
AGAACATCTCATGCCTCTCACAGTTGGGAGGCTCTGAGCAATCACATGTGGCCGGAAAAACCTATTCAGGCAGGCTAGAGGACTTCCAAAGGAGTTTGTAGGTTGAAACACTGTCACACCCAGGAATTATTAACTGGAGCTGCAAGCTAACTCTTTTTTCAGAGAGAGGTAGTGGGGGACAGCCCCCCGTAAAGTCAGAGGTGTAGGTGAAAGCACAAAGCAGAAAGTAGGCAGACTCTGGTTTTGGGGGTAGATGCTTGAGAATTTCCAGGGGGATTCCTGAGGCTCGATCCCACCTTTGCGTATGCTGAGCGTCCTTCCTCATGACCTTTGTCATGGGTGGAGCTCCTGACGCTGGCTCCCGGCAGTGATAGAATTCTAGGTGAGCTATTCCAGATCCTGAAAGATGATGCTGTGGAAAGTGCTGCACTCAATATGCAATATGCACTCAATATGCGGTCCATGAATAAAGGTATATTGGAAGTGGTCAAACAGATGGCAAGAGTGAACATCTACATTTTAGGAATCAGCGAACTAAAATGGACTGCAATGGGTGAATTTAACTCAGATGACCATTATATCTATTACTGTGGGCAAGAATCCCTTGAAAGAAATGGAGTAGCCGTAATAGTCAACAAAAGAGTCTGAAATGTAGTACTTGGATGCAACCTCAACAATGACAGAATGATATCTGTTCCTTTCCAAGGCAAACCATTCAGTATCACGGTAATCCAAGTCTATGCCCCAATCAGTAATGCTGAAGAAGCTGAGTTAAATGGTTCTATAAAGATCTGCAAGATCTGAAGATCTTCGAGAACTAACACCCCAAAAAGATGTCCTTTTCATTATAGGGGAATGGAATGCAAACGTAGGAAGTCAAGAGATACCTGGAGTAACAGGGAAATTTGGCCTTAGAGTACAAATGAAGCAGGGTAAAGGCTAACAGAGTTTTGCCAAGAGAATGCACTGGTCATAGCAAACACCCTCTACATATGGACATCACCAGATGGTCAATATCGAAATCAGACTGATTATATTCTTTGCAGCCAAGATGGAGCAGCTCTATACAGTCAGCAAAAACAAGACTGGGAGCTGACTGTGGCTCAGATCATGAACTCCTTACCAAATTCAGACTTAAATTGAAGAAAGTGGGGAAAACCACTAGACCATTCAGGTATAGGCTTTATGATTATCCAGGGGAAGTGACAAATAGATTCAAGGGATTAAGTCTGATAGACAGTGCCTGAAGAACTATGGACAGGGTTCATGACATTGTACAGGAGGCAATGATCAAGACCATCCCCAAGAAAAAGAAACTCCAAACAGCAAAATGGTTGTCTGAGGAGGCCTCACAAATAGCTGAGAAAAGACGAGACGCTAAAGGCAAAGGAAAAAAGGAAAAATACACCCATTTGAATGCGGAGTTCCAAAGAATAGCACACAGAGATAAGAAAGCCTTCCTCAGTGATCAATGCAAAGAAATAAAGTGAAAAAGTAGAATGGGAAAGTCTAGAGATCTCTTAAAGAAAATTAGAGATACCAGGGGAACATTTCATGCAAAGATGGGCACAAGAAAGGCCAGAAATGCTATGGACCTAACAGAAGGAGAAGATATTAAGACAAGGTAGCAAGAACACACAGAAGAACTAGACAAAAAAGATCTTAATGACCCAGATAACCACGATGGTGTGATAACTAACTTAGAGCCAGACATCCTGGAATGCGAAGTCAAGTGGACTTTAGGAAGCATCACTACAAACAAAGCTAGTGAAGGTGATGGAATTCCAATTGAGCTATTTCAAATTCTAAAGAATGGTGCTGTGAAAGTGCTGCACTCCATTTGCCAGCAAATTTGGAAAACTCAGCAATGGCCACAGGACCAGAAAAGGTCAATTTTCATTCCAATCCCAAAGAAAGCTCAAACTATTGCACAATTGCACACATCTCACACTCTAGCAAAGTAATTCTTAAAATTCTCCAAACCAGGCTTCAACAGTACCTGAACCATGAACTTCCAGGTGTTCAAGCTGGATTTAGAAAAGGCAAAGGAACCAGAGATTAAATTGCCAACATCCATTGGATCATCAATAAAGCAAGGGAGTTTCAGAAAAACATCTACTTCTGCTTCACTGACTATGCCAAAGCCTTTGACTGTGTGGACCACAACAAACTGTGGAAAATTCTTTAAGAGATGGGAATACCCCACCACCTTACCTGCCTCTTGAGAAATCTGCATGCAGGTCAAGAAGCAATAGTTAGATCTGCACATGGAACAACAGACTGCTTCCAAATCAAGAAAGGAGTACATTAAAGCTGTATGTTGTCACCCTACTTATTTAACTTCTATGCAGAGTACATCATGAGAAATGTTGGGCTCGATGAAGCATGAGCTGGAATCAAGATTGCTGGGAGAAATATCAATAACCTCAGATATGTAGTTGACACCACCCTTATGGCAGAAAGGGAAGAAGAACTAAAGAGCCTCTTGATCAAAGTGGAAGAGGAGAGTGAAAAAGCTGGCTTAAAACTCAACATTCAGAAAACTAAAATCATGGTATCCAGTCCCATTACCTCATTGCAAATAGATGGGGAAACAATGGAAATAGAGACTTTATTTGGGGTGGCTCAAATTCACTGCAGATGGTGAACTGCACCCATGAATTAAAAGACACTTGCTCCTTGAAAGAAAAGCTATGACCAACCTAGACAGCATATTAAAAAGCAGAGGCATTACTTTGCCAACAAAGGTCCGTCTGGTCAAGGCTATGGTTTTTCCAGTGGGCATGTATGGATGTGAGAGTTGGACTATAAAGAAAGTTGAGTGCCAAAGAACTGATGCTTTTGAACTGTAGTGTTGGAGAAGACTATTGAGAGTCCCTTGGACTACAAGGAGATCAATCCAGTCCATCCTCAAGGAAATCATTCCTGAATATTCATTGGAAGGACTGATGCTGAAGCTGAAACTCCAGTACTTTGGCCACCTGATGCGAAGAGCTGACTCACTGGAAAAGACCCTGATGCCTGGAAAGATTGAAGGTGGGAGGAGAATGGGATGACAGAGAATGAAATGGGTGGATGGTGTTATTGACTCGCTGAAAATGAGTTTGAGTAAGCCCTGGGAGTTGGTGATGGACAGGGAAGCCTGGTGTGCTGCAGTCCATGGGGTTGCAAAGAGTCAGACACAACTGAGCAACTGAACTGAACTGAAGACTACAACTGGTGCTTTAAAGAGTGGGCATTTGAATTATCTCTATTTACAGTTATTTTTCTTTTACTGATTATTTCCCAAGAGAAGAAATCTCCAACTGAGGAGTCTGTAGGAGAAGTGGTTTGTAAATCTCTTACATTATTAGGTAAACTTCCCCTTGATCATCCTGTTTTTTTTGTTTTGTTGTTTGTTTGTTTTAAGTAGATAAATTTACTCCCATCCTCAGCTATGTTTTAGGTCTCCTGGGGCTGGAGAGACATGCTTATTCTAGAGATTTTCTAGGATATTTTTGTGATAAACTTCTTTGTTTATTGTGTCAGTCTGCATCTTCCAGGAAGCAGACATTCATCTGGAATTAAACATGCAAATATTTTAGAGGAAATATAAAATGGGGAGTTGAAAAGCCTTGGAGAACCATCAAACTGCATTCAAATTCTGTCCCCAGTGAGATCAAGAAAGCTGGGAAATTTTGATGGAAGAATCCCAGATTGCTGCATATTCTGAAAAGATTTGGCCAGGTCATCAGGGTATAATTCAGCCAAATTGAGCCATCAGATGAACTCTGCTTCCCCTCCCACCCCCAATTGATCTACTTTGCATAAACTTGCTTTATTAAAATAAAAGACTTAGGAAAAATATATGCCAAATGGTTTCTCTAGTGGCACAGAAGAATTAGCCCTTCTTTCTAATACCTAATTCTTAGCCTTACTGATAAAGGCTATAAGCATTTTTTTTGCTCTAGGCAGCTGTAAGCAAAAAGACTATCATGTAACTATATTTTCATATTGCTTTTAAGGCAAATTAACTCCCCCCTTCCATCCATCCTTATTTTTTTTTTTTCCTCTAGCATGGGTATGGAAAAAAAAATCAAACAATCTGCTAATGAGCATTTGGTGAAGTGTAATGAATACAGTCTAATTCACTAATTGAGACTCATTCCACAACTCTCCACTAATAAGAGTCTTAATGTGTTTAACTGCAAGTGTCCAAAATAGTTATTGAGATGTGTGGAAATTTCCCATTCTGTATGTGAAAATTTTGATAATGTTGTGGCTTGATTAATTGAGAGAAAATATTTCGCTAAGAAAGAAAAAAATATAAAAGGGATATCATACAATTACATCTAAAATGCACTAAATGGCAAATAACATTATTCAAATAAAACATTTTCTTGAAAACAATTTTTGCTGCAATGGGACACTGATTTCAGTTTCTATGCAATGCCTAGCAAAACTGACATTGAGAAATTGTCTAATTAACTCATTTAAAGACTATAACAAATATATTACTTAATATTTTATCAATTATAGGAGGCAGAAAAAAGCTTATACTTTCTAATTTCAACCAAATATATTTTCTTCACTTTAAAAATTCATTTATTATGGTTGAAATGTGCTTGGATCATTCATTACAGCAGAACCCTTTAATGTCTGTGTGTCTTGTCTCTTTCCTTCCCAACCAGTATGCTTCCTTTGTTTCAGGTTTCATTTCCATGAAAATAAGAATAATTGATCAAAATAATTCTTCACCACCAGTCACTTGAGAGCCATTTTTCGATCATTCCAGCTTAGGCATGAAAGGTAGATTTTACTGTGGTTCCAGAAAGACTCCTAAGGTTACTTTTAATGACTTCTATTTAGTTGTAATCAGATGATTCCTTAACTAATTATTGTAAATAAGTGAATGCAATACTCTGATTATACAGGCCTAAGTCATAAGCCCATCACTCAAACTACAAGACTGGGTGTGGGTGGCTCGCACCAGTGGGCATGGCTCCTGAACAGGCATAAATATGGGACATCAATGACAGCCAGTGAAAAGAAAATTTGAGTTAAAAATATTACACTTTGACAAATTTCACTTAGATAATTATCACATTCTCCTTTCAAAGCAAAAGTAAAATTTGAGGGTGGCTAGATGTTGAGTTATATAACATCGTCAAAAAAACATCTCTGGAGCAGTTATCATTCTCTTGGTCTTACCTGTCTATGCCAATTTGAGAAATTAAGTGTACCGTTTCCCCTAGATTATGTGGCATGGCTTTCTTCAACCAAAAAAATGCAAGTAATATTTTCTTTCCAATATATCTGTAAACCATATTGTGATGCTCCAAGGAAAAGTTATTTTAATGTAAATCACAAACGTTTCCACACAATTCTGATATCCTCCTCATGGTGAAGAAATGCAGATTTTTGTATTCATTTTGTTCCCTTTTTAATATAGTTGTTCCTGGAACAACTCAGTCCCTGGCAAAAAAATGAAGGAAACTGGTTTCTGTTTTATTTCCTGTTCTATCTGCCCCAGGATGTTGTTCATCAGCTTTAGTCCAAACCTCCCACTCACAACCTCCAAGAGGGAAGTCAGTGCATTTCAAAAGGTTTAAAACTCCTTTATATCAATATGCACGATCAGCAAGCCATTTGTAATTGCCAAACAAATTTAACAAGCATAAGTATGTGCATGTATAGACCCATACCTACTGTTGGAATCTATTCTAATCTCCTGTGTATGTGAATGGGAAAGATTGCTTAAAATTATATAAAGGCCACATATGTAATATAAATGGGTGTGACACTGATACAGGGAAATGTCAATTCCAGAATTGAAGAATGAAAGAGACCCATTAGATACTATAAATCAGTGCAGTGTTAGGGGAAGAATACTGATCGGGAGCCAGGAAACCAAATCTGCTTCTTTGTAATACTGATGCTAAGACAAGTCACTTAGTATCTCAGACCTCATTTTGTATTATCTGCAACATAAAAGTTTTTATATTACAGTTCTTTCTCTATTGGCTATAATTGTAATTTTTCTACTCATATCATAGCAGTACCATGGCATGTAGCTTCACAGAAATTCACTATTTCTGAAAATTTTGCCACTTACTTTTCCCCACTTCTTTAAGATTTTTTTTTAATGTGGGCTGTTTTAAAGTCTTTATTTTATTTGTTACAATATTGTTCCTGTCTTCTGTTTTGTTTTTTTTTTTGGCTGAGAGGCATGTGTAACCTTAGCTCCTCAAGCAGGTATCAAACCTGCATACCCTGCCCTGTAAGGCAGAATCTTAAACCCCAGACAGCCAGGGAAGTCCTTCCTCACTCCTTCTTAACACCGAATTTGAAAATGTTTTCCTCATTCTTTCTAGACATTAGGGCTGAAATATGATGTCAGGAAACAATGTTGTCATGGCAGCATTAATTATGAGAATGGAGAAAATAATCTTGTAGTATTAGCCCAATGCAAAGACACCTTATTATAAGTAAAATCTGGTATACACATTTTGATGCACACACATAAGATGAGCATTCTTGTTTTTCATGTGATAAGGTAGAATTATTAGGGAGAAACAATATTTCTTCTGTAGACCAAAGACATATTGTAAGGAAAAATCATCTTCAAACTGGCAAAGTGATGAAGTAGTATCCGTCCCCATCATATGTCTTCATGGAGGGGAGTCAGATTTGTGAAGAGTCAAGATAATTATCAGACCTTCTCAGTAAATATCAGTAGAGGCCAACCACTGTCTCTGGACAGGCTAGCCAGAAGCTGTTTACAGATGTGGGCAATATCAAGCCCTGCTGGTCATGTGATAGACACTGGGCCATGCACACATGAGGACTATTGAGAGTTTCTACAATAGACAAAGTTCTGCCAGGACAAAGTATAAATTTCGCTTTCTAATATTTGTTTCCCAAAAATGACAGCTGAAAGCAAATTCAGTGTTACAAGAACACAGATGACTAGGCACCTAAGACTTGACCTGCCCAAGAAATTAAGTTATATTTGTAGAGAAATGGGTTTCTAACCAGAGATGAACCAGCTTTTCTTAGTGGTCCTCAGCAATGTTTCAGCTGTCAAGCAAAAGTCTACCAAGTATTAATCAGGAGGAAAGTAGGAAGTAATGGAGCAAATTTTGGGCATCAGACAATTTGGGTTCAAATCCTGGCATTCATATTTACTATCTGGGTAATCTTGAAGAACTTAGCCTAAGTCCAGATTTCCTTCTCTATATATGCAGGTCAGGAAGCAACAGTTAGAACTGGACATGGAACAACAGACTGGTTCCAAATAGGAAAAGGAGTACGTCAAGGCTGTATATTGTCACCCTGCTTATTTAACTTATATGCAGAGTACATCATGAGAAATGCTGCACTGGAAGAAGCACAAGCTGGAATCAAGATTGCTGGGAGAAATATCAATAACCTCAGATATGCAGATGACACCACCCTTATGGCAGAAAGTGAAGAGGAACTCAAAAGCCTCTTGATGAAAGTGAAAGAGGAGAGTGAAAAAGTGGGCTTAAAGCTCAACATTCAGAAAACGAAGATCATGGCATCTGGTCTCATCACTTCATGGGAAATAGATAGGGAAATAGTGGAAACAGTGTCAGACTTAATTTTTTGGGGCTCCAAAATCATTGAAGATGGTGATTGCAGCCATGAAATTAAAAGACACTTGCTCCTTGGAAGGAAAGTTATGACCAACCTAGATAGCTTATTGAAAAGCAGAGATATTACTTTGCCAACAAAGGCCTGTCTAGTCAAGGCTATGGTTTTTCCTGTGGTCATGTATGGATGTGAGAGTTGGGCTGTGAAGAAAGCTGAGCACCAAAGAATTGATGCTTTTGAACTGTGGTGTTGGAGAAGACTCTTGAGAGTCCTTTGGACTGCAAGGAGATCCAAACAGTCCATTCTAAAGGAGATCAGTCCTGGGTGTTCATTGGAAGGACTGATGCTGAAGCTGAAACTCCAATACTTTGGCCACCTCATGTGAAGAGTTGACTCAGTTGAAAAGACCCTAATGCTGGGAGGGATTGGGGGCAGAAGGAGAAGGGGATGACAGAGGATGAGATGGCTGGATGGCATCACCAACTCGATGGACATGTGTTTGAGTGAACTCTGGGAGTTGCTGATGGACAGAGAGACCTGGCATGCTGTGATTCATGGGGTCGCAAAGAGTCAGATACAACTGAGCAACTGAACTGAAGTGAAGATGAAAATAGTAATTATTCATCTCCAGTGTCTTTACAATGAGTAAGTTGAGACTATATAATGTATGGAAAAGCCCTCAGCTTAGAAAAGGCATTCACGTAACCTAAATGTCCACTGACAGAGGAATGGATAAAGAAGATGTGGTATATATATTCAATGGAATATTACTCAGCCATTAAAAAGAATTAAATAATGCAATTTGCAGCAACATGGACAGACCTAGAGAGTGTCATACTCATGAAATAAGACAGAGAAGGAGAAATTTCATATGACATCCTTTATATATAGAATCTAAAAAGAAATGATACAAATGAAGTTACAAAACAGAAAGAGATTTACAGACTTAGAAAGTGAGTTTATGGTTGCCAGGGAGAAGGGATAGTTAGGGAGTTTGGGAAGGTCATGTACACACTGCTATATTGAAAACAGAACCTGAAGGGAGAGAATTGATATATGTGTATGTATAGCTGAGTCCCTTCACTGTTCACCTGCAACTAGCACTTGGATACTTGCCATTTAAGGAAACCATGGACCTTCTATAAATATTCTTTAGAGTATGTGGACTTTCTGCTTGCCATCACTTACTCTATTTTAATTACTATTTAGGAGATGAAGAAACTGTGGCTCAAAGTGGTGAATAAACTTACATGAAGCCTTCAAGGAAAGTGGGAGGTTTCAGTCCTAGGGGGTGTGACTCTAGAGCCTATATCAAGCATTATTCTCAAGCAGTGGCTTTCAGAGTTGCCCTAAATCAGCAGTCTAGGATTGTTCAGGAATCTGTCAGAAATGCAGATTCTGAGGCCCAGTGTAAGACCTGCTCATGCCTCCAAGTAATTCTGATGATGCTTAAGCCTGAGAACCACAGCTCTATACCTCTATTTCTCTTGCCCATGCTTCCTGCACTTTAGCATGATACACTGAAACTCTCAGAAGTCCACGCATGGGATGACCCATTGTCCCTTGGGGACCTTTTCTTCCTCTCCTTGTTGGTGTGGCTTGTTGGGGAAATCCCATTTTACCAATAAAAAACCTAATGATTTCTAATTTGTGTAATGATACCTATCAATCACACTAACAATCTCAGCAAAAGGTTATCTTTGCAATTTATCTGTATCAGCTGCTTCTCACTGTGACCCAGATATTTAGAGATGTGACTGCAAATGTGAGATTACAACCATTTGGAAGAGAGTGATAACTGAGAGAACACAGTTGTCCTCTGAGCTGAGGATCAGGAAACAGTGTCAGTTGCTGCAGAACTTGGTCTAGAATTTTTTTTTTTTTTTTTGCTACAGAGATACCTGAAATAGCCTCTACCACAAGATATAATCCCATCATCTAAGAGCAGTAGATGTCTGCAGACATTTCACTTATTTAACAAATAGCGATATACGTATATATGTATTTCAAGGAGCTTAAGTACCTCAAGGTGCAGTTGTGATTATGTAAGTGCCAGTCTATGAAAGAGCAGTCCATCAGATCTAGAGAATGACCCCAAGTTCATAATGATTGTCTTCACCACATGTTGTGGTATGGTAGAAAGACAAAGGACTGTCAGAAGCTGAACTTTAATTTTTTCAGTTACTCTCATGTGCTCAAGGCTACACTATTAATACTAAAACTTACACAATCACTGTTGATCAGTTGGGGTATGTACTGCATTGAGGTGCTACTATTATGTATAACATTTGTAGAGCACAGGCTTCAAATGTGTTTGCTTTTTCTTCTCTGTTTTTCTTTCCTGGCTACTAAGATCAGAATAAAATATCTCTAAAATTTGGTCATTATTACTTTTAAAGAAAGGAATGGCAAATGTTATTTGATCCAAATTTGAGAATTATATCCAGGATGAACATCTCAGAAAGCCTGGTCATTAAGACTTAGGACCTCAAGTCTAAGTTAAATATAATATCTAGAGATCTCAAGTGTACGTCATGTTTATGCATGGTATTACCAGATACTATGGGAAATGTGATTTTTGCCAGATTTCAAGTGTACATCATGTTTATGCATGGTATTGCCAGATACTAAGGAAATGTGATTTTTCTATTCAACTACATTTTGTTTAGGATAAAAAAAAAAAACTCATATCATAAATAGTCTATAGTTACTATAGAAAAAAATGGAATGGAGAATTAATGATCCAATTGGACTTTGAATATTAGTTCTATATTGAGCTAGAAGCCTGAAACATTGACACTGAATAGACTTGAGAAAATAGTGTAAAACAATGTTGATAGGAGAAGAAACAGAGGGCCTATTTCTATATACTATGTTTAGTATCTTCTAACTCTTTGGGAGTGGAAGGGAGAATCAGTAGAATTCAACTCATATCACTAGTGATTAAATCAATGCACAGTGACAGGAACTCGACTCAGTGATGATAAAGTTGGGTAAGAAAACTGCTACCTCTGTGCTCTTGGAGCTCAGAATTTGAGAGGGGAGACAGAGGAAATCGACTAGGAGTAATCGCTAGTTAAGTCATGTTTGGGGAACTTACCTGGATAGAAGTGTGTTCTAGTTAGGCTAATTAGGAATGATAGTCTCTAAGATTTTCAAGTATGTGAGTTGTAGCCCCTGGGAGATCATGTTAGTGGCAGACAACTTAACTACTGGAAGTCTTGATGGAATCTTTAAATTGACCTGACCATAATTAATAAACATAAATGTTTTTCAATAATTTTAGAAAACTAACAATGGTTTAGACTTAATTTAAATATCATTATCCATTATTCTTCCTCACTTATAATGTTATTGACATCTTTTTAATTTACTCACTTCTGTCCAGTTCCAACTACATCCCAACATCAGTTTAAAGCCCAGAAGAGTTCTAGTGAATGCACACAAAGACAAGCGGGGATGACATCCTGGTTACTCATTTACAGAGATATTTGCACAAAAGAGATGATATTGTAAATGCTAGGCTGTTCACGATGTCTGCAACTGAATGGGGACAGTCTCAGAAAATCCCTGAAGTGCTGTCATATCTATGAAGGTCCTCTCCCCAAGCAAAAAAGCTGGGTCAGTGTATCCATCTATTGCCTTAGTACTAAACTGTTTGCTCTAGTGTTTTGTCTGTTTTCATTTTTTGGAATGTCAGTTTCATCTCACCTTTTGATACTGTGATTCATTCTTTCTAGCCTTACAATGTTTTTAGATTATATTCTGAGTACTATCTTAATGGTTAAAATCTCAATCATGACTTGAGTTTCCCTCTGGCTAACCAGTCTTAACATATCTTCAGTAAATTCTGTGTATGTTTAGATCTGGACAAATACACATCTTTGTCACTGAGATGAACTGCCACTGAGATCATTCTGTTTGCCAGTGGGAACTAAAAAGCAATCGATGGCTTCAAAATTTATTAAACATTTAGTGAGTACCTGCCATGTAACAAGCAATGTATTAGAGGTAGAGATAGAATGGTGAATTAGAGTGATGTGTGATTGCTCCCTTCACATAGATTTCAGTTTCATTGGATAAAGGATCGAATAAGAAGGTTTTTTCTTTCTTTCTTTTTTTTTTTTTAAGTAAAAAGAGTAATATAAAGGAAGTCCAGGGCACTAGGATAAAACAAGGATATACACAGTGAGATAAGAAGGGATCTTTGTGTAGTTAGATAGAAATAAATTGAGACCAAAGAATGCACTGAAGTCAGATGGTTAAAGGCTTGGGACTCATCAAGCTGTCTCTGCTCTCTCCAGCTAATTGAGTCACCTCAGCTAAGAGTCCAAGTAATTGCAGAGCAGAGAAAAGTCCATCACCATGTGCCCTATGTAAAATTTCTAATTAAAACAAAATAATGAGCATATGAAAAAGGTTGCTGTCATGCACTAAGTCTGGGGCACTTTATAACACAGCAATAGTCACCCACAACAAAATGTGTTATCTGGAAGTGATATGCCACCATAATAAAAATTTCAGACTGGTGGCCTTGACTTTGAAATAGTGAGTAGAAGCCAGATGTTCCTTCAGAAGACTGTTGAGGAGGTCCTGAAGAACAATGAGAGAAATGCTATTGAAGACTTGAGAAAAGGACATACTTGTTACACAGAGGCAAAATATTTAAAAACACTGCTGCACAAAGAAATGTGCAAAAAAGAAAGTGTAGGTTATTGACTCATGGATCTGGCTGGGAAATGGTAGGCAAAACATTAAGAACATGGGAATTAGGTTCTTTGAGCTTGCTGCTGCTGCTGCCAAGTCACTTCAGTTGTGTCCGACTCTGTGCGACCCCATAGACCTACCAGGCTCCCCGGTCCCTGGGATTCTCCAGGCAAGAACACTGGAGTGGGTTGCCATTTCCTTCTCCATCTTTGAGCTTATTATGCTAAAATAAGTAACTGTTGAGCTTTGAGAATAATTTAGAGGAATTGTTAAGGAGTAAGGACTTGTTTGGCTCTAAAATGAAACTTCTTTTTACCTCCAGGAAAAGCTCCACAAAATTAAACCAAGTGGTTGAGAGAGAGAGAGAGAGTCCCAGACATCCCTGTGCATATATTGGTTCTGAGGGCGAAGAAGGCAACTTGGCTATTCCAAACAGCAAATATAACAGGAAGAAGAAGAACCACATAATCCAGCTGACCATCAGAACTGAAGGCCCAAATACATAGACCCAGTTAATTAAACTAAACCACCTATAGAAATTCTGGGCACCATAACTTAGTTCCACTCCATGTGGAGCATAGATGACATACTCTCCTTAGCTCTGTCTGGAATCCTGAAGTTCAAAATCATGAACATACTACAATGGTTGTTTCATGCCAGTAAGTTGTGGGGTGGTCTGCAATGCAGCAACAGGTGACAATATACATTCACATTAAAAATCTCCAAGTAGGTATTGCTTTATGTTGATGGTGAAATGCATAGATCCACTGACTGGGTAAGGGATATCCCGAGTGCTAGTTAAACACCATACTGGGGTCTGTGAGAATGCTTCTGGAAAATATTAGCATTTGACTTGGTGGACTGAGTATAGCAGATGTTTCTCCCTAATGTGGGAGGACATCACTCAATGGATCAAAGGCCTGATAGAACACAAAGGAAGAGGAAGGTTGAGTTTGTTCTCTGCCTGGCCACTGGAGCTGGGACTTCAATCTTCTCTGCCCTAGATGTTCCTAACTTTCAGGCATTAAGATCCAGACTGAATATGTTGGCTTTCTGGCTCTCAGGACTTCAATTGTTGTCAGCTCTCTCACATGTGCTGGTTAGACTTTGCACATGAGAAAACTGCAGATACAGAGAGTCAACGGTGCTGACCCATTTTATATATGGGAGTTAAGCATCCATGGATTTTCGTATCCATGAGGTCCAGGAACCAGTCCTTTACAGGTACTGAGGGGTGACTGTATACCAAAATCTTTCCAGGTCTCCAGCTTGCAAGTGGCAGTATAGGACTTTTTGGCCTCTATAAATAGTTTAGTCAATACTTTATAATAAAACTCATGAGTTAGATATGTACGTATACATTGTTCCCCTATTATTCCATTTGTCTGAAAATCCTAATTCACCTTAAGATCTGGAGAAAGTATTATGTTAGAAATATAGATCAAAACATAAATTCATCAAAACATAAATAATAATTAAAGTGCAATGAAGGAAAATCAAGCAACTGGGGGAGAGTGAGAGCAAAAGAATAGAAATGATACCAGAAATGACCATACGAGACAGACAATTAAAATAGTTATGCACAAACATTTTACCTACTCTACTAGGAATATTTACGGATGTTATAGCTATAAGGAAGAGGCAATTTCTTATCTTGTCTGGGCAGATCACAGATGACTATAAAGAGAAATTATGCCTGAACATAGCTTGAAGGCTGAGTGAGAATTCACCAAATGAAATGGCAAAGAGTAATGAAGCAGCATGCTCCATAGGAATCATGTAGAAAGGACAATGGGCTTTGCAAGAAAATGTGTGCTTCCTTTTTCATAATCTGAAATTGTCACTGGGAAGAGGTTGCCCAGCAACAAAGTGTAGTTCCCAGACATGTGTCTTGTGACTTCATTCTTACCAATGGAAAGTGAGCTTAAGTACATATGTCACTGTCAGGCCAGAATTGTAAGTATGCTTCTTGCCCATTGTTTCTGTCTTGGTGAGAAGAGAAATCTGACTCTGGAGACTGGAATCAACTGAGACTTGAATCATCATGTGACGATAAGTCATCTAGTGACCAGGAACATCTTCATTGATAGTTTCATGAATAAAACCAAAAATGAAGTTCTACTTTATTAAGCCACTGAAAGCGTGTGACTTATCTCTAACAGCACCTAACATTAGTCTCTTCTGCAGGTATACTAAACTGTTTTAGGTTAGGGTATTATAAAAACTGTGGGAGAGAAATTAAGAGTTTGTAGGGATCAGATATAGTGGAGGTTATGATATGTTCTTGATCAAATTTAACGTATTTCCTTAATGGCAAGTAGCAGTAAATGGGCATGATCAAAATTCTCTTTTGAGACATAAGCACAGAAAATCATTTGATTATTTTGATCCCAATTTACCTCCCTCATTAACACAGAGTATCATTAAAGTGGGATCGTCTAGGGTGGAGGGGTGGGACAGTGGGAGGGAAGCTCAAGAGGGAGGGGATATATGTATACTTAGAGCTGATTCATGCTGTTGCACAGCAGAAACTGACACATTGTAAAGCAATTATCCTCCAATTAAAAAATAAAAATAATAAAAGTGGGCTCTTTTGGATGCATTGGCACCTTGTCTATGTTATTTTCATCTCGGTCTATTTCTACTACCCTTCCAGAAAGTGCACACATGAAAGAAAGCAAGAGAGAAGCATCATTTTTAAAATGCAAGAAAACATGCAGTGAACTTCTAATAACCCCCCAAATTCACACACATATGCTGCAGAAGTTGGATTCATTGAATGGTAAAAGAATAGTCCTTTTTCCCCTCACTGAACTTATTAGCACATCTTATACTGTGAAGAAAAAGGTAATGAGTAAAATGTAACCATTTGATGTCTCTATTGTGTGTGAGTTGGTAAGTGTAAAGGAAGAAGGGAGAAGACCTTCAAGTATCTCAGCTGTATTTTTTTTTTTTTTTTACAATGAGAACCATTACATAACTGCCTCTTGTTGAACTGTAATTATAACAGAGCCACCTTTATAAACATGAATACCAGGGAAACTAATTAGGCACTGACAATAAGCAAATATTATTCTCTTAATTAGATCTTCTTCTATTGGATATCCTGCTTTGTTCCTGCTACTCCAGTGTGAATGACATTTGAATCATAACAGTGTCTCACAAAACGGTCTTTCAGGGATGAAAAAGACAGGCACGATGTCACAGTTGATGAATGCCTTTTCAAATCTTTGCTAATCTGAAGTCAATGAAATGCAGTCCCCAAAATAACCTCTTTTGCTGATTTGTATACCTGCATAATTAGAGTTGAAAATGTTCAGTCTGTACATTTTTAGTATTCATATATTTTGATAGTTCTTTTATCACATATTATTTTTACATAGCTGGTTACTATCTTGTAGTCTGAACACTCAACATTGGGTTAGGATCAGGCATCTAGAGGGCAAATGCAATTCGATGATTTATCAGTGCCAATACTCTCCATCCTTAAAAATCTCCCTTTCTTCCCCCATTCTCCCATCCTTCTCCCTTTCTCTCTCCCTTCGTTTCCTCCCCTCTCCATTGTCTCCATTCAACACATAAATTTTAAAACAAATAAGAAAAAAGCAAGATCTGCTGAGAAGGTCATATTTTGTGTGCTGTGCAGCACTGGGGAGGAAAACTAGGATGTATCTTTAGATAATTCTTTCACCAGAAGCCTTCCTTTAACCCTTGAAACAGCCTTCTGGGACACATGATCCAACAGTTGCAATAGAAGTGTGAAGGCAAGACCATGTCCCTTGCATAATAAATACATACTCCACTGTGGGACCAGAAGGCAGAATGATGCTACCCATTCTGATTAAAATTGATCAAATAGGCATGTATTAACATGCAACCAAGGTCCTATGTGAGTAAATTTAAGATAAATAGTGTTAAAATGAGATTTTCTATCTGAGAGGATAAGGAACAATGGCAGTTTTTACCTGGTACTTGTATATTGGAACTAAATTTGGTATGATTTAACAATCGTGTCTCAGATCTCAGCAAATATAAGTAAAAATGACATTCTGAAGTTCACAAAACAATTTCCACTTTTGCTTTACCTTAATAAGGTTTTGCTTCATTAAATGAGGATGTATCTAGCAAGCTCCAACAGTGGAAATGGAATAAATGTGAGAGTAAGACAAAAGCTAATAGACTTTCAGTAAATATCTAAAACTATATTTTTTATTTCTACCTGAATATCGTGAGCTACACAGTTATTATCTATAAAATCGTTATAATAAAGCACCAGGTAATATATTGATGATAAATGGCATATTGCTTAAAATGTCAGGTGGGTTTCCTGACACAGAGTATGCATTCATTAAACAGATTTTTAAAAAGACATTAGGTATCATTCAGGGTTTGTGATGGATACAAAATTAAGTAGGATATAGAAATATGACCTATTAAAATTTTTATTTCATAATTTTGATGTAAAATTGTCACGTTCATATGATTCACCCTAAAATCTATGCTCTAAAAGCTGAAAATCTAATAAACTTAGCAGTAGCATTTATAGATAAAAACATTATTAATATCTAGATGGTAATCATATTATAAAAGGGTAAAATGTACTATAGGACTATAGGGTGGGATAGATTAAATCAATCTGGGATGAGGTTGGATTTGGGATATTTCATATAAAAGGATTTTCTGTTTTGTAAAGAATTTATCATGTTGGGGGGTGTGTATTAAAGAAATGACAACTCTCTGGTATATTTTCATCTAAGAATGCATTTGCTTGTCTTATAAAATATTTTCTTCAAAAAATTCAAATAATTCACCTGTGAAATAGGTGGATGTATTTACATCTTACAGCAGTCCAGCATTTAAATATTTGGTTTGGCTGCATGCTTTACAGTATTAACAAAAAATTAGGGTTCAAATGCCGGTGGTGGCACATCCTATCATTTGAATGTGGACACAGATTTAACTTACTTAAGTATGTTCCTTAGTTATTAATTTGTGAATGATCATTTATATTTTACAAGGTTTTTGCAAGAATTAAATGATTTAGTGCATCAGAACACTTAACTGACTGCCTGGCACCACCTATACATTATAATTCCCCTCTGTCTCACACAGTTAATAGGTAGAAAATCTCTTTCCCTTTGAGACTGAGATATTCAATTTTACAGGTAATATTCAACAAATCACACTTGTTTTAGTGTCAGGATTATTCTTACCATCTTTTAGGAGTACTGCTGTCTTCTTTTGTTATCTTGACCTTTATGTGATTTCACACACACACACACAAAATCAGCATTTTCCCATAGCTGTCCCACTGGTGGCCTTAAGAGCAGGAATTATTTGGGGATCTTTATGAAATCTGTGAATAAGTAGTTTTATTATAACCACTTTCAGACTCTTCTTACACTTAGTATATGTGTATTTTCTAATACTTAAAAAACCCACCTTGCCTTTTCAAATGTACACATGGAAATGCTTTTCAAAGGACTGAAAGACAGGAGGAGATGGGTTATGAACACATCATGGTGGCAGCTCAGAGCGGATGTTATCAGAGGTCAGATCAGAGAAGTTTTGATTTACTGTGTACCTACAGTGTGCCACAGTAAGATCATGGCATCTGGTCCCATCACTTCATGGCAAATATATGGGGAAACAGTGGAAACAGTGACAAACTTTATTTTTTTGGTCCAAAATTACTGCAGATGGTGAGTGCAGCCATGAAATTAAAAGACACTTGCTTCTTGGAAGAAAAGCTATGACCTACCTAGACAGCATATTAAAAAGCAGAGACTTTACTTTGCCAACAAAGGTCCATCTAGTCAAGGCTACAGTTTTTACAGTCGTCATGTATAGATGTGAGAATTGGACTATAAAGAAAGCTGAGCACTGAAGGATTGATGCTTTTGAAGTGTGGTGTTGGAGAAGACTTTGGAGAGTCCCTTGGACTGCAGGGAGATCCAACCAGTCCATCCTAAAGGAGATCAGTCCTGAATATTCATTGGAAGGACTGATGCTGAAGCTGAAACTCCAATACTTTGGCCACCTGATGCAAAGAGCTGATTCGATAAGAGCCTGATGCTGGGAAAGATTGAAGACAGGAGGAGGAGAAGGGGACAACAGAGGATGAGATGGTTGGATGGCATCACTGACTCAACGGACATGAGATTGGGCAAACTTCAGGAGTTGGTGATGGACAGGGAGGCTTGGCGTGCTACAGTCTATGGGGTTGCAAAGAGTTGGACAGGACTGAGTGGCTGAATCCACTGAACTGACTGTGTGCCAGAACATGTGGCTCATATTGTGAATACTTGTTTCTCATTTGAAGTAGACAAGAGTATTATTTTTATCCCAATTACAGTGATGAGAAGAAGCAGAAGTCAGAGACTGTACAGAGAAAGTTTCCTATTCACATTGGCACTGTGACCAGTTTTCATTCTTCCACTTCTGAAGCTCAGTGGCAACAGGAAAGTTGAGAATTAGTGGGAGTACTCCTATCAGTGGAAGAAACTGGGTGGTTTTGGAATTCTGCAAGGAATACAGAACCCGTTGACTGCTGGGTGAGAAACCTCCAAATCTCATCCAGGAATTTAGGGGACTCCTTATATGTTCTGATCTTGAGTCAATTTTGGAAGACACTATCAAAATTGTCAAGATAGACCACCAATGTAAATGATGATATGCATGGACTGCTTTTCTTTCAGTGATAAGTTGTACAACCACTTAGTGTGGGTGTTATTGGGGGGTGGGGGGTATAAAAACATTAAAAATATAATTTCTATCACCCAAGTCATAAACAATGAGCATATTCATTATTTCAAGTCAAATATATTTATGGAAGAAATGGTAGGAATAGGAGGTCAGAGATCAGATCAGATCAGTCGCTCAGTTGTGTCCGACTCTTCCCGACCCCATGAATTGCAGCATGCCAGGCCTCCCTGTCCATCACCAACTCCCAGAGTTCACTCAGACTCACATCCATCGAGTCAGTGATGCCATCCAGCCATCTCATGCTCTGTCTTCCCCTTCTCCTCTTGCCCCCAATCCCTCCCAGCATCAGAGTCTTTTCCAATGAGTCAACTCTTCACATGAGGTGGCCAAAGTACTGGAGTTTCAGCTTTAGCATCATTCCTTCCAAAGAAATCCCAGGGCTGGTCTCCTTCAGAGTGGACTGGTTGGATCTCCTTGCAGTTCAAGGGACTCTCAAGAGTCTTCTCCAACACCACAGTTCAAAAGCATCAATCCTTCGGCACTCAGCCTTCTTCACAGTCCAACTCTCACATCCATACATGACCACAGGAAAAACCATAGCCTTGACTAGACGGACCTTTGTTGGCAAAGTAATGTCTCTGCCCTTGAATATGCTATCTAGGTTGGTCATAACTTTCCTTCCAAGGAGTAAGCGTCTTTTAGTTTCATGGCTGCAGTCACCATCTGTAGTGATTTTGGAGCCCAGGAAAATAAAGTGTGATACTGTTTCCACTGTTTCCCCATTTATTTCCCATGAAGTGATGGGAGCAGATGCCATGATCTTCGTTTTCTGAATGCTGAGCTTTAAGCCAACTTTTTCACTCTCCACTTTCACTTTCATCAAGAGGCTTTTGAGTTCCTCTTCACTTTCTGCCATAAGGGTGATGTCATCTGCATGTCTGAGGTTATTGATATTTCTCCCAGCAATCTTGATTCCAGCTTGTGTTTCTTCCAGTCCAGCATCTCTCATGATGTACTCCGCATATAAGTTAAATAAATAGGGTGATAATATACAGCCTTGACTTACTTCTTTTCCTATTTGGCACCAGTCTGTTGTTCCATGTCCAGTTCTAACTGTTGCTTCCTGACCTGCATACAAATTTCTCAAGAGGCAGATCAGGTGGTCTGGTATTCCCATCTCTTTCAGAATTTTCCACAGTTTCTTGTGATCCACACAGTCAAAGGCTTTGGCATAGTCAATAAAGTAGAAATAGATGTTTTTCTGGAACTCTCTTGCTTTTTCCATGATCCAGCAGATGTTGGCAATTTGATCTCTGGTTCCTCTGCCTTTTCTAAAACCAGCTTGAACATCAGGAAGTTCACAGTTCACATATTGCTGAAGCCTGGCTTGGAGAATTTTAAGCATAGGAATAGGAGGTAATGAGTCCTAAATATGTCTAATACACTACATGAGGTGTTTCATGTATGATTTCCTATACAATATAGGTGGTAAAGACTTAGATATTTGGAGAAATTTCCTAAGACCTAAAATAGTAAGAACTGGGCCTTTTGTCTGACTCTAAAAATCCCATTCTACTGCTTCAGTGTTGTTGTAATAGGCTTTTCTCTTTCTGTTTTAATATGTCATAAATAGTTTTCTTTCTCTTTCCTTCCTTTCTTCCTCCCTCACTCCCACTGTTTTCCTTTCTTTTTTTCCACAAATATTTATTCAGCATCTACCCTAAGCCGGGCACTTTCCTAGAATGTGAATAAGTATGTGAATAAACCAGAACCCTTACTTCCTCGGCACTCACAGTCCACCAGGAGTGAGATACGCAAACACACACGTTAAAACTGATGTTGAAACAAAATGGTACACAGGAGCAGGACTGATTAATTTCGGGGTTTCAAGAGATGTGTGAGTCGGTTCGTAGAGGACAGTATGCATATTCCAAGCGACAAGGACATTCCAGACAGAGGGAACACCAGCGTGGTAAGGAAGAACACAGAGCCAAAACTGGCCTGGGAGACATAAGGTTGGGATATAAATGCTGCCTGTCTCCACTCTCCGCAGGCCTTCCCACTGCCTCCTGCTGCTCTCATCTATTTTCTTGCTTTGCAATTCCCCTACACTCCCAAACCTGCTATTACCTCCCATTCCCCCTCCTCCACCTCCTCACCTCATGTCCAAAACACACGGGTATCTGAGATAAGCGGGTGAGCAAGTTGCAAATCGGCAAGGGGAGGGGTGCCGTGCGGGAGCGGCCGAGAGGGTGAAGGGCACAGTAATGGCAGGCATCGGGGTCTGGAAACCCCATGACTGCCTTCCTTCACCTTGAAACCTCTCTTGCTGTTCCATGGCCCACATCGTGTTTTGCCAAATGATTTTGACTGATAGCGTCCTTAGTGAGGATTCAAAGGAAATACATAAAGCAGACCATTAAGCTTCATAAAGGAGAGAGTGAAAAAAAAAAGTCACAGATTATTTTCAATGGAAAAAGAAAATGTTTGGAAAAAGATCTTGAACAGTCATCCAATCAAGATCTTAATTCATAGGCTCGCCTTAAGCAATCACCACCAGGTGATGCTAATTAGCATGAACAGTTCACAGGTGCTACCCTAAAAGAGGAGGAAATTTTTAAAAAGCAAAATGAACTGCAGTTCCAACATAGCTGCCTGTGTCCCACCTACGTGCCCTCAAATATGCCACTTTTTACTGTGCTTTAATGAATGTCTGGTTTGTTGGATGTGAGACCCATTGTGGTTATCTGGAAAATGCTCTTTCTTCCCTAGATATGAATCCCTAAAGAGACATAGCTCCATCCACTCAATTTATATCCACGTGTGCGTTCATTTCTATCTAATAACTAATGAGCATATGCTAGGCACTGGACACTGTGCCTAGCACTAGGGATGTAGTAGTAGAATTAACAATCCTGGTCTTGCTTCCATGGACTTACAATCTATTAGGAGAAAAACACATTAATTTAAAGTTACACAATTAGTTGATTGCAGCTTTAATGTCCCCAATGGAGGAGATATGCAGAGTGGTATAAAAATATACTAAGGACCTGACTTAGTCTATGCCATCAGAGACTGTTTCCTCCAGGTAGTAATAATTGATAAGTAGAATAAGAAAAGGGTAGTAGCATGAATTCCAGACCAAATAAATTTTAAAAAAAGTTGCACAGCAAAAAGAAATCCAAATGACAAAAACCTAGGAAGGGTTTGCGTGACTAGAATTCAGAGCAAGCAAATCACAATGCTCTTGGGAGACTAGAGAATAAAAGGGCCTTTAAGTCTGCTAAAGAGTTGATATTTAGATAACAGAAGTAAATTTTTCTAGGAAACAGAAACAGACTCACAAACACAGAGAACAGATTTGTGGTTGCCAAGGGAGAGGTGGGAGTTTGGGGTTAGCAGATGCAGACTATTATATATAGAATGGATAAACAGCAACGTCCCACTGTGTAGGACAGGGAACTATATCCAGTATCCTGTGACCAACTGCATGGAGACAACTGTGAATAAGAATGTATATGTGTAGAACGGAATCACTTGGTTGTAGAGCAGAAATTAACACCACACTGTGCATCAATCATACCTCAATAAAATATATTTTTAAAAGAGTTGATCTTTAAATTCTCTCTAAATGTCCTAAAATAAAGCATTTTAAAGCAAGAGTTCATTTTCTAATTCAGGAAGGCTGCTTATTGGACATGAGAGGATTCTTGTCTTAGGTGATATAAGATAAATCCAGAGTGGCCTACTCAGAGACTGTATCAAAATTTGAAGATTTCAACTTTGGTAGATTTGGGGAATGTTCTCTGTAAATGTAAAATCATGTAAAACTAATTAACATATTTTCACATTTATCAAATAATGTAACAAGTGAAATTGCAGGCTGTAGCCTGCATGCATGCTCAGTTGTGCCCAGCTGTTTGAGACCCCGTAGACTGTAGCCCCCCAGGCTCCTCTGTCCATGGGATTTCCCAGGCAAGAATACTGAAGAGGGTTGTCACTTCCTCCTCCAGGGGTTCTTTCTGGCTCAGGGATCTAACCCACCTTTCCTGCATTGTCACACAGATGCTTTACCACTGAGCCACCTGGGAAGCCCAGGCTGTAACTGAGGCTATTGAAATAACGAAGTCAAACTTACTAGGAAGAGAAAAGGAGGATTTACCAAGGAAAATATATCTGACACGTATGAACTATGAGTGGAAGAAAGTTTATGATTCTTGCAACTTTGTCAGAAATGGGTTAAATGCCATCAATGTTCATGCATTGCTGTGTCTATTTTTTTTTTTTATGTCAGTTTAAGAGAAAAACACAATGTCCAGAAGTTGGCTGGTAGTACAAAAACATCAACAATTTGGATGGCAGAATTAGCGAGATGTTTTTTCCTAAATGGAGGTTTTGTGATCTATTCTCTATTTGAATCAAACAATCCTTAGCTCCCCTAAGTGCTTTATTTAAAAGTTAGATGTAAAACTCCCACGTTTTCCAAAGTGTAGGGCCAGAAGTCACAGTTTTTAGATATGAGAGCCCTTTGGCTTATAAATATAGCATTAAGTGATATGAAATCATATAGTGAAATACTCCCATTTCAATTACATTTTATTCTTGATTAGATCATGTCAGTGATGATAACATGTATCTAATATTTCTTAAACTACATTTATACAAGTCTAGACTTTGACAACAGGTGTCAAGTTCAGAGCCTTTCCATAAACATTAATATCCAATAAGAATATAATCACATTATTTTCCTTTTATTGTATTAGTATTTATACTGTTTCTGGCCATTAATATTGATTTTACATCCATGGTGGTAACATAAACATAAATTAAAGTAATTATATAAAATTAATAAAATAATTAATAATCAAACAATGTAGATAAATGATATATATGGTCAGTAAACATGACAAATATAATGAAGAGGTAAAGAGGTGATGATGGTTGAGAAAAATTTGTTTTAGTAGATAAATAATATGACCTTTGGTATTTGAGATGATGTCATTATTTACTGGGCTTCCCAGGTGTTACACTGATAAAGAATCCTCCTGCCAATGCAGGAGACGTAAGAGATGTGTGTTCCATCCTGGGTTGGGATGATCCCCTGGAGAAGGAAATGGCAACCCACTCCAGTACTCTTGCCTGGAGAATCCCATGGACAGAGGAGACTGGTGGGCTACAGTCCATGGGGCCTCAAGAGCTGGCCATGACTGAGTGCACACACACACACACACACACACACACATTATTTACTATATAATTATATGACCCTAGGTAAATCTCTTAACATGAGTCTCAGTTTCCAATCATGTATTTGGGGAATTATGATTTTGACCTCATTTGAGTATAAGCGTTAAATAAATGTAGTATATAATCAAAACGTACTAAAATCATTATAGTTGAAAACAAATAGATAATAGAGTTATAGAGGGAACATTTACCTACATAACAAAAGATGAAGAACAACAGTGAATCCTTTGGTCTTATCCAAGGCACACAATACATAAAAGAAGAATATTTTGGGAAACAAAACAGAAAACCCAAAACAGAGTCAGCACCAGATGCAACACAATTAAACTGAATAGTCCCTGGTGTTTACAAGAAAATCCTCTCTTGCGATTACCCAAACAATTTTATTCACTTGAAACCCAGAGGACTTTAAAACGAAGCACACATCTCTTTAGGGCCTCCTAGACTATTTTTATTGTCATCTAAATTTTATATACCCAGCAACACCAGTAATACACATCGGCAAGACTGCTACGAGCAGTTTAGAGTGTTCCTACAACCGAACAACTCTTGTACCCAATTCAGCTGGGTTCACGTCATTCTAGCGGTCATTTATGTGGTGACTGCGCCGCATATTGTATGAGATAGTGAAGTTTGGCACAGCCCATATCCTCACAGACATTTATATTTTCTAGCAACATTTATTTGGTTAAGTGCTAAGCATTCCATGCTTTAAAAAAATCCTACTTAATATTCAAAACCATTTAATTTCCCCATTTGTTCACTAAATGGATTAGTGAACAAATTATGCATTTAACAGTAGGTGCAATTCTGTGGCAGACATATTGAAGGTCATTGGGATAAAATTATAGATAAAATGATGACTGGATTCTAGAAAGGAACGTGACTGATTTCTTTTAGAATTATAATGTCATGGGGCAAAGGTGATGGAAGGATCACTTCCCATCTCTTCACCACACATCACTTTTAGATGGCCAGTGCATGCACTTCTCGGTCTGGCTTCCCTCTCAGATGGAGAACTCTTTTTGACAGGATCTGAGTTAAGCCTTGGGCTCCCCAGGTGGTTCAGTGGGTAAAGAATCTGCCTGCAATGCAGGAGATGCAGAAGACAGCGGTTCGATTCCTGGGTTGAGAAGATCCCCTGGAGGAGGGCATGGCAATCCACTCCAGTACTCTTGCCTGGAGGATCCCACAGATGAGACTTGTGGGCTACAGTTCATAGGATTGCACAGAGTCGGACACAACTGAAGCGGCTCAGCACGAGTAAAGCCTTGGGCTTTCACCATTGAATAGAATGCACAAAGGATGCCCTCAAAGAGAGCTTTGACATTTGAGAATGCTTCCCTTCCCCAAATTCCTACTATTATCTTCCTCTTGGAGTCATTTCAATGTGCAAACAACTGAGGTGAATGAAAGAAAGAGAGAGAGAGAGAAAAAAAAAGGGGGGAAACATGGTGATACATTTCCTTAGTAACAGGAGCCCGAAACATCCAAAAAGTTTACCAAATTTGTAATAAAACACTTCTTCATTTCTAGTTATCTCTCAAAACTGTGGAAACTGTCTTGCTCCTGAAATTGCTGCCAGATAATTTCAGGAAGCTCTAAGTGTGTCGTATATAAATTGGCATTACATTCTTATGGCTATTGTCCCAATCTCTAGAAAAGAAGTGAAATTTTGCTCTCTTCTGGCTTTGGCTGTTGCTTTTACTCCATGTCAGTAATGATTTATGCCTTTTGCTACTGCTGTTGCTATGGGTGTTGATGTTACTCCATATTAAATAGTTGTGATACTAATCTCCATTCCAGACTAAAAAAGTCTATTCCTATGGAAGTCCTTGACCACCTGAGAGATACTTTCCCTGCTGAAGGAAAAAAATATATATATATGTTCCACGCCATTCAGGCTGTGCTCAAGACATTCCCCATTGAATGGTTTTCATTTCATTTTTGCCCAAACAAAAAACTAATATGTTAAATTGTTCCACTAAATGTCTCAACCTTCTAATCGTCCGAGGATTCCAATAGAATGCTAAATACAGCACTGGATCTGTACAAGACTCCCTTCCCATCTCTCCCTGACCCAGGAGATAACCCTGTGTTGGACTTTCAATACTAGCCATTTTGATGTGATAGGAAAATTCTGTAACTGATGCTAAATATAATTTGAACTTGGAAATGTGGACTTCTACTACATTTACAATCATCATTCTTCTATTTTTGTTCTACCTACCTACAGTCACAGCAACTCAATCAAGGGATTTTTTAATTAAGGAATTAAAAACCAACATGACACATAGAAAATTATTGTAAAATGATAAACTTTAAGTTATCTAAAGATATGTAGGGTTTCCCTGATGCTTCAGATGGTAAAGAATCTGCCTGCAATGCAGGAGACCCGAGTTCGATCCCTGGGTCAGGAAGATCCCCTGGAGAAGGCTACCCATTCCACTTTGTGGCTTCTCTGGCGGCTCAGATGGTAGAGTCTGCCTGCAACGTGGGAGACCTGTGTTCAGTCCCTGGATTGGGAAGATTCCCTGGAGAAGGAAATGGCAACCCACTCCAGTATTCTTACATGGAAAATCCAATGGACAGAGGAGACTGGAAGGCTAAAGTCCAAGGGGCTCACAAAGAGTCGGACACGACTGAGTGACTTTATTTTCACTTTCAAAGATATGTGAGAAGAATAGGGAAATATTCCTTTTTTCCCTTTCTTTCGAGAAACCATGAGAACAAACTTTGAATTTTCCATTAGGCTTTTGAGTTTATTTCATACCATATTTGCTTTAAAAATGATACATAGAACTGAAGCTCTCTTCGTGGCACATAATGGGAAGAGAATGTCATCTACCATCATGTGAAACAGGCATTAAACAGCTTTTATTTACATTCAGCCATGGATAGAATGATGCCACTTTTAGGGAATTAAGACAAAGGGAACAGACAGAAACCTCAAATAAGGTAGCAAGATGTCTTCAATGCTAAACACTAGAAATATTTACTTCCTATATGTATTAATATTCTTTCTACAACCTGACTTTATACTAAAAACCAATTTCCCAGATATATCTTCATCATCTTTAGAATCAATTGGTCCAGGTAATTGAGTCTAATTTGAAATTTTTTTAAATTTGCTCCCATTGACTTAAAGTGGTACTGAGTTTTCTTTTACATAGAATCAAATGTTTTCAGGACTTCTTTGGTGGTCTAGTGGTTAAAAATCCACCTGCCAATGTAGGGGATATGGGTTTGATCCCTGGTCCCAGAAGATTCCACATGCCATAATGCAACTAAGCCTGTGTGCCAAACTACTAATCCAGCACTCTAGAGCCCCTGCGCCATAACTACTGAGCCCACAAGCTGCAACTGCTGAAGCCCATATGCTCTAGAGCCCGTACTCTGCCATAAGAGAAGCCACCACAATGAGAAACTTGTATACCACAGTGAGAAGCTTGTATACCACAAGGAAGAGTAGCCCCCGCGCACCACAACCAGAGAAAACCCATATGCAACAGCAAAGACTCAGCACAGCCAAAAATTAATACATAACTTTTTTTTTTAAAAAGTGAAGTATTTTCACCCCAAACATTTACTCTTTTCCATCCTACTGCCGCTAATGAGATCACAGTGTTACTGTATTTATCATGGATGCTTGTAATGATCTCCCAAATGGTATCCTCTTTTCTTTCATTCAAACTTTGTTTTACACCGCCAATGCTATTTTTCTTTCCAAAGCTCAGTTCTTTTGCCATCTAAATATTCAATAAAACCTTATTTTCATTAGAAAATAGACAATCACTTTTAGGGTGGCATTTAAAGCCCTCTGTAATCCAACATCATTTTTCTCTAATGTATTTATCACGTATGAAAAGTCTTACTATGCTTACCTACTTCAGCCTTGCTATAAGCTACTTTTTGAAAGATAATTTCCATGAAAAGTATTTGCTTATGCTATTTAACACAAACACAAAATACTAAAGATGTAGATTACTGAGAGGTTTGGCAATCTGCAACTTTTTATGAAATATCTCAGTTTAAATATTATACTGATATAAAATACTTAATATTTATAAAATGGGAGTGTGATGCACAATTTTAGTCAATTTAGAATATTTAAATCAACATACAAATAATAGAATTTGTAATTAACAGAGGACAGGGAAGAAATGTTGCATTTTAGAAACGGACCCTGTATATTCCTGCCAAGTCCTTTCCCAAATTTGCTTTTCATTTCTGCCTAGACAGTCAAATAATTCCCTGTATTTATAGGACACTTGTAAAGCAGTTAAAACAGAACAGTATGTAAATTCACACTAAATAATGCATAATGCTTACAGGAATCTGTTTCTCAACTTGCTGTAGCCATCATCACATACAAGGAAAAAGAGAAGGACAACTAGGAGCAAAAAGCAGCTGCATGTTTTTTAAAAGCTGAGACAGAATAATGTGCATTTTTAATGTTGTAGACTTACATACCATAGCTAGAAGCTGTATTTATTTCATTTAACTCACTTAATTCATGTCTATATAGAGGGCAAGGTAAGTTGTAGAAGAATAATGTAATGCTTTTTTGGTTGAAATACTTTTTATGAAAATGTGGAGTGAAACAACTACATATCTTAATGAAATGAGTGGATAAGTTCTTGATACAGGAATACCATGGAAATATTGCAAATTTGGTTCCACAAAATAAGTGAATATTGCAATAAAGCTAGTCACATTTTTTTTGGTTTCCCAGTGCATATAAAAGTTATATTTACACTACAGTATAGCCTATTAAGTGTAATTCTATATAAAAAATGTGCATACCCTAATTTAAAATACTTTATCGCTAAAAAATGCTAAGCATCATCTGAGGTTTCTGCAAGTAGTAATCTTTTTGCAATAGTAACAAAGATGGCAGAAAAGTAACAAAGTAACCAAGAGTGAAAAAGTTGGCTTAAAGCCCAACATTCAGAAAACTAAGATCATGGCATCTGGTCCCATCACTTCATGGCAAATACATGGAGAAACAGTGGAAACAGTGGCAGACTTTATTTTGGGGGGCTCCAGTATCACTGCATATGGTGAGTGCAGCCATGAAATTAAAAGACACTTACTCCTTGGAAGAAAAGTTATGACCAACCTAGACAGCATACTAAAAAAGCAGAGACATTACTTTGCCAACAAAGGTCCCTCTAGTCAAGGCTATGGTTATTCCAGTGGTCATGTATGGATGTGAGAGTTGGACTATAAAGAAAGCTGAGCGCCAAAGTATTGATGCTTTTGAACTGTTGGAGAAGACTCTTGAGAGTCCCAAGGAGATCCAACCAGTCCACCCTAAAGGAGATCAGTCCTGGGTGTTCATTAGAAGGAACCATGTTGAAGCTGAAACTCCAATACTTTGGCCACCTGATGCGAAGAGCTGACTCATTTGAAAAGACCCTGATGCTGGGAAAGATTGAAGGCAGGAGGAGAAGGGGATGACAGAGGATGAGATGGTTGGATCATATCTCCGACTCAATGGACATGAGTTTGAGTAAACTCTGGGAGTTGGTGATGGACAGGGAGGCCTGGTGTGCTGCAATCCATGGGGTCGCAAAGAGTTGGACATGACTGAGCGACTGAACTGAACTGAACTGAACGAAGATGGCTGGTCACAGATCACAACAAATATAATGATAATGAAAAAGTGGGAAATATTGTGAGGATTACCAAAATGTAATACGGAAACATTAAATGGGCAAATGCTTTTATAAAAATGGCATTAATACACTAGCACAGTTGCCACAAATCTCAATTTGTAAAACAAAAAATGCAATATCTTTCAAGCACAATAAAACAAGGAATGTAAGAAGTTGCTTCAGTTGTGTCTTGCTCTTTGCAACCCTGTGGACTGTAGCCTGTCAGGCTCCTCTGTCCATGGGATTCTCCAGGCAATACTGGAATAGGTTGCCATTTCCTACTCCAGTGGATCTTCTTGATCCATGGATTGAACTCATATGTCTTATATCTCCTGCATTGGCAGGCAGGTTCTTTACCACTACTGCCACCTAGGAAGCCCCAATACAAGGTATACCTGCATACAATTTGACAAGGGCTTATGGGTAGTTCTTTGTTGCCTTTGAAACCTGACCTCTCACCTCTGGACTGGGGGGAATGGGAATGAGATTTTCCTGAAAGTTAGAGTGCAGTTGTTCTGGGCTCATACATTCAAACAAGGAATAATAACTGAGAACTTATCATGTCCCAGGCACTGTGCATGGAATTTGCAGTGAATAAAACTAAACACATCCATTATCTCCTGAAGCTTATAATCCAGAGAGAGAGAGACATCTTGCTGAGTAGTCACACTTCTCAATGTATAGAAAACTAAGCAGACCCCACTCCAGTACTCTTGCCTGGAAAATCCCATGGATGGAGGAGCCTGGTAGGCTGCAGTCCATGGGGTCGCTAAGAGTTGGACTCAACTGAGTGACTTCACTTTCACCTTTCACTTTCATGCATTGCAGAAGGAAATGGCAACCCACTTCAGTGTTCTTGCCTAGAGAATCCCAGGGATGGGGGAGCCTGGTGGGCTGCCATCTGTGGGGTCGCACAGAGTTGGACATGACTGAAGTGACTTAGCAGCAGGAGCAGCATACATGAGAGAAAGGTAGTTTTGGAAGAGTATGTGACAATATCTCTTTGATACCAGAGGTGATGGAAAGCATCTTCCCTGATGTGACACCTGAGCTGAGACCTGTAAAATGAGCAGGAGTTAACATGAAGAAGGGAAGGAGTTAAGAACGCAGTGGTACAGTGAACAATGAACCCACAGGTAGTTGCTTACTAACGACTGGATCTGTAAATATGTTACTATACTTGGCAATAGGATTAAATTAAAGATCTTGAGACTGGGTGATTTTCCTGGATTATCATATTGGATCCAATGTAATCAGAAGAATTCTTATAAGAGGCAGAAAGGTTGGAATCAGAAGAGGCAATGTGATGATGAAAGCAGAAAGAGAGAAGGTCTGTGATAACAGAAGCAGACAAGGCCATGTGAAGACTGAGGGAAACACAGTGTTGAGACTGCTGACTTTGACAAGGGAAGAGAGCCATGAACCAAGGAGTGTAAGCAGTCTCTAGAAGCTGGAAAAGGACTCCAGAGGCATCAGAAGAAATGCCCTGCCAATACCTTGATTCTCTGATCTCCAGGTCTGTGAGATAATTCCTTTCTATAGTTCTAAGCCAACAAGTTTGCGATCATTTGTTAGAGCAACAAAAAGAAGCTAATAGAAATGGATTCTAAAAGGCAGATGGATGTTCAGGCAAAAGGAACTCTTTACAATGAGAGAGAGCTTTGTATATTTGAGAACTTGAGAGAATTAATACTTCTGAAGCACAGAAATCTAGGACAAAAAGGAAATGCAAACCTTAAAACTATACAAGATATTAGAAACCATCTATTTCAAAACCTCATTTTATGAATGAAGATAAAATATAATTTACTTAAGGCCATTGAATCCATTAGCAATTCACTAAATACGTGAAAAAAAATACAAAATTCATCTGAATATGATGCATTTATCCGTTCAATCATTTACAAAGTATTTACGGACTGACTGCTAGGTGGAGGCATGGTGGCTGAGGATCTATAGAATCAGGAAGGAATAAAACATAGCTGCTGACTCACTGTCTTCCTGTCCTCATATCACTGTCCCTCTCTCTCACCTTTTCTACACAAGAAGGACCTTGAAGGCAAGTAGTGTTTCTCAAATGACCTATGTCTGGAACTTGCCAAAATATCCTAAATAAAATTTGTTAAGCAGAATTTATATGATCTGTTTTAGTCTGAACACAGCATGTTTATGTCAGGCTGTGAATGGAAAATGGGGAAGATGAACTTACTATAAGTATGTATTGTGGTCTAAGTGTGACTATGAGCTCTGGGAACCACATTATAAATATTATATAATGATAGCAACAAGCTTCAAAACACATTATGTCATTTAACCCAGGCAACTTCTCTACTAGGGAGTGGGGGGACATCATAAAATGTCTCCCTTTCTAGAGCATCATCTAGAATCCTCACTGTTTCTAGCTCTGTGATGAAACCTCAGGACTCTCTGAATTCAGTTTTTGCAAAAATAGAATTAGAATATGAACAGTAACTTCCAGAGTGGTAGTAAGGACTGAATAATATATGTAAAATACACGTAATTTACCTAGCAATCTGACAAACAGTAGGTGCTTGGCAATAATTTGTTGAATGGATAAAGTAATGAATGAAAGAATGGTGTGTTTGTGTGTGAATATGAGTGTGTAGACTAGCAGATATAGATGGGACTTACTGTGGGTCTGTTGGAACACAGAAGTTGTGAATTGGGAATCAGTTTTTGCACAACACAAAGTCCTGGATTCCAGACCTGGCTTAATTACCACCTATATGACATGATGCCAACCTTTATAAACTTCAGCTCCTTCATCTGAAAAATAAACTTATAAATCTATATTCTGCCCCCTGACTGGATCATCTCAAGGATTAAGTGACATAGGTGCAATTTTTAAAAGCTCTGTTCTAATAAAACCTTAATAAAATAAGTGGGAATATTATAAAAAGTATTATTAATATAAATATTATTATTAATGAATCTTCTATTTGACTGCATTGTTTTTCCAAAGCTCTAGCATTTCTAGTTTAGACACTGTTCACTTTTTGTTCATATGTTATTATTAAGACTTTCTGTGTCCACCATGAATAATAAGTCCACGCATAGAAAAGTAAAACTACATTTGTTTTTCTCAGAAAAACACGAGCCACACACTTTGGGGATGTGTATTATGCCTACACTATTATTTTCAATTTCTACACTGCCAGTCTCTTTTACTGATATTTCCAATTGCACCCATAGATATTTGTAAGGCCTTTAGGAATGACATAGAATGGGTACCGTCCAAGAAAAGACATCTCATGCCTATAATTTCCCCTATGTTGTCTATTGGGAGCTTCGAGTGTTGACATCCAAGAGCTGAAACATGCACTTAGGGAGGCTGTGATGATGCCTTTCAATCCTTCTCATGAGACTCTGCAGAGGCAGGTGGCATAAATCTCTAGTGTCTAAATTGTATTTCACAGCAAATCCATTCTTTGTCAACTGCAAATAAGATGTGCCTGTGTGGCCGCAGGTGGGGAGAGGGCTCACTGCACTTCAAGTAAAAGGAAATCCATTCAATTCTGGGTTTTAAAATTCCTATTTTGGACAAGGGGTAGATAATTTCTCCTTACTGGCTATCAATGTCCTCATTTGTATCATATAATCTGGGAAAGATCCATAGAGTCTACCAGGTTTATAACCTAAAACTCTATGCCTATAAGTTTGTTCCTTTCCAGTGGGAGACATGTAACTGTATGAGTAAAAGCCTGAACACTCTGGTCTCGTGGATTAGAGTACCAGTCTCAAATTTGCCACTTTCTCATTGTGATACTTGGAGAAATTATCTTAGTTTTTCTTTTTTTAAACTTTTAATTTTGTACTGAAGTATAACTGATTAACAAAGTTGTGATAGTTTCAGTTCAATTCAGTTCAGCCGCTCAGTTGTGTCCAACTCTTTGCGACCCCATGAATCACAGCACACCAGGCCTCCCTGTCCATCACCAACTCCCGGAGTTCACTCAAACTCATGTCCATCGAGTCGGTGATGCCATCCAGCCATCTCATCCTCTGTCGCAGGAGGTGGCCAAAGTACTGAATTTCAGCTTTAGCATCAGTCCTTCCAATGAACACCTAGGACTGATCTCCTTCAGAATGGACTGGTTGGACCTCCTTGCAGTCCAAGGGACTCTCAAGAGTCTTCTCCAGCACCACAGTTCAAAAGCATCAATTCTTCGGCGCTCAGCCTTCTTCACAGTCCAACTCTCACATCCATACATGACTTGGAAAAACCATAGCCTTGACTAGACAGACCTTTGTTGACAAAGTAATGTCTCTGCTTTTTAATATGCTATCTAGGTTGGTCATAACTTTCCTTCCAAGGAGTAAGCGTTTTTTAAGTTCATGGCTGCAATCACCATCTGCAGTGATTTTGGAGCCCAAAAAATTAAATCTGACACTGTTTCCCCATCTAGTCCCCATGAAGTGATGGGACCAGATGCCATGATCTTAGTTTTCTGAATGTTGAGCTTTAAGCCAACTTTTTCACTCTCCTCTTTCACTTACTTTCTGCCTTAAGGGTGGTGTCATCTGCATATCTGAGGTTATTGATATTTCTCCTGGCAATCTTGATTCCAGCTTGTGCTTCTTCCAGCTCAGCGTTTCTCATGATATACTCTGCATATAAGTTAAATAAGCAGTGTGACAATATATAGCCTTGACATACTCCTCTTCCTAATTGGAACCAGTCTGTTGTTCCATGTCCAGTTCTAACTGTTGCTTCCTGACCCGCATATAGGTTTGTCAAGAGGCAGGTCAGGTGGTCTGGTATTCCCATCTCTCTCAGAATTTTCCACAGTTTATTGTGATCCACACAGTCAAAGGCTTTGGTATAGTCAATAAAGCAGAAATAGATGTTTTTCTGGCACTCTCTTGCTTTTTTGATGATCCAGCGGATGTTGGCAATTTGATCTCTGTGATAGTTTCAAGCAAACAGCAAAGGGACACAGTCATGCATATTCATGTATCCATTCTCCCTTACTCCCCTCCCATCCAGGCTGCCACATCACACTGAGAAGAGTTCCATATGCTGTACAGTAGGTCCTTGTTGATTATCCATTTTACACTTGATCTTAGCCAAAAGGCCAAGAAGTGATGGCTATCCATTTTAAATATTGCAGTATGTACATGTCCATCCTAAACTCTCTAATTATCCCTTCGCCCCATCCTTCCCCCTGACAATCATAAGTTCATTCTCTAAATCTGTGAGTTTGTTTTTGTTCTACTTACTCACATTTATTTTTAGATTAAAAAAATTGAGGAATCAAGTGGAGACAATTTACCTATCTCATAAGATTTTGTAGAGGATTAAATGAAAAATAATATGTCAAATTAATAGCAGAGGAATATGACAAACTAAGTTAATCTAAATCTCTCAAGAAATAAATCCTTAGAAAAGTTAAAATGATATGTAGCAGGAGTACAAATGTGAATACATACAGTGAAAGAACAAACTAAATCTTTTGATGGTAAGAATTAAAGATGAAAAAACAGCATTAATCATATGAATTAGCATAGTGTTTGCCCTTGGAGGAAGTTTGCTATTGGAAGAAGAGGAAGAAGAAGAAAGAGGAAAAGGAGGAGAAGAGGGAAAAGAAGAGGAAAAAGGAGGAGGAGGATGGAAAAGTGGAAGCAGACTGATAAAGTCCTGGACCAAGAAGTTTGAAGAAACTGTGACTAAGCCTACACATAATGTTCAGAACTTTCGATCGCTCAATTTGGGAAACTTATCTCTAACATACAGAGAGATGGGAAAGGCAGCTTGTCTGTTTCCATTTGGGTTCTAGGAAAACACACATGTATGGACACACACACACATAAACACATCCCATGTATCTCTCACTTGAGAAATAGAGTGGGCTACATTTCACACAGGCTAAATGTATACTGCCCATATGGTACAGGATGCAGGAGTTAAGAAATTAGCATAAAACATGGTCATAGATTGGTGATAATTTTAGGATGCCTGATAAAACAAATGTAAACCTCACTTAAAGTTCACTCTTAAAAAGTTTAGGTTGTTCTCACTGAAAAAGCCCTGTATAGATGAGCACACACTCTCTCATTACAAAACAGATGAGATAACCATCTGCCACAAATGAGGATAAACAGATATAACATATGGGAGGATTAGTATCTCAAGAATATTAGATAATACAACTATTTTTTATAGCAACAAAAAGAATGTAGACTAGCATGTTTGACTTAAACTTTTAAAAAAGAAAGAATAAAAACAAACAAAAAAAATTCTATGAAGAAAAGAGGCAAATAAACCAATAAAAACTAAGATTTACAAGCACGAATTAAGCCACAGCACAGATCCAGCAGAAGAGAAGTAGAATAAAATATATTTGAGTAAATTAGATTCGATATATCACAGTGAAATAAAAGGAAGGAGGAAAGATAAAAATTATTATTAAACAAAATGGAGGTGAGAATGAAAGTGTCCAACATAAATGGAAAACAGAATTATAGAAAGAGTGAATGCAGAGTTCCAAAGAATAACAAGGAGAGATAAGAAAGCCTTCCTCAGTGATCAGTGCAAAGAAACAGACAAAAAGAGTAAAATGGGAAAGACTAGAGATCTCTTCAAGAAAATTAGAGATACCAAGGGAACATTTCATGCAAAGATGGGCTCAATAAAGGACAGAAACAGTATGGACCTAACAGAAGCAGAAGATATTAAGAACAGGTGGCAAGAATACACAGAACTGTACGAAAAAGATCTTCATGACCAAGATAATCATGATGGTGTGATCACTCACTTAGAGCCAGACATCCTGGAATGTGAAGTCAAGTGGGCCTTAGAAAGCATCACTACGAACAAAGCTAGTGGAGGTGATGGAATTCCGGTGGAGCTATTTCAAATCCTGAAAGATGATGCTGTGAAAGTGCTGCACTCATTATGCCAGCAAATCTGGAAAACTCAGCAGTGGCCACAGGACTGGAAAAGGTCAGTTTTCATTCCAATCCCAAAGAAAGGCAATGCCAAAGAATGCCCAAACTACAGCACAATTGCACTCATCTCACACGCTAGTAAAGTAATTCTCAAAATTCTCCAAGCCAGGCTTCAGCAATATGTGAACCGTGAACTTCCAGATGTTCAAACTGGTTTTAGAAAAGGCACAGGAACCAGAGATCAAATTGCAAACATCCGCTGGATCATGGAAAAAGCAAGAGAGTTCCAGAAAAACATCAATTTCTGCTTTATTGACTATGCCAAAGCCTTTGACTGTGTGGATCACAATAAACCATGGAAAATTCTGAAAGAGATGGGAATACCAGACCACCTGACCTGACTCTTGAGAAACCTATATGCAGGTCAGGAAGCAACAGTTAGAACTGGACATGGAACAACAGACGGGTTCCAAATAGGAAAAGGAGTACGTCAAGGCTATATATTGTTACCCTGCTTATTTAATTTATATGCAGAGTACATCTTGAGAAACACTGGGCTGGAGGAAACACAAGCTGAAATAAAGATTTCTGGGAGAAATATCAATAACCTTAGATATGCAGATGACATCACCCTTATGGCAGAAAGTGAAGAGGAACTCAAAAGCCTCTTGATGAAAGTGAAAGAGGAGAGTGAAAAAGTTGGCTTAAAGCTCAACATTCAGAAAACAAAGATCATGGCACCTGGTCCCATCACTTCATGGGAAATAGATGGGGAAACAGTGGAAACAGTAGCTGTCTTTATTTTTGGGCTCTGCAAAATCACTGCAGATGATGATTGCAGCCATGAAAATAAAAGACGCTTACTACTTGGAAGGAAAATTATGACCAAACTAGACAGCATATTAAAAGGCAGAGATATTACTTTGCCAATAAAGGTCCATCTGGTCAGTTCAGTTCAGTTCAGTCGCTCAGTCTTGTCTGACTGTTTGCGACCCCATGAATCGCAGCATGCCAGGCCTCCCTGTTCATCACCAACTCCTGGAGTTCACTGAGACTCACGTCCATCGAGTCAGTGATGC
>NW_011494751.1:50394-55580 GCF_000754665.1 Bison bison bison
ATTGATATTTCTCCCGGCAATCTTGATTCCAGCTTGTGCTTCTTCCAGCACAGTGTTTCTCATGATGTACTCTGCATATAAGTTAAATAAGCAGGGTAACAATATACAGACTTGACTTACTCCTTTTCCTATTTGGAACCAGTCTGTTGTTCCATGTCCAGTTCTAACTGTTGCTTCCTGACCTGCATACAAATTTCTCAAGAGACAGGTCAGGTGGTCTGGTATTCCCATCTCTTTCAGAATTTTCTACAGTTTATTGTGATACACACAGTCAAAGGCTTTGGTATAGTCAATAAAGCAGAAATAGATGTTTTTCTGGAACTCGCTTGCTTTTCGATGATCCAGTGGATGTTGGCAATTTGATCTCTGGTTCCTCTGCCTTTTCTAAAAACAGTTCACATATTGCTGAAGCCTGGCTTGGAGAATTTTGAGCAATTCTTTACTTGTATGCAAGGCTATGGTTTTTCCAGTGGTCATGTATGGATGTGAGAGTTAGACTATAAAGAAAGCTTAGCGCCGAATAGTTGA
Organism: Bison bison bison; assembly: GCF_000754665.1. Taxonomy (NCBI): domain Eukaryota; kingdom Metazoa; phylum Chordata; class Mammalia; order Artiodactyla; family Bovidae; genus Bison; species Bison bison. The sequence goes on from NW_011494751.1 coordinate 50,923, forward strand.
TGCTTTGAAGTGTGGTGTTGGAGAAGACTCTTGAGAGTTCCTTGGACTGCAAGGAGATCCAACCAGTCCATCCTAAAAGAAATCAGTCCTAAATATTCATTGGATGGACTGATGCTGAAGCTGAAATTCCAATACTTTGGCCACCTGATGTGAAGAACTGACTCATTGGTAAAGACCCTGATTGCTGGGAAAGATTGAGGGCAGGAGGAGAAGGGGATGACAGAGGATGAGATGGTTGGATGGCATCACTGCCTCAGTGGACATAAATTTGAGTCAACTTCAGGAGTTGGTGATGGACAGGGAGGCCTGGTGTGCTGCAGTCCATGGGGTTGCAAAGAGTCGACATGACTGAGCAACTGAACTGAACTAAGGATGAGGAAATAAAACTTTTTGTCAGAATCCTACCATTATTGAGTTCTGGGTTATTAGTTTAATTATAAATATTTATTTGTATAGGAAGCCATTGTACTCTATATAATCCTGATACTTTCATGTGGTTTTAATAATTCTTGCCAAGCTCCTTCTTGTCTTCCAGTTTTCTGCATTCCAAAGTCAAAAGTCCTGCAATCTACTAGTGTAACAAGAATGGGTAAATATTACTGTATAACCAATCTCCATAGGGGCATTACTTCATTTCTCTCATTCACACCTGTATTCCTAACACCTAGCTGACTGCGAAGATTATGATAGGTGTCCAACATTTGTTAAATAAATAGCATGCATATAACTTTATACTTTTGTATATGGGTGGGAACAACACACCATACGAAATAGTCCTGGTGAAGACAGCTAGCCTAAGACCCGGTAATAGAATATTTGTTTCTCAGTGCCACTGTAAAAAAGTACCACAAATGTGGGAGTCACAACACAACAGAAACACATTCTTTCACAGTTTAGAAGGAAAGAAGCTCGAAATCAAGGTATGGGTAAGTTTGGTTCCTTCTTCACATGTCAGCGGGGGATCTGCCCATGCTTCTCTTCTAGCTTCCAATGACTGCTGACAATTCCTAAGGCTCCCTGGCATGCAGCTATGTAACTCCAGTCTCTGACTCCACACCAACACGTGAGCCTGTGACTCTTTGACTCTTCTTATAAGTCTTGTTGGATTAAAGGCCCATCCTAGTCCAGTATGACCTCATATTAACTAAATAATATCTACAAACACCCTATTTTCAAATAAGGTTACACTCTGAGGTTTGCAAAAGGACATAAATCTTGGAAGGATGCTATTAACCCTGTGTAGTAGACAATCACCAACACTGAAAATAATTTTACTTATAAGAAATTACATGTAAGTTCATTAAAACAAAACATGATTATACAGTTGACCCTTGCCAGACACGAGGGTTAATCCACATGTAACCCATAGTAGGCCCTCTGTATTCATGCCTCCTCCATATCTGTGGATTCAACCAACCACAGACTGGGCAGTACTGTAACATTTACTATTAAAAAAAAAACACATCTGTCTATAAGTGGACCTGTACAGTTCTAATTCGCTTTTCTCAAAAGTCAACTTTATGTTGAATTGATAGATATCATACGTTATATGCAACTCTACAAGTGAAAGTAAAAAGAATTCAATAGGAGTTGAATTCCGCAATATAGTCCCACTATATTATCCATGCTGGAAGAGGACATGGCAACCCACTCCAGTATTCTTGCCTGGAGAATCCCCATGGACAGAGGAGCCTGGCAGCCTGCAGTCCATGGGGTCACAAAGAGTTGGACATGACTGAGTGACTAAGCACAGCACTTAGTATCCATGACCTCTGGTAGAATTCAATATTTTCATTTGACTGTATGCTCTAGAAATGGACACAGACCCAGTTCTAACACAGTCCTTTTCCTCTGTCAGAGACCAATCAAGTTCTTCTCACTTGGTTAAGCCCACCAGCACTAAAGCAGTCCAGAACAATGTTCCCTAACTATGTCAGGGGTTGGGGAGAGGAGGGAGGAGGAGAGCCGGTAACCATCCCTATTTCTGAAGAGTACACACTAGATGACCTACATGACAATTCTACTTAAATAAAAGAGAAAATGAAAGAGTATCACTTCAGACTCACACTTTCTCTCTCTTCTCTAAATATCTACCTCCAACTTTATTTATTTCAGTGTTTACCATGAGAAATATTTCTCCAAATAGTTTCATGGCCCACATTTCTCAATTCACTTGGATGTCTGCTCAAATATCACATTATCAGGTCAAACTCCCTTCTATATCATCATATGTCTACATTAACTCTCCATTCATTAATTTTTATTTATTTTAAAATATGAAACATTATTTGTATACTTATTTATGTTATATGTTATTCAGTAACTACTTCTTTCCCTACAAAATGCAAATATTCAAACATGCATACATACAAATAAATATTAGGCATTTTCTAGACCTTGCCTTGGAGGTCTAGAATACAAATGAATACAACAGACTTTGTTGCAGCAAATTCTGTTTTCTAAATGTTTCTGTGAGTTAAATATTGATTTTTTATAGTTGACAAAATAAAAATACTGGATCTTGTTTACACATTAATTTGAATATTACAGAATTTTCGGAGTTGTGACAGACACTGTTTCATTAAGCCAAAACAATTTCAGAAGAGATAGGTTTGGTTGTGTATTTATTATAAACCTGTAATGTTAATAAGAGGGATTTGCTTATAAAATTCATTTAATCTCTCATAGTAAATGTTTGCCATTGCTAATTAACTGATCAATCTGATACAAATATTGGACACAGTTATGCAGAAACTCTTATCCTTGGAACAAACATAGGAAATACAATGCATAAAATGGATTGGGGTGTGTGATGAGGGTTGTCTGCTGGATTTTTGTTGTTTAGCTGCTTAGTCATGTCTGACTTGCAGCTCCATGGACTGTAGCACCGGGCTCCTCTGTCCATGGAATTCTCCAGGCAAGAATATTGGAGTGGGTTGCCATTTCCTTCTCCAGGGGATCTTCCTGACCCAGGGATCGAACCGGCATCTCCTACATTGGCAGGTGGATTCTTTACCAATGAGCCACCAGATAAGCCCTGTCTGCTGAATTATAAATGCTTAAGTGTACTTTCCTCCCTCTCTAAGACTGAAGCTTTAAAATAATATAGGTGTATGAGTTAAAAAAACAAACAAACAAACATTATTTTCATCTCTCTCTACCTGTGATTACCTGCCAGGCACTTAAGAAGACAGTGGAAGGCTCAGCAAGCATCCAGAGAAAATGCAGGCAACTGGGTTGCTGAATTTGGACTATCTGGGGAAGGGATGTTGTGAGAGTAATCAGACTTGACCCACGATGCCTAAGCATAATGAACATCAATACCTGGGGATATGCAAAAAAGAGGGGAATGCAATTTGAGACACTGACACATATCTGCTATTGTTTCAGGAAGTGGGACCACTTCCAGGGCCCGAAACTGGGCTCTTGTCTAACACTCGGAAATGAGTTGTCCGAGGAGACACATGTGCTGACAAAGCAAGAGATTTTATTGAGAAAGGGCACCAGGGTGGAGAACAGTAGGGTAAGGGAACCCAGGAGAACTGCTCTGCCGCATCTCAGGTTTTATGGTGATGGGCTAGTTTACGGGTGATCTTTGGCCAATCATTCTAATTCAGAGTCTTTCCTGGTGGTGCACGCATCACTCAGCCAAGATGGATGCTGGTGAGAGGGATTCTGGGAAGTGGACAGACACGCAGTGTCTCCTTTAGACCTTTCAAGAACTCTTCCGGTTGGTGGTGGCTTATTAGTTCCCTATTCCTTATCAGGATCTCCTGTCATAAAACAACTCATGCAAATGGTTACTATGGTGCCTGGTCAGGGTGGGCGGTTTCAATCAGCGTGCTTCCCCTAACACTACCAGTGCCGTGTTTATATGAAGACAGCCTTTTCCCAGGCAGAGGCAGAATGAGATGGAATGATTAGACTAATTCACAGTCACTCATCTTTTCTCAACTTGCCTTGTCTTCTGGTTTACTTAACCATGGGACAAGTCATTGACCTTTACAGGCGTGCAGAAGAACAGCTATTTACCTAATTCAGAGGTAGGTAAATTAGGTCCCAGAGGAGTGTAATGCGGACTGTTTTAAATATTTTAAAAAGAAGATTTAAAAATATATAAATGTATTATACTTAAGTCATGCAATGTAGCTTTTTCAGAAAGATTAGAAGAAAACGGTCAATTGTACAGACTTCGAATTCACAAGACCCAGATCTTCACGACCCAGATAATCACGATGGTGTGATCACTGACCTAGAGCCAGACATCCTGGAATGTGAAGTCAAGTGGGCCTTAGAAAGCATCACTACGAGCAAAGCTAGTGGAGGTGATGGAATTCCAGTTGAGCTGATGATGCTGTGAAAGTGCTGCACTAAATATACCAGCAAATTTGAAAACTCAGCAGTGGCCACAGGACTGGAAAAGGTCAGTTTTCATTCCAATCCCAAAGAAAGGCAATGCCAAAGAATGCTCAAACTACAGCACAATTGCACTCATCTCACACGCTAGTAAAGTAATTCTCAAAATTCTCCAAGCCAGGCTTCAGCAATATGTGAACCGTGAACTTCCAGATGTTCAAGCTGGTTTTAGAAAAGGCAGAGGAACCAGAGATCAAATTGCCAACATCCGCTGGATCATAGAAAAAGTAAGAGAGTTCCAG
>NW_011494751.1:56071-72041 GCF_000754665.1 Bison bison bison
GGAAGGAAAGTTATGACCAACCTAGATAGCATATTCAAAAGCAGAGACATTACTTTGCCAAAAAAAGTTTGTCTAGTCAAGGCTATGGTTTTTCCTGTGGTCATGTATGGATGTGAGAGTTGGACTGTGAAGAAGGCTGAGTGCCGAAGGATTGATGCTTTTGAACTGTGGTGTTGGAGAAGACTCTTGAGAGTCCCTTGGACTGCAAGGAGATCCAACCAGTCCATTCTAAGGGAGATCAGTCTTGGGATTTCTTTGGAAGGAATGATGCTAAAGCTGAAACTCCAGTACTTTGGCCACCTCATGGGAAGAGTTGATTCATTGGAAAAGACCCTGATGCTGGGAGGGATTGGGGGCAGGAGGAGAATGGGACTACAGAGGATGAGATGCCTGGATGGCATCACTGATTCGATGGATGTGAGTCTCAGTGAACTCTGGGTGTTGGTGATGGACAGGGAGGCCTGGCGTGCTGCGATTCATGGGGTCGCAAAGAGTCGGACACGACTGAGCTACTGATCTGATCTGATATTTGAATACTGGTCTCACTGCTTACCTCTGTCATTAGCTCCTGTTTTTAAAAACCTCTCTGAAGCTTACTTTATCTTCACAACAACTCCATGGGGTTGGTACTGAGATATTTCTTCTTTCACCAATGAATAAATTAATTTCATTTACAGTATTTAGCATATGGTTTAAAAAATGAGCAAATGCTCATTGAACATATACAATGGGATATATATAATCAGGTAGAGAGGTTACAAAGATTAATAAAACACAACTGTTGTCAGAGAAGTTAACAATCTAGTGAGGAAAACAAGTATGGGCAGGTGATTTGCCAGGTGGCAAATGTACAAAGAATTAGGAACACAATGTGTCATTCTAACCAAGACCTCAAGGCTCCCTGGTGGAGGTGAAAAAGAGCTATGCCTTGAAGAAGAATGCATAGGATTTGGCCATATTGGGTGCTGTCTTGGGCATTATCTTATTTTTAGGGGGGGTAAAGGTAAGTCTGAAGTTCTAAAAAAAAAAAAAAAAAAAAAAAAAAAAAAAAGTAATAGAAGAAAAACAGTCATAAAGTAGAGCCAAAAGATGACTCTGTATGCGATTAATACATGGAATGGTTGCAAACCGCCAGAGAGGAGAGCTATAAGGCACCCTACACCCTTAACAAGAAGCCACAGGCAAGCTTTCTGTGCAAATCCTCTAATCCTATTGATCCTGCCTGGAAAGCAGTAAGGCTAGTCAGCAGCACAGAAGGGTGGTGATCGGCAGCAAGTGCTCACGGCAGGCACTGCACGCTTTGGGAAACTTAATCATATAACCTTCTTCATTACTCACGAAATCACCCGCTGTCAATACTCCAGCCCCGGCCTCCCTGACTACTGCTGTTTAAGATCCTGTCAATCTTCACCCACGATTTTGCCAACCAAATTCACTCAGGGCTATTTACAGGCAGTATTATCTCTACTGATAACATTACACCATTCGTGCTATACAGAAATAGGAAAATAAAAGTCATTCAGCCTTTTCATTCTGGCATTCCCTTTTGCAAAAGGCAAAGGGCCCATCTCTGTGAATGAGGACTGGAATAGAAACGCCCTGCTATGCTGTTGTTAAAAGCCAGAAGAGCTGACTTTTATTATTCCAAGGAAGATTTTGGTCTGAACCACATGATGACATCATTATGATCATGAAATTAATTAAGAATCATTATTGACTATCTCACTCTGCATCAGGCCATATATATGCTATCAGGGTTTCCTGTACCAATATTCTAAATTCATTACTATCTCTCTTGTGCTAAAATGAAAAAAATACATGCACAGAGGAGTTTAAAAGGAAAAAACAAACAAACCTGTCCAAGAAGATCTATCTAGTGACAGAAAGAGAAGCACAGTTTAAACCCAGGTTTGCCTGTTGCCATAACCCTTATAATTTCCACTGATAAGTATATTTTTAGTCAATCCTTCATATGATGATTGTTGACGCAGAAATAAAATTCCTACTCAATTACTGACTTTCAGAATTAGAGATAAATTGACCTAACCAGACCTTTTCTAAAATAGTGATAAATTAAGTGATAAGAATCTTTAGGTAATAAGAATGTATTGCCATCATACTTAAGGGACAGTTTGAGATTTAAAGCACCCTGAGAATCTATTTTGTCTTTCAATGGGTAAACTGAATTATCATACTCACTCCAAATTTAATTCCAAATATGAACTCTCTACAGTTTTGATAAATGTATGCCAGTTTCTTTTTAATATCCTAAGGCCACTGGAAAGAGAGCAAGTTTCTACTGAATAATTTCTTTTCCGCAATCCCAATATCTGCTTTCTTTCATTTACTCTAATCCCATGGCTTATGAACTATAATGTCCCAAATGACTACACAATACTCCAGGTAGAATTGTGGTCATCATTATTCTCTTTCACTCCCACAATGTTACCATTTGACATAATATCTACATTCTTAATAAATGAATTCACATTTTCTTATCTCCACCATTCTAGAGTTTTAATTCATTCCCTTGGCATTAGCTTCAAGTATAATTTAAAGAGACTTAAAGTCACCTGTTGCATGTTTACCTTCTAGCAACATACCTCTCCTTGCATGAAGGCATACTAAGTGGCTTCAGTCGTGTTTGACTCTTTGAGACGCTATGGACCATTGCCCACCAGGCTCCTCTATCCATGGGATTCTCCAGGCAAGAATACTGCAATGGGATGCCATGCCCTCCTCCAGGGGATCTTCCCAACCCAGGGATTGAACTCTCATCTCTTATGTCTTCTGCATTGGCAGGTGGGTTCTTAACCACTAGTGCCACCTAGGAAACTCCTCTTACTACTACATCAGTTGTTGTGAAATGCAAGTCTTGTGTTTGTGCTACCTCATCTAAAATGATTCAGTGGCTCCCTGTTCTTCTCAGGATGAAGTCCAGGCTGCTTAGCAAATTGGTGTCGTCATGGTCTTCCCACTGCCTTCTATCCAGCCTCCTTTGTCACTTCCAAACATATAATCACAAGTCCAGGGACACTTGACACCTTGACACACACTGCCTCGTATGTGATGCCTTTGAACATTGTGCTTCTATAGCCTGGAAATACCTCTATTTTGGCCAGTTTCTGGTTTAACATAACTTTTTCTCATGGAAGATGACACTCTTTTGCATGAGGTCTTCCTTTCTCTCGTAGGCAGGATAAGATGCTCCTTTCCCATGTCCTTATTGAACTATTCATTTATTCAAGCCATCCCTTCAAGCAACATGTATTTATAGGGAACACATATAAATAAACTGACAAAAAATACATAAACATGACACTTTTTATATTAAATGCTTTGAAAACAAGGAAACCAAGTTTAATGAGAACAATCAAGGGAAGGGGCAACGCTTGCTTTGCATTGGCTGGCCAGGAATCTAATCCCTGAGAAGGTAAGATTTGCATTGAGATCTAAATATGAGAGAAGAGCCAATCACATGAAGAGGTGGAGAATGGCAATCCAGATAAGGGGGACAGCAAAAGCCAAGGCCCTGAGGATGAGGATGAATTTGACAAGCTGAAGCTGAAACTCCAGTACTTTGGCCACCTCATGCAAAGAGTTGACTCATTGGAAAAGCCCCTGATGCTGGGAGGGATTGGGGGCAGGAGGAGAAGGGGATGACAGAGGATGAGATGGCTGGATGGCATCATCGACTCAATGGACATGAGTTTGAGTGAACTCCGGGAATTGGTGATGGACAGGGAGGACTGGCGTGCTGCGATTCATGGGGTCACAAAGAATCGGACACAACTGAGCGACTGAACTGAACTGAATTGAACTGAAAGGAGCTGATGGAAAACCAATGTAGACTCCTCATAACATTCCACAAACTGATAGCTTCATTAGGTAGGAATTCATACTCCAAACTCCACGTGGTCTCTTTTGTTCAGAGCTTGTACACTGACCATTTATGATTTATTAGGCACATAAAACTATTTGTGAAAAAGTGGATAAATGTTTACTGTGCACAGCCCTTCTATGGTATGAGCTTCTTGAAGCCAGAAACCCTATTTGTTTCTGTGTCCTTCGTGGCTGTTGACCAAACTTGACACAAAGAAGGTGCTCAGTAGATATTTTTTCAAATGACTGAATGGATGAATGAATAAATTAATAAATGATATGGGCCTAATTTAAGCATTAAATCTTATTGGCTGTTATAATTTTAACTATAACTAATCTCTAAAATGTGTCCTATGTCCTTAACCTGGCTTCACATTAGAACAGCAGGGGAATAAAATAAGAAAAATACTAGGCGGTCTGCTCATTACCCTCTGTCCTCTTCTCACCTCATTGACCAAGGACATGGTCTCCTACTCTAGGGAGTCTGTGATTATTTGTATTTCCAGGTGGCACTGCCAAGAAGCTTGGGGGCTATACTGTTTACTGGTTAACAGCTAATCCCAAGTTTCTTTTGCTGTCACTGAGATAAATGGTACAGACTGCAGACAAGATCAGAAATGAAGCAAATTTTCAGCAGGGGGCAAGAGCAAACTTGTGTTGTATGGTCTATACTAAATCCCCAGCATTTGTGTGTGGATTTACTTGAAGAAAAAGATAGAAACAGGATTTTAGTGCTCAAAATTCCAACATTAAACTTGTTTTTATACAGGGAGCTTACATTTATAACCAATTAATTGAGGGATACAATTATTATATTGAATCATCCATTTCTCTCTTTCCCTTTTTTGCGTGTACTCCTAGTCCTATATTTAGTGATAGATCAGGATGAATACTTTTTTGAGATGTGAATATTATTTTTCTTCCATTTACAGATGGGAATAATGAAATGCAGAGAGAAAGGGACATAATTACAGGTACATAATGAATAGATGGAACTACAGGATTCTTAAGCCACTGTGTTTCCTTTGGTGTATAAGTCAGTTTCTTTAGCTCTAAAATGGAGATACTCACAGAATTATTGTGCAGACTTAATTAGATATAACGTTTATTCTTCTGAACTGGAATCCAGAGGAATCAATTCTGTATACCAATGTGTTTTGACAGCTTAATTTTATGTTGCTAAAGATTCTCCTCGGCTTCCCTAGTGGCTCAGCTGGTAAAAAATCTGTCTGCAATGCAGGAGACCTGGGTTTGATCCCTGGGTTGGGAAGATCCCCTGGAGAAGGGAACAGCTACCCACTCCAGTATTCTGGCCTGAAGAATTCCATGGACTAATTCCATGGGGTCACAAAGAGTCGGACACAACTAAGTGATTTTCACTTTCAAAGATTCTCCTATTCAAATGTATTTGAGCAAGTGCTAATGAGGTGGATGAAACTAGAGCTTATTACACAGAGTGAAGTAAGTCACAAGGAGAAAAACAAATATTGTATATCTATATCTATATCTATATATATATGAAATCTAGAAAGATGATACTGATGAACCTATTTGCAGGGCAGCAATGGAGACACAACATAAAGAATAAACTTATGGACACAAGGGGTGGATAGGAAGGAGGGTGGGATGAATGGGGAGAGGAGTATGGAAACATATATACTAAAATATGTAAAATAAAGAGCCAGTGGGAATTTGCTGTATGACCCAGGGATTCAAATCAGGGCTCTGTAACAACCTAGAAGCATGGGAAAGGGTAGGTGGGAGGGAGGCTCACGAGGGAGGGGACACATGTGTACCTATGGGTGGTCCATGTTGATGTATGGCGGAAACCAGCACAATACTATAATCATCCTTCATTTACAAATAAATTTAAAGAGTGACTAAAAAAATACTCCTATTCATAAATTCTTGGACTTGGCCCTTTACATGGCAATCAGGCTCTCTCCTAATTATTTCTAGGAAACCTAATCATAGGGCACTGTATTTTTGCAATTTGGTATGAAATGAATATTTATCTTCTAATCCAATCCTCCAGTGTCAATAACCATAAATTTAGGGTGCTGCTGCTACTGCTAAGTCACTTTAGGTGTGTCCGATTCTGTGCAACCCCATAGACGGCAGCCCACCAGGCTCCACCGTCCCTGGGATTCTCCAGGCAAGAACACTGGAGTGGGTTGCCACAGGACAGGGTACTGCTTCATTTATATACTCAGGTAGGATGCTATATTCCTGTGTAATTTTTGGGACTATCTTCCTCAAGTTTGGAGGTCTGCTTTTGAACTCCACACCTGATCATTATGTTAACATTAACGGTTTCAACCACTTTCCAAGGCATCTACCTGTAACTCCTGAATATCTACATTCTTGAATATCTAAAAAGATGCAGAATACCGACCATAGTTCAGCTGGTAAAGAATCTGCCTGCAGTGGAAGAGACCCCCATTTGATTCCTGGGTTGGGAAGACCCACTGGAGAAGGGATAGGCTATCCATTCCAGTATTCTTGGACTTCCTTTGTGAGTCAGCTGGTAAAGAATCCACCTGCAGTGAGGGAGACCTGGGTTCAATCCCTGTGTTGGGAAGATTCCTTGGAGAATGGAAAGGCTACCCACTCCAGTATTCTGACTTGGAGAATCCCATGGACTGTACTGTCCCAGGGGCTCACAAAGAGTCAGACATGACTGAGCCACCTTCACTTTCACTGTATTCTAGCCACTGGACAAGGCAATTTATTCGAAGCCTTTTGTGTGTGTTAAAGAAAAATTATTATATATCCCCAGTTATAAGACGTCTTATAAACTGTCAAAGTCACTGTACCAAGCCACTTCCTTAATACATTTTAAATGCATTAATGGCCCTTGAGATTTTGAAAATAACTGATAATTTTTTTTAATGTGCCCAAGTAATATAGATAAGACTGGCCTTTAAATGTGCCATACTTTTTAAATACTTTGGCATCTTTGCAGTTAACATTTGGCATTGGATAATAAGTCACAAGTCTGAGTACTTTGATAACATAATGCTGTGCTTCTCAGCATTTGCCACCATTCATCTTTCACAATCTCCCATTCATTTTGTTAATTTTAATCTTAAAATATTCCTCTGACCATTTGTTTTTGTATTAGTATTTGTATTAGGTTGCCCTGATACATAGACTATGTTAATTTTCTTTATCATTCTCATAATAAAAATAATCCTTTTTACACAAAATTTAAAGAGTAAAATAAGCTTCATGAAAAGGAAATCCTAAAATTATTGAAGTGGTAAAAACTTGAAAGATAACATAAAGAAGGAAATATGGGAGTCTGAAGATGGTTTAATGATGGAATCCAACCATTCATTTATTTCTTATGTAAATTTATCAAACATCTATGAAGCATTTACATGGGAACATAGTAATAGAAATTTAATTCATAGCAATAGAGTTTAAAAGTGGACTAGATATATTAATACCTCTTGCCCTAAAGGAGCTTACCATACAGTAGGAAAAAATGAAAACATACAAGCTCAATAAATACAGTAAGTGACTTACCAAAAGTTTTTCCTTTTGCTTACCACGCTGGCTGCTGTTGCTATATCCTCTTTTGCCACCTACTTAATATTTTGTTCGCCTGACTGGATTTCTTCCCATCACCTACTGCTTCAACTACTCTCAAGCATCTGTCCCACTCCAATAGGTTTTTTTTGTCTCTCATCTCTAACTCTTCCAAATGACCTTTGTCTTGACAGCTTTTTGCTAAGCCTGAACTAAGCTTTGGCAACCCCATATTTTTGCTAAGCACCGCCCTTGGGTTGGGTTTCAGTTCTAGGACCTTATTCCTGAGATTCTGGGTACCCAGAAAACTTCTGGGTTTAAGCCAAACAGAGAAACAAGAGATGAACTAATTTAGCCTTTTGTCACTCAATTGCAGGGACTATTCTGAGCGTGGATTCTATGCAATTCTGCTATAAATTGACCAAGTTTGGTGGTAGTGTTAAGGGCACAGTGAATAGGGAATGAAGCAGAGGGACAGATGGATGCTTTCAGAATCCTTAAGGCAGGAAATGGAGATACGCAGTCACAGTACTTAAGGAGAAAGACTGTTAGCAGAAAAAAAAAATGTAGCTGCAAGCATGAAGGTCTTCACTTCAGTCATGCTTGACATGAGGGGTGAAGTCAAAAATATCTTTTGGGGCAGCGGTTCTGCCTGCTGTGTCTGCCTTCATGAAAATCTTTCACTGAGGAAATATATGCTTCAAAATTCAAATGAGCAAAGATTTTTCTCTCCTCACATAAATTTAAAGAGTAAATTCAAACATGCTCCTGCCTTAATGAAAATAAGCTGTTTAAAGAAAGTCATAACTAGATATACCTTTGAGGCAAGAGACTTTTATTGACTTTTGCATGGTGGTAGTGATAAAGAACCCACCTGCCAACGCAAGAGACATAAAAAGATCTGGGTTCGATCACTGGGTCAGGAGGATCCCCTGGAGGAGGGCACGGCAACCCTCCTCCATTATTCTTGTCTGGCGAATCCTCATGGACAGAGGAGCCTGGTGGGCTACAGCCCACAGCATCACAAAGAGTCAGTCACAACTGAGTAACTTGGCACACACACAACTTAAACACCCATCACAGTGACAAGACAGGTGAAAGACATTTGACGGAATTCATGGCCAACGTTTTTGCGACCCCATGGACAGTAGTCTGCCGGGTTTCTCTGTCCATGAGATTTTCCAGGCAAGAATAATAGGGTGGGTAGTGATTCCCTTCTCCAGGGCATCTTCTCAACCTAGGGATTGAACCTGGGTCTCCTGCTTTGCAAGTAGATTCCTTACTGTCTAAGCCACCAGAGAAGTCCCTTCATATATAATGACAGATTTCAATTAGTAAACAAGCTAAGAGGCAGACATACCTTGAAATCCAGAATGTGAGATTTTGGAAGAGATGTCTAAGGTAGCCAAGTATTGGGTATGTAAATATATGTTATCTAACTTTTCAAGGTCTGTAAAGTAAGAATAACTTCCCAAAGAGCTATGTGTCTTTAAGTACTATTAGGAGAGAAAGAGTGCAGTACATGATTAACAATATCTGCTTTGGGTAAAAGAAGGGAAAACAGAAGTATTAGCTTGATGTTTTGGCTTTTCCTAATTCTTGTCATATATCCCCATTGCAAAGATTTCAAAGTAAAATATGTATTTGTCTGAGCTCACTTAATCATTAAGAGATCAATTATAATCTAGGGTTTTTTGTTTTTGTTTTTTTTCAATCTCTTTGAAGCTAAATAATGAGACTGAGAGGAAAATAAAATGGAGGTATTAAGAGTGTCTACTTAGTAGATTTCCAGTCACATTTGACATAAAGAATGTTAAAAACCTAGTGTAAAGTTAGAACTCAGTGGTCACTATTACCAAAAATGAAAAATGAACTTGTGTTCAAGGCTTTTCTAAGTCATAGTTGACATGAAATCAAGTGAGATGAACTGTACCAATTTTTTTAAGGGCTATTGAACAAGAACTGCCTGTGTTTCCAGAGTGGAATCTTGGCTAAGATACACTGGAAAAAGTGCCATCTGCTCTTCCATTGTCTGCATATAGAAAAGGGCCCTTAGTTAAAACTCATTTGAAATGAAACAGTTGAGAAAGTGTGTTGCTGGAGCAAGGCAAAATTGAGAACAAAAAACATGTATTGCTTCTTCAAATTTTGCCTGAGGGCTGCATCCTAAATCTAAGTGACCAAGTATGACTATAAAGAGTGGTCACAGCCAGACTTTGTTTTCAGTCCCTTAGTAGTGTCTGACTCTGTGACCCCATGGCCTGCACTATGCCAGGCTTCCCTGTCCTTCACTATCTCCTGGAGTTTTCTCAAATTAATTTCCATTGAATTGGTGATACCTTCCAACCATCTCATCCTCTGCCACCCTCTTCTCCTTTTGCCTTCAATCTTTCCCAGCATCGTGGTCTTTTCCAAATGAGTTGTCTCTTTGCATCAGGTAGCCAATGTATTGGAGCTTCAGCTTCAGCATCAGTCCTTCCAATGAATAGTCAGGATTGATTTCCTTTAGGATTGACTGGTTTGTTCTCCTTGCAGTCCAAGAAACTCTCAAGTGTCTTCTCCAGCACCAGTTAAAGTGTTGCACTCAATATGTCAGCAAATTTGGAAAATTTGGAAAACTCAGCAGTGGCCACAGGAATGGAAAAGATCAGTTTTCATTCCAATCCCAAAAAAGGGAAGTGCCGAAACAATGTTCAAACTACCAGAAATTGTGCTCATTTCACATGCTAGTAAGGCTACCTCAAAATCCTTCAAGCTAGGCTTCAACAGTACGTGAACCGAGAATATCTAGATGTACAAGCTGGATTTAAAAAAAGCAGAGGAACCAGAGATCAAATCGCCAACATTCCCTGGATCATAGAGGAAGCAATGGAATTCCAGAAAAAGCATCTACTTCTGCTTTACTAATTACAGGAAAGCCTTTGACTGTGTGGATTAGAGCCAGACTACATGTAAAATTTGGAGAAATCTATTAACTGCTATGAATATTTCTGTCTTGTGGATTCAATGAAAAAGTATTGTGCTTGTGCTTCTGAGACTTAATTCTGTAACCAATCCACTGATGTCTATTGCTGGGGAAGAAAGAAAAAAAAAAATGTCTAGCTGAACTAAGAACCAAACTGAGCATAAAGAAAGAAAAATAAGTGTTTTGGTGCAGATGAAGCGAAGCCGTGCATGGCAGCAAATACTCTGAAGATATTGATGCCAGCACTGTGTCAGAAAAAGATAACTAATAGAGTGTGTTCCTCCTCCCACAGGCTTCATTCTGATCATCTGGAGGGCTCATTTAATGCATGGGATACCACATTTAATATCGTTAATCATGGTGATAAATTGACTGTAATAAATTGGCAAAATCTATTATCAATAGATATTATATTTCTGGGGCTACTGAATAGCATGAGATTTAAGAGTATGCTTTGTCTAGGTACTAGTTACAAAAGGAAGGTACTAACTGCATTTTGGGTCTCTTCTTTTCTTTTTTTTTAATTTGAAGCTCTTGGTTCAAGACTGATTGGGTGCTGTCCTGCAAGAAAGAGTTGGTACTGGTGGGAGTAGCAGTTGCTGTTCCCATTGTGCTCATTGGCAGTGAGTCAGCACAGCCTGAAATGGCCCAATTCATGTTTGGAGATGACCTTGAGGGCCCTCATTCATCCAGGGTCACTGAGTAGGGGCCCCACTCAGCAGCTGTTCTCCTTCAGGTGGCAGCATCATAGCCATGAAACTCAGGCTGACTCCTGCGGTATCTTGTGCATCCGACTGTGGTCATTGGTCATATCTTGCAGTCTTGGGGGCACCTTGCATGGGTCCCACAGTAGGAAGGCCAAGGTCCATGTCATGGGCCCTTATGGCCCCACAATGTTCCAGGCACCCTCAGATATCACTGTGGCAGGACTGAGATCACTGCTGGTGCCCAGCGGCGTGATGATGGCGTTCTTTCCAGCCTCAGTCTAGCCATGTCAGCCACCTGCTGGACATCACCCTCTATCACGTGGGCTGGCTGGGACCCTCTGCAGGCAGCCTGGAGGAGGTGTTCCACACCAGCACTATCATCTCAGAGCCTACCTGCACCACCTGACCAGGTGGTGAGCCCGGTCCTCCCATGGCGCCAAAGAGGGCAATCTTCTTAACAGCCATGCTTCAGGGTCATGGGGGTGCGAGGCCTTGGAGTCAAAAGACACACAATAATTGACTTGGACTCTTCTTCAAATTAATTTTCCATTTGGTGTCAGAGAAAATCTGTTGTATATATTGAAAATTGGGGTGATTTTCTTTAATGAAATACCTACAACCTATGTCCATAGTCTTTTGATCCCCTAAATTATTCAGATTTTAGTTTAAATCCAGCTTACTACTCTATACTAGTGGTAGTAGAATTCAGCAAGATACTGCAACTTGCAAGGCTTCAGTTTCTTCATTTGCAAAATGAGGTTAAATTTATTTATCAAGGCTTGTTCACAGGACTGATGCAGAGGCATAATTCATGATTAAAATGTCAACACAAATCCCAATATCAATGAAACAACTAAATTAACTCTTTATACTTCAAGGCTTAGAATGTCAATTTCTTTGCCTATCTGTATCTATATCTTTATTCACATCTGTATCTATATTTAATGCACACCTGTTTCCAGGTGGCGATAGTGGTAAAGAATCTGTCTGCCAACACAGGAATAAGAGACACAGGTTTGATCCCTGAGTTGGGAAGACCCCCTGGAGAAGGGCACAACAACCCACTCCAGTATTCTTACCCGGAGAATCCCATGGACAGAGGAGTCTGACGGACTATGGTCCATAGGTTCGCAAAGCGTCAGACACAACTGAAGTGTCTTACCATGCACGTGTGTTGTATACCTAAAGTAATATAATATAGTTCCATACGAGGTTCTATAACCTCTATACAAAATTTCCTTGATTTCCTAATAATCATCTGAGGTACAACTTTCATTAAAATCAGAATACTTACTTTTAGCTTTTTTGCCCAATTTAATCTTGATTCAAACCTGTATCTTATAACAGAGAGTCAGCCACATTTCTTTTTCAGGAATTCAGGTTATATTTTATTTGTTGTGGTAACTGATGTCAAAGATTGTAAGTTGGTCAGCCAGTACTGTAGGAATTATGAAGCTACAACTTTCCAACATAAATTTTCATCCTAGAAGTCTTGTCAAAAAACCTTTCTGCACACCTGAGTGGTACTTGGGAGTCAGGCTCTATTTCTAAAAACAAAACTTTAAGAAGAGTGTTCACTGAAGAGCAGACGAGAGATAAAGATGTTTAGGAATAATCGGCTTAGTTGTTACATAAATTCAGTGAACCCAACCGTGTTTCACTGCGTTCTTTTTTCCTTCTCTGAGCCAGTGTTTATACACAAAAATCTTGGAATACTCTTGTTTTCATCTACTGCAGCTTTTCTAGGAGCACCACTGCCTTCCAAAAGCAAATGAAAATGCCTACGATTATATTAATTTGCATTACAACACATAACTTGTTAAAAGGATAGATAATTTTTAGTGACTAGGCAGGTGTTTTCATTCTAACATCAGGAATTACATTTCATCATGCATTTGCTGGTCTACATATCACATTTGAATGATTTTTCAGGAATCGAAATTTTAAGCCACCCAAAGCCCCTGTTTCGAATTCTCAGCCCTACATTCTGGGAGGAGTCTCAGCCCATCTTCACAAGTGGAGCATGTGATTCTTTCCTAGCTAATCAGAACTTTGCAACCTCCTCACCCCAGTCATTTGTTCAGGTGTGGGTATGTGATCTGGCCATTGCCAACCAAACTCAGTAAAATGTTTTCTTTGAATCTGACAGGAATGACTTCATACTGTTGCTGCCAAAATTACCTGAAAGCACTTAGGCTAGTACTTTTTTGGACACACCAACACAGTAAGGAGAGCCGAGAGGGAGAAACTAGGGTGGTAACAATTTCTACAACATTTTGTCATGAAATGTTTTTATATATAAAGAAAAGATGAAGCTATTTTACCAAAATCACCTAATTACCTGCCACCAATGTTCTAAAATTAGCATTATGCCATAGTTGGTTTTTCATACATCCAACCATCTATTCATCCCATTCTCCAATTACCAACCCATTTAAGTTTTTGAATGCCTATCAAAGTAAGTCACAAACTTTGTATAATTTCCTAAGACCCCATATCAATGATGGGAGGCAGAACGTCTGCTGAAATTTCAGTTACAATAACCAATAAATCCCTTTTTCCTTAAGCCAGTTTGATGAAAATGACATAATGAGTTTTTATATCTAACATACAGAGCTTTAAAAATGACACAGGAGTTTTTAAATAAAGAGTTGTACATAATCCTTTGTTTTTGGATTGCTTTCCTCAGTTTCTCACACATTCATAGAAAGTGTGAGTAATGAAGACTATTGGCCAAATAGTACTTCAAAATTTTACGGGTCATTGTAGTGACCTCAGAACCTATTTCCACAGTCCACTCCTAGAATATATACATTGATTTTCAAAAACCTCTCCATTTGGTTAAATTTATTTTCAAGAGACCATACTTTGTCTTAATGTTATAAGGCATGTTAATGTAAATGCCTTTAGTGAATGTTACTGCAGACATTTTCTAAATTACTGAAAGTATATTTTGGAATTGCAGCAGTTACTAATGAGAATGGAGTTTACAGTAAAATAGTCAAAGGCTACAAATCATAACGGATCATGAAGAGATTGTAAAATATCAAATATTAGTTTAAATGTCTTCCAACAATAAAATTACTGCCTAGGGATTTTCCCAGCACAAAACTTTGAAAACTTTTAAATAAAATCCTGGCCAAAGAGCTCCTAGAAATATATTTTAATGTTTGAAGCCAATGTTTTAATGTTTTCAATACTTCTATATTTCTTAATAAACATTTTATGAGCTTTCACCGCTGATGCTATTTAAGCATGTGATAAACCTGCATAATAATTAGCATAGCACTCTCAATGAAAAGATGGAAGGGTTATTTTTAAAACCTGTAGATGTTGCAGAGGAAGTAAAATCAGCATAAACATGTGAGTCTTCAATCATGTTCATTAGGCTTACTGACTGTAAATGGCTGAAGTCAGAGGTCATTTTTGCAATCTTTCCCATTTCTTTCTGTATTGCTAACTTAATTTTCACAGAAAAAAATTCAATGGGCCTTTTATACAAGCTAATAATTTCATACATGATAGTAGTTGTCAGTATCACTTGGCATTTTCTATCCATCAGCTGGTTCTTTCCAGGCAGCATAAAAGATGCTTTCTACTGCATTGACAGACATAGTGCATTTTGATATAATTATTATTTAATGTCTACTAACTCTGTATTAGGGATTTCTGTGGTGGCTCAGTGGTATGGGATCCGCCTGTCAGTGATGGAGATGTGGGTTCAATCCCTGGGTCACTAAGATCTCTGGAGAAGGAAATGGCAACCCCACTCTAGTATTCTTGCCTAGGAAATGCCATGAACAGAGCCTGGTGGGCTACAGTCTATGGGGTTGCAAAAGAGTCAGACACAACTTAGCAAGTAAATACCAACAAAAACTGTATATCAGACAGTATTCTAAGTACATGATATGTCTTAATATATCTAACTAAAACCATTTATTTTATTGTGGAAAGAATAGAAACATGAGATCTGCACTCTTAACATTTTAAGTGCACGCTACGGTACGTGGTACAACAGACCTCTAGAGCTTATCTCCCTTAACTGCAACTTTATGTTTATCGACTAGTAATTCCCCATTCACTCTTCTCTCTGGCCCCTAGTAACCTCTATTCCACTCTTTGATTCTATCAATTTGACTGTTTTTGATATCTTGTGTTAAGTGGAATCATCCAATATTTGTCTTTCTGTGATTGGCTTATTTTACTTAGCATAATGTCTCCAAGGTTCATCCATGTTGCAGCATATTGGAGACCTTCTTTTTTAAGTTTCTACAGTATTCCTCTATGTGTTTATACCATAATTATTCTGTTCATCTGTCAATGGATTTATAGACTGTTTCCATATTTTGACTATTACGAATACTGCTGCAATAAATATGGACGTGTTAATACATCTTTGAGATTCTGATTTCAAAGTTTTTGAATAAATAATCAGAAGTGTGATTGCATGATCCTATAGCAGTTCCATCTTTAATTTTTGAGTTATCTCCATACTGTTTTCCATAAAATCTATACAATTACTTCTGCACAGTAAAGGAAATAATCAACAAAGCAAAGAAGAAACCTGTGGAATGGGAGAAAATGTTTTTAAACCGTATGTCTGATAAGCAGTTAATTATATAATTTCAAATAATTAATAATATCCAAACTATATAAGGAATTCTACAACTCAACAGAAAAAAAGACCCAATTTAAAAAATGAGCTAAGACCTTGAATAGATATTTCCCCAAGAAGACATACAAATTACTAATAGATACCTGAAGAAACAGTCAATGTCATTAATCCAGGGAAAGTGCAAATCAAAACCTCAATAAGATATCACCTCACCCTTGTCAGGACAGCTATTATAATATATATATATATATATATATATATATATAT
>NW_011494751.1:72141-108477 GCF_000754665.1 Bison bison bison
ATATGGAGAAGGCAATGGCACCCCACTCCAGCACTCTTGCCTGGAAAATCCCATGGATGGAGGAGCCTGGTGGGCTGCAGTCCATAGGGTCGCTTAGAGAGACACGACTGAGTGACTTCACTTTCACTTCTCACTTTCATGCATTGGAGAAGGAAATGGCAACCCACTCCAGTGTTCTTGCCTGGACAATCCCAGGGACGGGGCAGCCTGGTGGGCTGCCGTCTCTGGGGTCGCACAGAGTCAGACACGACTGAAGCAACCTAGCAGATATATATATATATAAACAAACAAGCATTTGCAAGAATGTGGAAGAAATGGAGCACGTGCACATTGCTGGTGAAAATTATTTATTTTTTACTACAATCTTCAAAGGTAAATGCTAATTCCCCCACTTTATAGATGAGGAAGCAGTGGTAAAAGAGTTTAAATAACTGGTTGAGGATCACATAGATAAAAATTGTGAATTAATTAATTTCAAAAACAATGATCTTTCCAACTATGTTTTTCAAATGGAAAAACATGGGACCATTAAGAAGATATCTGTGAGCACCCTAGATGCCAAAGGCACTTGGTGTGAACCATCATTTATTTGATGTTAAAGCCAGACATTGTCTGCCTATGATCACATCAGTCTCCTGCAGGTGCTGATGTGAATGGCAGAAACTGGTTATAATGGGGTCATCCACAGGATCCTAATAGTTCTTAATGTAAAACTAATGCCCTGTAATAGAAGTCCAGCCATTATATAGAGAACTGGAGGACCCTTTTAAACACAGACACTTAGGAATGTAGACTGAGTTGGAAAATATTCCAGAAAGAACTGTTGTGAAGGTCAGGGTAAAAATGCAAGATTTATGCACATTATAAATCTTCAATAAACAGGAAATGCTCATTTTTTTTTAGTGTTTTAATAATAGCAGCCCAAAACTAGGAATTATTTTTCTTGAGGGCATTTTGAGAGTGGAAAAAAACAAAACTGCTTATGGGCCAATTAAAACTGGACACTCTGTCTTTTGTTCCTTTGAGCTTGATATTCTGACAGGCTGACATGATTACACTATGTCTTTTTCTCTACCTTTATAAGCTTATCTTCCAGATGCACCAGCTTTGTGACCCTGAGCTATGAGGAGAGGACTAAAATGATCTGGGAGCTGGTGAGGGAAGACACTGTCTGTTATGAAGTTAGGGTGCTCAGGGAGTGAATGAGCTTGTTAGACACTTGTATACAAAAGTCCATGCATATGCATGCACACATGTTCAGTTGTATCCTACTCTTTGCAACCCCATAGACTGTAGCCTCCCAGGCTCCTCTGCCCATTGGATTCTCCAGACAAGAACACTGGAGTGGGTTGCCATGCCCTCCTCTAGGGGATCTTTCCAACACAGGGATCAAACCCGTGTCTCCTGCATTGGCAGGCGGATTCTTTACCTATGCTAAGTTGCTTCAGTTGTGTCCGACTCTGTGTGACCCCATAGACAGCAGCCCACCAGGCTCCCCCATCCCTGGGATTGTCCAGGCAAGAACACTGGAGTGGGTTGCCATTTCCTTCTCCAATGCATGAAAGTGAAAAGTGAAAGTAAAGTCGCTCAGTCATGTCTGACTCCTAGCGACCACATGGACTGCAGCCCACCAGGATCCTCCATCCATGGGATTTTCCAGGCAAGATTACTGGAGTGGGTTGGCATTGCCTTCTCCTTCTTTACCTAGAGAAGACCCTATAAATAGTCGTAGGATTAAAAAAAATAAACATCCCTGGACTCTGTTTCCTTCCCCCTTATTTGTTTTAATGCCATTTATTCCTGATGAATCAACTTTATAATGCATGTTTTGTGTTTTGATTTGTTGATTTTTTGTCTTGAATACACTCTAGTCTGACAAGTTTAAGAACTACCTCTTTCAGGAGAACCCAGTGTGAGATGGAGTGCAGTATGTGTTTTTCTCAGAAGCAGTACTGCAGAATTCAGTGGTTCGACAATGTGTTTAATGTATACCTACTGTGTGCCAATACTTGGCTAGTCTCTGTGGATTCAATGTAGAACCAAAAGAACATAGTCTTCGCTGCTGTGAAATTTATGGCTAGTGTTAAAAAAAAAAAAAGGAGAGAGACAATGCCTAAATATTGCTCCAGCTTTGGCTAAACTTGCTCTCAAATTCTAAAATAAATTACTTTATTCAAGAGCAAGGGAAAGTGAGTCATAGTCATTTAGAATATTCAATCTGGAAGAGAGTGAAGTGTTGGGATGGCAAACATCTATCCAGCAAGATGCTTCTTGGCTGCTCCACCCATGCTCTTGCATCATTAATTGGCCCCTGAAATCTCCCTCGTTGCATTTCTGTGTGGGTCAAACTCTGTCATAACATGGCTTTCTAGATAGATGTGCTCAACTATTGCAAAAGATATACAAGATCCATCCTTTGCCACTCTTAATGTGTACTTCACCCCATCCTATTTGCCATCAGTGATAACTGACCTCTGAACTTCCCTGGTGGCTCACATGGTAAAGAATCTGACTGCAATGCAGGAAACCCAGGTTCAATCCCTGGAGAAGGGAATGGCAACCCACTCTAGTATTCTTGCCTGGAGAATTCCATGGACAGAGGAGTCTGATGGACTACAGTCCGTGGGGTTACGATGAGTCAGACACAACTGAGCAATGTGTATACTTTACTCACTTCATAACTGACATTTAGAAAGGTCCAATACACCATGCCAGGTGACTCAGTTTAGCAGGAGCAAAGCTGGAACCTGGGTCTATGTAGCCCGTATCTCAATATAATACTCTCTTCTATTTCATCATTCACTTTGAAATCCCTGCCATGGAGAACCACAAAAATGGAGCATGTCCTACAGAAGATATGTGTTTTGGAGAAGGAGAGGAGATTTTATAACAATTGTATACTGAAGCCAGAGTATGGCTTTCTATTTTTCCTTCTTCTCTTTCTTTTGCCCCTTATTCTTATTCTCTTTTCCTTCTGCTTTTGCCTGGTGTTCTGAGAAAATAAGATCTTCCTCCTTGCCTAGAGGAGAATTCTGAGATCTAATGCTTAGTACCAAGTCTTAGAATCAGGTTTAATCACATTTAATTCTCAAGCTCAGAATTTAATGTGACAGTCAAGTATGGTGAATGAATCTGCCTCTTGTATGACACAGGATATTTTTTATGACCAAAATTGTTCCCATTTTCACTTAGGTCTCCCACTTGAATTTTACATTCTAAGTACAAGTGAAATAAGCCCCATATTCCCGTTGTTGTTGGATAGTTGAAGAAAATAAAATGAATATATTTTTATATTGTGGTTGTACTCTTCAGAAATTCTTCCAAAACATAGTCCCAAACCACACAAATGTCTTAGCAGCTGCAGTTAGAAAGCTCCTTAGAGAGCTGAAGTAATTGTCTTCTGGAACCCAAGAAACCATTGTCAAACATACTTAAAAAAAAAAAAAAACCTTGAGTCAAATCATTTAATCTAAAGCCACACTGTGAGTTTCCATCTTCTTCTTAGCAACATTGAATAACTAGTGCTTAATACTTAGTATTAGAGGAATCTCATAATTAAATTTCCCAACAATAATGCCTAGCACATTTCCCCCTATTTTAATACTATGAGTTTTCATGCTCATATCTGTATAATGTGCATGTATAAAATAAGGACACCAAAATAATAAATGCTTAAGATGAGATTAAATCCTAGATGTGTTCCCTCCAAATCTGGATCACACCATTATCTGCTTTGTGTCCAGGAAGAAAGGGTATCTTCCTTATTTCCTTTGCTCGAGTGAACTGATCAGTAAGTGACTGAGTGAGCATGTGTGCTCAGTCATGTCCAACTCTTTGTGACCCCATGGGCTATAGGCTCCTCTGTCCATGGAATTTTTCAGACAAGAATACTGGAGTGGGTTGCCATTTCCTCCTCCAGGGGATCTTCCTGGCACAGGGATAGAACCTGCATCTCTTGCATCTCCTACATTGGCAGGCAGACTCTACCACAGCACTACCTGTATTCATGAGGCAAGTGCCAGAGGATTTGATGAGTCTGATTCGTTACACAGACTGATAAATATTGTGCTCATTAGTTAAATAAAAGAGACACAAAATAATATATAAATGCCAGAGTCAGATTCAAATGGGATCTTCCTCCATCTTGTGTACAAATACCTTGTTAATTTCTAATGCTCTGTGTGCTTATATTCAAAAATTGCTTTTCTTCTTGCCTTTTAAGGCAAATAGATTCCAAGACAGCTCCTATGACCTCCACCTCCTAGTATTCATGACTTGTGTAATCCCCTCCCCAGTGTGTGAGCAAGGTCTATGACTTGCTCCTAACAAATACAATAGGACAAAGACAATGAGATATCACATCCATGATAATATTATATACAGTTTGTTCCCTTGCTGCTGACAGACTCTCTTTTTCTCACTTGGAGGAAGCAAAAAGCTATGCTGGGAGGGCCCCTGTGGCAAGGAACCAGGGTGTATTGCAGTTAACCAGAGTACATGCAGGAGACTGAGTCTCCCAATCCAGCAGCCCACAAGAAGCTGAATGCCGCCCATAACCCCTTGAGCCTGTACATGGATCCTTTCCCAGTCCAGCCTTAGATAAGATTGCATCCATGGCCAAAACCTTGATTTTTAACCTTGAGAAACATGAAAAAGAAGACCTGGCTAAGCTGTGCTTTGACTGCTAGCCCACAAACATGTATAAGATAATTAATATACATTGCTTTAACATGTTAAGTTTTGTTAATAATGTTAGGCAGAGAGAGATAAGTAATATATTTTTCAAAAGTAATTATTTGATAGATGAGGAAAGCAATAAAGAAGCACATGAAGTAGGAAACATAGCTATGGGGAGAGAGTTTGGGAGACCTTAAACGAAACTCTCTAGGTATCAAAAGATATTACTTTGAGTTAGTCAACAAAGTGCACACTTTCCAAATGCTGTTTTGAGAATTTATAAACAGATACCTTGATTACAGTGATCAAATCTAAATCTCCAATGCTTACTGTAATATTTGGGCCACTCTTGGCCTTACCACAAACACTTGTCTATGCAGCCTACCTCCCTGGCTACACTCAATGCCCTTGCCTGCACACTCCAGGCAGTGTGATCTGCTTTATCACATATTGGGGAGCAAGAAAACTCCTCTGGGACTTCCCATCTTCAAAATTTTTTAAAAAAGGAGGAAGCAGAGCACAGAATTTTAAGTTAGATTCACTAGCTATGTGGCCCTAAACCCATGACAGCTCTTCTTGGGACAATTCCACCTTGAAGGTCCCTAGGAAAGCATGGCAAGGTACAGTGTGTGATGGTTCATTGCATGCTTTTGTCATGAAGAACATGGTGAGATAATCAGTGAGACTTGAATGAGACATGGATATGATGGTAGTAATACAGTAAGTCCCCTTTCTGTAGAACTTTCAAGTTGCAAACCTTTACAGATGTGAACAGAGGCAGAGAGAGGATATGGATGTTGCCCACCAGAATCCAATGAGTAAGCATGAGAAAGGGAAATCTTACTCAACCCAAGGAATTCCAGGCTTCACATTCTCAACCACAATATTTGATCATAGACTGTGTAGAGGAAACAAGCCCTGTCAGTCCAGTAATGCAATTATACCTGAAATCCTTGGATCATTCATATTTATAAATAAGACTCTTTTTGTTCTGGTCAGCAAATGTCACCAAATATTGACTTTGTGGTAGGCACTGTCCTTGATGCTAGCTGAGGCGCAAAGAATATTTAAATAAATACATAATATCTAATTATACAAGTGAATAATATAAAGAAAATCATCAGAAACTAGAAAACATAAAAGGAAATGGATGTCATAGATCTGTGTGCGTTATAGATGTTACATGTGTGTTGTGAATGAATGGTACAGATCTGTGATCATCTCTGTGTGATAAAATCACAGACACATTTAAGTCAAAGTGATAAGTTAGGTAGACATTCATGCTTTGAGATTTGGAATTCTTGGGTTCTTCGTCAAGCTCTACAATTCACTAGTGCAGTCACTGGGAGTAGGTGAAGTCTTCTGCATGTATACCTCTTTGGGAAAATGGGTGATAATGCTAACCCAGAGTGCTACAAGATTAAGGATAAATTCAGCAAGCATGAATACTGACATGTAGTGTGTGCTCATTGAATTCTAATTTGCCTCGATTCACTTTCTTAAGTTTTTCAAGACAGAGTTCTTCCCTGATAGGAAGGAAAAAAGGAAACTGGCCTCGTGATATTCAAAGTTGGGAATTTGTTATTTTTCTAAAGTATCTTATACCCTCCCCTTAACACTTCCCTCTCTGGCACATTCATCTGGAGTCCAGCACAATGACTCTTTAGAATATCATTTGCAAAGATTGATGTGGACAGAAGCATACCAGAATCGTGTATGAGTCTATTAATGAGGGATGAGAATAAGCCCGAGAATAAAACCAAGAATAATGTGATGACCGATGAGCCTATGTACATGAATGGGCCCTTCTCCTTGGTGTTAGCAGCCTTTGCTCTGCCACAGGTGTTTATTCCTATGGCTATTAGAATTACAAAAGTATATTAAGCCATTCTGCAAATTTCAGCCAGCCTTTGACAGGAGGAGTCCTAAAAAATTCCAAGCCATTTTTTTTTAAGCTGAGTTTAAAAGCCTTTGTAGTCTATTATAATTTATGAATAGATCCACTTCCTTCTTTGGTTACTTCCATCTATGTGTTTCAATGTCATTCCCAGCTCAGAGTATTTAACTCTAATTTTTCACTCAGTGACAAAACTCCAGATTTGTTGGAACAATTTTGGCATTCAAAATGAAACAGGCTCCTTATAGTACTGTGAAGGCAAGGTACCCAGAAGTTCCTATGAATTTCCTATTTCCATATGCACCAGATTTTCACATTCTGAAATGTTTCTTATGGGAACATGAGAAAACAGTTATAATTAAACTTAAGTAGAGAAACTATATTTAACATACTCTCTGAGATGTATTCTGGAGAAGTGGCCTTGAAGGCAAATCCTACATTAGCAGGCACCTGGGGGTCCCAGAGTCAGAGAGGTATCTCTCCCACCCCTATCAACTTGATCTTATATCTTTAGTAAGTATATCAAAAAATGCTTATTTGGGACAAGGACGAAGGAAAAAAAAAAAAAAAAACCTTTGTTTTGCCCATGTCCACATTTGATTTTCAAGTCATGCATACATTTTCTCTAGGCTGAGACAGAAGTAGATTTGCATTCATTTAAAAAATGCCACCTTACTCAAGAATTAAAGAGAAGCATGTGCTAAAGAATCATCTGCTACTTGCTTTGTAGAAGAAGGTAAAACAATCATTACATTCTGAGAAAAAAAGACAAGATTTATCTATTGCCCATCCCCTCCACTCTTATTTTCCCCTGGTTCAGGAAAAAAAAGAATTTTGTTAGTCAATTACTCACACCTATTACATTAATTTGCTATTTTGTTGTACCAAATTACCACAAAGTCAGTGACACAAGTTTATTGTCTTATAGATAAAAGAACTCAGAAATCCAAAATTAGGTCACACTGGGCTAAATCAAGGTGCCAGCATGGGTATGTTTCTTCTAGTGGCCTAGGGAGAATACCCATTTTCCTCCCTTTCTCTGTCTTTAAAGCCAGAAGTCTAGCATCTTCAAATATTTCTCTGATTCTAACTTCCTTCTCTGCCTCCCTCTTCCATTTATAAGGGCTACTGTGATTACCTTGGATCTTCTTGAACAATTCAGGGTAATCTTCCTATTTCAAGGTCAGCTGATCATCATCCTTAATTCCATCTGAAAACTTAATCCCCCCAAATGACATACAGCATCTTCACAACCTCTGAGGATTAGGACATAGTCATATTTTGGTGATCATTATTCAGCCTACCATACTTATCCACCAAAAGTTACATGATTTCAGTTTCATCATTTAGAATTAATGTGGTCAGCAGTGAGCTTAGCACTGTGCTATAAGGAAAGAGTAATATTGGGAAGGAAAATGTGTTTGCCTGCAGTGAATTTAATTTAAACTCATTGAGTTTAATCTATTATATCATTCAGCTTCTATGTGAAATATGAGCATAGATGAGTTTGAATGTCACTGGGGAAAAGCGGCTCAGTGGTAAAGAATCTGCCTGCAATGCAAGAGATGTAGGAAATGTGGGTTCGATCCCTTGGTCGGGAAGATCTCCTATAGGAGGAAATGGCATCCCACTCCAGTACTCTTGCCTGGGAAATCCCATGGATAGAGGAGCCTGGCCGTCTATAGTCCATGGGGTTGCAAAAAAGTCGGACATTACTGAGCGACTAGACATACATGCATGGGGAAAAGCAACTTAGGTTGTCGCCTTATTTTAACCAAGTGATGCCCTTGCAAACAACTAAACCCTTCATTTCATACACTTATCTGAAAATGGAGTGAAACATGTTTGATTGTAAAGGTATTTCATGATCCATTTTAGGTTTTGCTTTATCTAAGAATTCTGCAAGGTAAGTAGAAAAAGTAACTTCTAAAAGTGAAATTGTATTTTTGGAGAAGATGATTTACCTGAAAGGTAGGGAGCCTGGTTGTAGTTTAACTCTATTTCTAAAATTTAGATATTTTTTTTTAACTCTTTAATAGTACTATGATCATAAAAACATCATTTTAGTCTCTAATATGTAGGTTATAATTTATAGGAAATAAATGAATTTGCCACAGATTTTATTTTGAATATATTAAAATAATTGAATCACGGCTATGTCAACTGCCATAATGAAAAGTATGACAATGAAAATCAACAATTCATGAGCCCACAGAGACATATAGATGAATCTCACAAACATAATGTTTGATGAAACCAGACACAAGCAACTATGGCCTAAAGATAATGTATATATGATTCTATTCTTATAAAATGCAAAAGAGGTCAGAATGGTGGTAGCTCTGAAGGGTTTAGAAACGGGAAGCAAGCACACTGGATAATGATTCTAGCATGCAGGCAATATTTGTTTCTTAATGTTAATGCTGTCTGTATGAGTGTGTTTAGTGAAAATGTATGGTGTTGCACATTTATAATATGCATGCTTTTCTGTATATATATTCTACTTTCACAAAATGTTTTAAAAATGGGTTTACCTGAAGGTGAGAAAATATATAAATATATATATCATATATATTCAAGACTGCACATATACTTTAGTCATCATAGTCACCAAGAATTTATCATTCACCAACATTTCCCTTAATCATAAAAAAGTATGTCGCAATTTAAATGAGTTTTTAAATGTGTATTGAGAAATATTTATAAATTTGAGATACTCTTGTGGGAAAATCAGCTATCTCTACAGGTAAAAACAATATCTGAGAACCAGAAGGGCAGACTTGTGATTGTGTTCTTTTAATAAACATTGTTCATTTCTTCTTGTTCTTCTCCTGCTTCTTCCCTTCCTCTTCCCTTTTTCCTTCTGCTTCTTTTCCCCCACCTCCTTCTACTTGTTCTTCTATCATTCCTTTTCAAATTTCTCTCTCATGCTAAACTTCACTTCACTAAAGCAAGTGAACTTTTTCTCTTGAAATCAATTAAACTGCCATAACAAGCACTGATTTTCAAAAGGGCACATCTATCACAAAGATAATCTCTATGACCCTGCTCTTATGCATGAATAGGCCAGTATGATACCATTGATCTGCTATTCACAGTCCAGTAGATCCCACCACCAGGGTATGTTACCATGGAAGACAAAAACCACTTCCTTTTAAAACAGTCCAAGCCCGTGCATGATTAGGTAGACATTCATATAAGTGATCTTCTGTTCTCTCATGAGTATAATAAAACATACATATTTCACCTGGGGATTTTGCTTAAGACTAGTAGACTAGGTTCAAGGAGGCATGGTCATCTCTTGAAGAAAACTAATCCTTTATACCTAAGTGAAAGTCACTCAGTCGTGTCCAACTCTTTGTGATCCAATGGACTACACAGTCCATGGAATTCACCACGCCAGAATACTGGAGTGGTTAGCTGTTCCCTTCTCCAGGGGATCTTCCCAACCAAGGGATCAAACACAGGTCTCCCACATATAGGTGGATTCTTTGCCAGCTGATCCACAAGGGAAGCCCAAGAATACTGGAGTGGGGAGCCTATCCCTTCTCCAGCAGATTTTCCTGACCCAGGAATCAAAACCATGATCTCCTGCACTGCAGGAAGATTCTTTACCAACTGAGCTATCAGGAAAGCCCATACCTAAGGAGATGAAAAAAGAACTCTTCATGATTTGAGATGCAGAAGATGTTTGGTCTGAGTCCTGAACTTAACTATAATGTGAGAAGGCCGGATAACATGATCTTGGGGTCTGCGCATCTTTTTGTGTACATGAATGAAACTACATTGTCTCTTCATACAGTCAACATTACAGAAACAAATCATACATTCTATGTTACCTACAGTGTTCAAGATACTAAAGAATTTCCTGAAATTTGGCTGTTCTTTTCTTGTTAGACCCTACTTTTTCATCAATGAGTGATAAGAATCTTTCATATATTAGGTGCCAAAAATTATTTGTTAAAATAATGAGTAAATGAATAAGGGTATGGATAAAACTGAATTGAAAAAACCATAACTAAGCTGATACCTTCATTGTGGTCCATTAAGGAAAAGCCTGAACTAGCTGCCTCAAAGTCAGAGCTTGGATTCAATGACTAAATTTTTTTAATGTAAGCTAAATCTATTCATGACAGAGACTCCTAGGAGCATCCTTGAAATCAAGTAACCAGCAGGGAGATTGATTTGATGTTCTGAACTATGTCTGATAAGAAACAGGGATCTGAATGCTCGGATCTCTTGTAGTATATCCATGAACATGATTGTTTCTGGACATTACAAGCCACACACACACACACACACACACATACATGCATATATGTGTGCATGCTAAGTCGCTTCAGGCATGTCCAACTCTTTGAGACCCTATGGACCATAGCCTTCCATGCTCCTCTGTTCATGGGATTCTCCACTCAAGAATATGGTAGTGGGTTACTGTTTCCTACTCCGGGGAATCTTCCCAATCCAGAGATCGAACCCCAGTTTCTTCTGTTTCTTTCACTGGCAGGTGGGTTCTTTATCACTAGCGCTACCTGGGAAGCCATACATATATATAACCAGAGTCACTGTGGTTATTAACAAATCAGAGAGAATCCAATATATTTGTTAAATCACATTGCAGCCCAATGTTAACATATCCAGGGAGATTCCTAAGGGCACTTATCACCATTTTTCTTTCCAAATCATCCATTTCCCTTTAGTCACAAAACATATGCTGTGGTTCACCATGTTCAAGAAGTACAGATAGCAAAAGGCTGAAGATAACTTACCATGCAGTTTCCCCTTTATAGTCTACAGAATAGTGTTTAATTAAAGCCATCTTCTACTGAGGACCTACTGTGAGTCAGACATTTATATAGATATGAGCATTTAAATACAAATATGCTATAATCCTTCATTAGGACTTCTCTGGTGGCTCAGACGGTAAAGTGTCTGTCTACAATGTGGGAGACGTGGGTTCGATCCCTGGGTCGGGAAGATTCCCTGGAGAAGGAAATGGCTATCCACTCCAGTACTATTGCCTGGAAAATCCCATGGACAGAGGAGCCTGGTAGGCTACAGTCCATGGGGCCGCAAAGAGTCAGACATGACTGAGCGACTTCACTTTCTTTCTGTCTTTCTTTCAATTGGAGACATTTCCCTTCCCACCATCTGCCTGAAAATCACATGACCACACACTTCCTTCAAACATTGCTGAGTGACTATCCTTCCCAGCAAAAATACCTCAATTTGGCCTTGAAAACCAGTCATAACTATTCTCAGCTTAAACTTGCCCTCTGTCTTTTGGTGGTCTGGCAGTATATTTAGCAAAAGTAGCCCAATCCAAGGACAACTCTTAATTCTTTGGGAAACCTCCAGTGGCTTCTCAGAAAACATTCTTTGCTTTTCTGTCTGGTCCTTAGCTTATGGAGAAGGCAAGAGGCCTTAATATTTCCTTAAGACAGACTATAGGGAGTCAGAGCAATTGGGTAGGCTAAAATTCTTATTTAAGCCATCAAATAAAGCCAAGTACACCAGGATAGTGGCTGGGAGTTTCCTCTGAAGTTGGTCTAAGTATCAGAGTCCAGAAGAACATACTGGAGAACATACATTAGAATGAAAGCTCAGCATATTCCTCAAAAACAAAGTAAGTTTCTTACTGCTGCTGCTGCTGCTGCTAAGTCGCTTCAGTCATGTCCGACTCTGTGCGACCCCACAGACAGCAGCCCACAAGGCTCCCCCGTCCCTGGGATTCTCCAGGCAAAGAACACTGGAGTGGTTTGCCATTTCCTTCTCCAAGTTTCTTACTAGTTTAGCCAAATACAGACTTCCATGAAAAACACAGATGGGATCACAATTAGTTTTGAGGCAGGATCTCAATTTTCAGTGAAGAAGACAACTCTGACCTCTAGAAGATAATGCTGTGACGAATTTGTATCTTGATTTTGAAACAATGTCAGATGCTCAGTTCAAATTTTGGAGCAGCAGAAAAGTTGTAGACAGGCTTTACAAGCAGGCGTGAGTTTATGTCCTGCTGCCTTTTCCTGGCTATGGGCATCTGAACAGGTGCGCTAAACTGTTTCGAGGTTTCCTCATCTATAAAATTGAGGTCAGAATTCTATGCAATAAGTTTGATGGCTGTGATGATAATGAAAAGCACAGTGTCTCACATATGCAAGACCTTAAAATGCAAGTTTATCTGTACTTGTTTTGTTACTGTGTGCACGGTAACTATGTTTTAGATTGGGGAGACCGCATGGAATTTGAAGATGTCACGCCATAGGTGTGAATCTTGGGCGTATTGTCTACTAAGCTATTATCTAAGTCTCAGTTTCTGTATCTGTGTAGCAATTTAAAAATGAGTCATATTTTCCGAGAAATAAAGGATCTGCAATAAAATAATACAAAGTATTTAACACACTGTAGATGTTCAGAATGCCTTGACCATCTTATCCTTATCATGTCTCAAAGTTGCTTCCTCTTCAATTTTTTGCTTTTTAAAATTAAGTTCAGAACTAGTAATTTATACAACAATGTGTGCTGTATGATATTTATACTAAG
The DNA here is from genome assembly GCF_000754665.1 of Bison bison bison. NCBI lineage: Eukaryota > Metazoa > Chordata > Mammalia > Artiodactyla > Bovidae > Bison > Bison bison. The sequence goes on from NW_011494751.1 coordinate 85,256, forward strand.
AAATACAATCTTGAGTGAGATGTCTACAGAAGACTTTATTTGATGATTTGGTTTAAACTGTTTGTAAGTACCAAAAGAAAGTGATATTGGCATGTATCCAATACTCTGGTCACAAATACCACACAGACACATTCTCATAGAATTAAGTCTGACAAATTCCATCCTAAAACAATGATATGAGTGTTTTCCAGAGGGATTGCTTGTTAATGAATTAGTAGTCCTTCTCTTGAAGCCTTTATTCTATTTAACACTTGACAACTGGGAATATAATCTTAGAAGAACAGTGGCAGAATGGATAGGTAGAGTCATGTTGATCATTTTTCAGGATAAGAGCTTGTTGAAATGGGTGAGGTAACATAGAACAGCAAAAGATCACAAGTTTTAGAATCATGACGACCTTGACTTGAATCACATTGCACCACTTTGCAGTTTTATGAGCCAGTGATATTCTTAAAGTCTGTTATCATGTCCCTTCTCTTGTACATTTGGGGAGAAGAGAATATATTTCCTCCTGGATGTCAAGGTGTGCTACCAGTGAGGCATATTGTGAAGTAGAGTTTCGAGTTTTCATCTCATTGTCCTGCCTCCCTTAGCTATGATAAAACCCAGTAGAGAGTAGGGAACCAGTATAACCTTGTGGTTCCTGCCTGACCACAGAATAGTGACTGTCACTCCCAAATTTGTGTTTTTAGATATTTAGAAGAAAGTATGATGTTTTCTCAGGACAGATTTTGTCTCAGGGCAATGTTAGCCCTTTGTGATTTGATCTGTGATCTATCTCCTATTACATCATCTCCATATTTCTTATAGTCTTTACTTGATAGTCATAAAAAAAAATGTATCATTACATTTAAAAATCCCCTTTAGGGCACACACATATGCACACACTCACATAACCTTCCATTTGGACTTGAAGTGCCTGTTCAGTCTTGCCGACCACCTGGGGATTTCTCTAACCCTATAATCCCTAGACATTTTCAGTTCCTTTATCATGGTATACTATCTTTTTTTTTTTCCCTGAGCCTTTGAACAGCATAATATTACTGCCTTTCATGTTCTGCCCACAGCAATTTGCCTTACTATCCTTTAACACTCAACTTAAAACATTTCTTCTTCTGGGAGTTATTTTTTTAAGCCTCCAGACTAGATTAGATTCTCTTCTGTTGATTTGTAGAGCATGATGCCCTTCCCTTCTCCACAATAATCCTCACTTTTCGCCCTTTTTCTAGAGCTTATATTTCAGGTAAGATGAACATTAAAGGGAAAGAGGACACATATCTCATTTGTGACTCTATCCACAATGCCCAGGACATTTCTGTCGCCGCAAGAGAGAGATATCCTTTACACATTTGCTAAAATGAATAAAATGTTCCTTGCTCCCATGGCTGTTTTCCTATCTACTTCATACTAAATCTCATAGTATCAATAATAAAAACTGACATTCGTTGAACAGTTGCTATATTATAGGCATTGAGCTGCTTGTTTTTATATATGATGTCACTTAGTACTAACAAGATTTTCATGAATTAATTTCCCAATTAAGTGACAGTATCTAGTAATTCCTAAGACCTCAAGAAAATAAATATTTCAGGTTCACACAATTAGTGATATTAAACTGTTATTTGAACCCAGGTAAAGTGACGATGGAGACTGCCATTTTAAGATACTACTACAACCCTAAGTGACATTTTGAGGGCAACCGCATGAGAGACACTATACTAGAACCACCCAACCAAACAACTCCTAGAAGATTTAAGAGCTTCAGAAACTAAATGAGAAAATAAATATTTGTTGTTTTAGGCTACTGAGTTTGGGGTAATTTACCACATCAATAGATAACTCATACCCTTTCAAATAGAAATTTTGGCTTTTGATAATCTGTAAAAGAATCCAGCATTAATTTTTTTCTTCTCTATTTTTCCTTTCTTACTCCTTAACTAATTCCATTCTTCCTTCCTTTCTTTCTTCCACATAGAAAAAGAAGGGTTCTTTAACTGTGATAACCATTTTGCAATGCATATATCGTCATTATGCTGTACACCTTAAACTTATACAGTGCTGTATGCCAATTATATCTCAATAAAACTGAAAGGAAAAAGTGGTATCACACTCTTCAAAACACCAGAACTTTCTGTTTTTTCTCTGAACTATGTGGAATTTTAAAATAAGATGGCACCTTGATATGCTGACTATTGTAATAATGCAGTGACCAGAACAGAAATGATGTTGTCTTACAAAGAAGACCTCATTAATAACAAAAGATAAACTGCTTTCTTGATCTTTTATGATTTTTAGTGCAAAGAAAAATATGCAACATGGGATGGGGGCTAATTTGCTCAGATTAGAAAACTTTAGTGAGATAGGTTATTAAAAGAAACCTCTATCATACACAAATAGATAACCCTTACTTAAAAAAAAAAAAGGTTTTGGTTACATTACACAGTTTTGTGTTCATTCAACGTGTAGACCATATAAACTACATAGAAATCTACAAAGAAATAATGTATTATGGGTTTACCTTTATTCTTTCTATTTTTAAATTTTATTTATTGATATACCATTATATATGTATATTTAAATACACATTTAAATGGGTATTTAACAAATACCCATTTGGGTAGATAGCAAAAATGTACATTGACAGATATTTCTTCTCACTTTCTCTGTAACCTATACCATGTGATTTATTTGAGAAGGGAGAACGTTAAGGTTAATCTGTAGGAAATTAACTCCTTAAGAGACCACATATCTCCTTTCTGTAATGACAACAAATGATGTCAATATATATTCTATTATTTTCTTATGTATCCTCATAAAAATTGTCATTGTAAAAATTCAAATGAACCTGTGTTAGGTTGCATTAGAGTTCATGCCTTGTTTAGCATCTAAGGCTCCATCATGAGGCAAATCTGTGTTAAATGTCATTGTGTGAATATGGAAAACCTGTAATACCTCTGGGTCTCCATTTTCCCCCAAAGATTAAAGTATCAGGTATTATTTTCCTCACTTTGCAGTTGTTGAAATAATTGAAATGATGTTCTGTAAGGTACTAGTTTATCTCATGTAACAAGATAACTGATAACTAGGAAGCAGAAAATATATATTAACTTTCTATTATTAAGAAATGCAGGGCAAATTATTTGATTTTGGAACTTTCACCAGATTATTTCATTTACTAATTCATACATTCCTACAAACTCCTTGTTACCTGTGATACAATTATTCATCAGTCTCCCCGATAAGAAGAGTTCATGGAGGGCAGTGTGTTTTTCTAAATTACCTTTAGATCCAGAGCATTTTTTTCCAGTACTTGATGTCCAACTATAATGATAAATGATCTGACAGATGTTTAGAAAGCTTCCCATGAATGCTCAAAAATAGAAGCTATTGATTCTACCTGGTGGCTTGGCTGAGATAGCGGAAAGGGAAGATCATCAGAGAAGTATCCCAAAGATGATGACACTCAAGCTGAGTCTAAAGTAGACAGTTTGAGGCTCAGCAACATGATGATTCTCAGCTGTGAACTAGTGGCTTTTTTTCTCTTTCTCAGGGTTATGTATTTCTTAGGAATTGATCCTTTAGAATGTTTAATTATATATATTTATATGGCCAAAGATGAATTTATGTGAAGGACAATGTAATAGAGGAGGTAAGAAATTGCAATGTATTGTTCATATTTAGAATATCATTAAATATAGATCTGTTAATCTCTTTGATATAAACAGAAGAGGTAAGAGAAACTGAGCCAGGCTGTTCACTCTAAGAAGCAAGAAAGTTCACTTTAAATGTTTCTTCACATGTTTTGAGCCACCTGATTAAGTGGAAAACCAAAGAAGTCTAATTACCAAACTACCTTTGTCCTGTAATTGGAAATATATATTGCTACATGAGGTTATCATTTGAAAATCACACTAGTAAAATTATTAACACTTATGAAGAAAATTGCTAACCAAAGTGCTGTTCAATATTAATGTTAATTACTAAATGTGAATTTATCCTGAAGTAATTCTGCTGAACACAAACACACTTGAACTTTTCCAAGTATGTTATTTATTTCATATAGGACCCTGGACCAATAGATATGTTTGGAGTCAATTTAATTAATAGTAATATTTAGTGTCAAGGAGTTTAAGGTCCTTGCTCAAGGCAACTGAGATTGGGATTTGAGATCAAAACTGATTTCTCCGCATAGAATGGCAATGGCTACAAGGAGACATCCTTTTCTCATCATATTCTTTTAATCTCTCTCCTGATTCCCCCCTCCTCCATCCACTCCTCTAACTATCTCTGTGTCCTTATCATCAAGAAGAGGACAAGGAAAGGAGAGGGGGAAAAAAAAAAAACAAACACCCTCACAGCCTAGATGTTATGTTTCCCTCCTTACTCTATTGATGCTGATGAGATAGGACAACCAATTATTCCAGAGGCCCTTAGATGGCATGAAACACAAAATCCTGGCTACCCAGCATGTCAATCAGCAGGATTAACCCTCGAGTGTCCAGGCTATCTTTATAGTGACAGCAATAAAAGAAGTAACTCTTCCCCATCAAAATCCTCAGCATGTAAGAAAAACAGTTTAACACTTAAATGTTTAAAAAGATAAAAATATAAGGACAATTAAAAAGGAGAGATGCGATGGTTTTAAAAAAATCATTGAAAAAAATAGAAGTCTTCAAATCTTTATACATTGTAAAGCACAAATAAGAAGCCATGAAATTCTTTTCCCAATTAGTGTTACAAACATGATTCAAACAGTTAGTGGTTTCTCAAAATGTAGTTCAAGGACAGTCTACTTCAAAATCATTCAGAGTGATCTGTAAAAAAAATACAGATTCTCATGTTACCATAAATGCTCTGTTTCAGAAGGTACCTTCTGGGACTATATATTTTTCAAGTTCCCAAGAGGATTACTGACTGCACAAAAGTAAAGGAACCTCAACTGTAGACAGGATGTCATATTTAGAAGTCAAAATTAGAGTGAGGTGTACTAACAAAGTAGGAACTTGGCCAAATGCTATACTTTGCCATCCATCCATACTGAGTTAAGTCTGAATTTGAGAGAACATATGGGGTTGGTAAAATATATTCTCTTTTGAACTTGCACATAAAAATCTGAAGCCAAGTTGGTGTTTGACCATGCCACAGGCCACAGCTGGGTGTCTGCAGTCTGTGTGATGCTTCAGCAAAACTCCACACAAAATATTTGATAAAATTTTATTAAAGTAGTGCAGAGATTAGTGACTTCTCTGCACACAAAGACTGAGAAGTGAGGTTATTCAAGCTTTTGGCTAAATTCTAAAGGTCAAAAACCACTTCCCTGTATAAGTGAATGCAATTCTCTTCTAAATTCTCCATCTTCTTTCAGATAAGGCTTTGGTTCCACATTAGCATTTCACTCAGAAATCATCCTTCCCACTTAAGAATTTGGAAACAAAACCCCTGTGAAAATGTGCCAGATGTAGCTTTTATCCCCCTCCTATGATTAATTTTGTTGTTGTTTTTTTGTTCCTTGACACAAAAGTTTGGGTGTCTAGAATATAGTATTTTCTTTTTAATGTGTAGGGAAACAACAAAACCCCCAGCTCTCTTTTCAGCCCCAGAAAAAGCACAGCCTGGGATAATACATTCATTGTCTTACAAAGGAAAAGTATTTGATGGTGTCTGAGGAATACAGAGTGCTGGAATGAAAATGAGGCTGCAAAGGAAATGGAATGAAAAATAGGTTTGTTGTGGTCACCCAGAAGCAAAACCTATCACACACAGTCACACAAGCCCACCTGAAACCTAGCAGCCACTTCATACCGATTTCTGACTCCAATAAAAATGGAACTTCAAGGGAATAAGACAAAGAGGAGTGGAAATGAAGCTGCCAAGGAAAATAGAACTGATTTTGCAAAGGTCAGTGCAATATAGGATTAGTTGGGACTAAGTGGATACTCCAGTGTAATTTGCAATATATTTCAACCCTTCAGAACAAGCATTTCTAGCTACTTTTAATACCAGCTCTGAGCCATGACTATCTAAATAGACAGTGGGCATTTAAGTTCACAAGACTTGATATTGCTTGTAAAAATGGAGCCCAGCAGAATTTGATTTTATTACCCGGCTTTTATTAGGCCCATAGCCAATGGCGATTTAAGTGTTGTGTCATATCTGCCAGTGTGCATGGAGGCATGGGGATTATTTGTAACAGAATTTAAGTCTAGGGGCCAAGTTCCTCAGCTGTAAGTATAGAATACTAATTCTTTCTTTTTCATTCCCTCTATCAGACCTATGACACTCACAGAGTCATCAGAGGAACTGGGACATGGATTCCAACTTTTTAATATAAAACAATAGAACTTAAGGACGATTAAGGGGTCAAACTTGCAGAGGCAGGGACAGGGGACTTCTTGGACATTTGCTGTTTTATTGACCCTTCAGGATTTACCTTATTCTTCCTGCTATTACTCTAACCTCCATTTGGGGAATGACAACATTGAATTTAATCTTGGTTGGAGGTATGTTCAATGCCTCGCTTTAAAATCTCTAGATGCCATGCTCTCTTTGAAACTACAACTATAGTTGGGCATGGAGGCACATGTCCAGGCCAAGAACATTGGACGATGTCTTTTGGAACTCTGAATCTTGGACAAGAGACATAGGGGAGACTGGAGTTTGCTGCAGAAGCTTGCACCAGAATGTTCTCACACTCGAGCTTTGAAGCTGTTATTGCTCCCTGGGATCCTACTCGACTGGCCAGCTCTTCAGCTTTGTTTTCTTTCTTTGTCTATTTCTCAGTTTACAGCTGATATTTATCCCCCTGAATCAAGGTTCCCATACCTGTTCCATTCTGATTCGGGGTACTGCTAAGCTGACCAAGACCATTACTGAAACAGACTTTGGAGGCACATTTGTAAATTGTTCAATACCTTACTTAGCCCATTCATTCCTCTTGTCATCAATTCTGATTCCAGTTTCTTGGGACAAGTTGAGTATCTTTCCCAACTTGAACTCTTCTGCTTTCATTGATTTGAATCAAATTCAGTTGGGATTCCAGTCAGCAGCAAGTAGGAAAAAAAAAAAAAAAAAACCTACTACAATGATTTTAAAAAGTAAGGGATCTATGTATTGTCCACAAAAATAAATATTAGAGCAAAAAAGCCTAGAGCTTGCATGGTGATTCACTGATGTCAACAATGGCTGTATTCTTTCTATTTTGTTCTACATCTATAGCACGTAGCTTTCTTCCCACTGCTTACTTGTCAATGGGTAATCCTCCAGGCACCCTGTTTAATTTAAAGGTAAGAAGAAGGAAAAAATGGCTCCCAGCTATATTGAAGTGAGAAGGTATTTTAACCAAGGAACACTCAGTTTAGTTCAGTTGTTCAGTAGTGTCCGACTCTTTGTGACCCCATGAACCGCAGCACGCCAGGCCTCCCTGTCTATCACCAACTGCCAGAGTTTGCTCAAACTCATGTCCATTGAGTCGGCGATGCCATCCAACTGTCTTCTTCTCCATCACCCTCTTCTCCTCCTACCTTCAATCTTTCACAACATCAGATTATTTTCCAATGAGTCGGTTCTTCACATCAGGTGGCCAAAGTACTGGAGTTTCAGCTTCAGCATCAGTCCTTCCAATGAATATTCAGGACTGATTTCCTTTAGGATGGACTGGGTGGATTGCCTTGCAGTCCAAAGGACTCTCAAGAATCTTCTCCAACACCACACATTAAAAGCATCAATTCTTTGGCCCTCAGGTTTCTTTATAGTCCAACTCTCACATCCATACATGACTACTGGAAAAAACATAGCTTTGAATGGATGGACCTTTGTTGGCAAAGTAACTTCTCTGCTTTTTAACATGCTATCAAAGTTGGTCATAACTTTTCTTCCAAGGAGGAAGTGTCTTCTAATTTCATGGCTGCAGTCACCATCTGCAGTGATTTTGGAGCTCCAAAAAACAGTCTTTCACTGTTTCCATTGTCTCCCCATTTATTTGCTATGAAGTGATGGGACCAGATGCCATGATCATAGTTTTCTGAATGTTGAGCCTCAAGCAAACTTCTTTAACTCTCCTCTTTCACATTCATCCAGAGGCTCTTTAGTTCTTCTTCACTTTCTGTCATAAGTTTGGTATCATCTGCATATCTGAGATGACAGGGTTATCTGAGGCTATTGATATTTCTCCTGGCAATCTTGATTCCAACTTGTGCTTCATCCAGTCCAGCGTTTCTCATGATGTACTCTGCATATAAGTTGAATAAGCAGGGTGACAATTTACAGCCTTGATGTATTCCTTTCCCCATTTGGAACCAGTCTGTTGTTTCATGTCCAGTTCTAACTGTTGCTTCTTGATCTGCATACAGATTTCTCAAGAGGCAAGTCAGGTGGTCTGGTATTGCCATCTCTTGAATTTTCCAGTTTGTTGTAATCCACATGGTCAAAGGCTTTGTCATAGTCAATGAAGCAGAAGTAGATGTTTTTCTGGAACTCTCTTGCTTTTTCCATGATGCAACAGATGTTGGCAATTTGATCTCTGGTTCCTTTGCCTTTTCTAAATCCAGCTTGAACATGTGGAAGTTCATGGTTCATGTACTGTTGAAGCTTGGCTTGGAGAATTTTGAGCATTACTTTATTAGCATGTGAGACAGGTACAATTGTGAGGTAGTTTGAACATTCTTTGGGATTGGACTGAAAACTGACCTTTTCCAGTCCTGTGGCCACTGCTGAGTTTTCCAAATTTGCTGGCATATTGAGTGTAGCACTTTCACAGCATCATATTTTAGGATTTGAAATAGCTCAGCTGGAATTCCATCACCTCCACTAGCTTTGTTTATAGTAATGCTTCCTAAGGCCCACTTGACTTCACATTCCAGGATGTCTGGCTCTAGGTGAGTGATCACAGCATCATGATTATCTGGGTCATGAAGATCTTTTTTGTATAGTTCTTCTGTGTATTCTTAGCACCTCTTCTTAATATCTTCTGCTTCTGTTAGGTCCATACCATTTCTGTCCTTTCTTGTGCCCATCTTTGCATGAACTGTTCCCTTGGTATCTCTAATATCCTTGAAGAGATCTCTAGTTTTTCCCATTCTATTGTTTTCCTCTATTTCTTTGCACTGATCACTGAGGAAGGCTTTCTTATCTCTCCTTGCTATTTTTTGGAACTCTGCATTCAAAGGGGTATATCTTTCTTTTTCTCCTTTGCCTTTTGCTTCTCTTCTTTTCAGGGCTATTTGTAAGACCTCCTCAGACAACCATTTTGCCTCTTTGCATTTTTTTTTCCTGGGGATGGTCTTAATCACTTCCTCCTGTACAATGTCTTGAACCTCTATCCACAGTTCTTCGGGCACTCTGTCTATCAGATCTAATCCCTTGAATCTATTTGTCACTCCTACTGTATAATCATAAGGGATTTGATTTAGGACATACCTGAATGGTCTAGTCATTTTCCCTACTCTTCAATTTAAGTCTGATTTTGGCAATAAGGAGTTCATGATCTGAGCCACAGTCAGCTCCCAGTCTTGTTTTTAGGAACAAGGAACACCATTGTCTTGAAAAAAAGAAAATGAGTTTTAGTTAGAAGAAGATAACAACAGGTTAGCCTTACAGATTCTGACTGAAAATTTTTACATTGCTCTCGTACTCCCATGCTGCTGTTGCTGCTGCTAAGTCGCATCAGTCGTGTCCGACTCTGTGCAACCCCATAGACGGCAGCCCAACAGGCTCCTCTGACCCTGGGATTCTCCAGGCAAGAATACTGGAGTGGGTTGCCATTTCCTTCTCCAATGCATGAAAGTGAAAAGTGAAAGTGAAGTCGCTTAGTCATGTCCGACTCTTAGCGACCCCATGGACTGTAGCCTACCAGGCTCCTCCATCCATGGGATTTTCCAGGCAAGAGTACTGGAGTGGGGTGCCATTGCCTTCTCCGTCATTCCCTCATACTACCTATCAAATTGCCAACATCCGTTGGATCATAGAAAAAGCAACAGAATTCCAGAAAAACATCTACTTCTGCTTTACTGATGACGCCAAAGCCTTTGACTATATAGATCACAACAAACTGTGGAAAATTCTTCAAGAGATGGGAATACCAGACTGCCTTACTGCCTCCTGAAAAATCTGTATGCAGGTCAAGAAGCAACAGTTAAAACTGGATATGGAACAACAGACTGGTTCCAAGTCGGGAAAGGAGTATGTCAAGGCTGTATATCATCACCCTGGTTATTTAACTTATGTGCAGAGTATACCATGCAAAATGCCAGGCTGGATGAAGCATAAGCTGGAATCAAGATTGCCGGGAGAAATATCAATAACCTCAGATATGCAGATGACACCACCCTTATGGCAGAAAGGGAAGGAGAACTGTGGAGCCTCTCGATGAAAGTGAAAGAGGAGAGTGAAAAAGTTGGCTTAAAACTCAACATCCAAAAAACAAAGATCATGGCATCTGGTCCCATCCCTTCATGGCAAATAGATGGGGAAACAATGGAAACAGTGAGAGATTTTATTTTCTTGGGCTCCAAAAATCACTGCAGATCATGACTGCAGCCAAGAAATTAAAAGACACTTCCTCCTTGGAAGAAAAGTTATGACCAACCTTTACAGCATATTAAAAAGCAGAGACATAACTTGCCCGACAAAGGTCCATCCAGTCAAAGCTATGGTTTTTCCAGTAGTCATGTATGGATGTGAAAGTTGGACTATACAGAAAGCTAAGGGCCAAAGAATTGATGCTTTTGAAGTGTGGTGTTGGAGAAGACTCTTGAGACTCTGTTGGACTACAATCTACCCAGTCCATTGTAAAGTAAATCAGTCCTCAATATTCATTGGAAGAACTGATGCTAAAGCTGAAACTCCAGTACCCTGGCCACCTGATGTGAAGAACTGACTCATTAGAAAAGACCCTGATGCTGTGAAAGATTGAAGGCAGGAAGAGAAGAGGGCAACAGAGGAGGAGATGGTGATGGCATCACTAACTTGATGGACATGAGTTTGAGCAAGCTCTGGGAGTTGGTGATGGACAGGGAAGCCGTGCATGCTACAGCCCATGGGGACGCAAAGAGTCAGACATGACTAAGTGATTGAACTGATTCTCTGACTGACTATACTACCTACTTATGAAGTGACAGTCTTGCAAGTAATCTTTCCCTAGCATAGCCCCAGTACCGCAAAACCCCGGTTATACACACACACCACACACTTCCTTTCCCAACCTCTTCTGATTTTCGTTCTTGTGTTTCATTCATTAAGAGGCGCAAACAACAGGTCAAGCATTGTATTAACAGAGGCTGATAGCTTCTAGCTTATGTCATATACATACTATGGCAATTGCTTACTAATATTTCTTCAGTGAGTGTCTTAGTCAACTCAGGCTGCCAAAACAAAACATGAAACTGGGAAGACTATAAACAACAGAAAATTTTTGCTCCAGTTCCAGAGGCTGTGAAGTACAAGGCCAAGGTGCCAGCAGATTTCGTGTCTAGTGACGGCCCTCTTCTTGGTTCATAGATGTCCATATTATCCCTGAGTCATTACTTGGCAGATGGGCAAGGGAGCCCTCATGAGTCCTTTTATAAGGGTTCTAATCCCATTCATGAGCACTCCATCCTCATGACCAATCATCTCCCAAACCCCCCACCTCCAAACCCCGTCACCTTGGGGGTTAGGTTTCAGCATATGAATTTGGAGGGTGAAAGCAAACACTCACTCTTTAGCAGGTGGTAACTATACAGATGCTTCGTATTTTATGTGCTTCAGGCAGCTTCCTATACTGTTAATTATATGGCCTTCAAGAGCTGACCACTATGAGTTTGAATTCCAGGCAGAGTTAAGTGAAGTTAGGTAATTATTGATTTCTTTGAGATGCCATTTCTGTATCTGTAAAATGGGGCAAATACCCCCTACCATCAGGGCTGTTGTCAGCTACAAATATACCTTGGCATATACCAGCACAATGCTGCACACAGATTGGGTTCCAAATACACCAAGACAAAAGTGACCAACTTCCTCAGAAGCTGCACAGTGAGTCATAGAGGCAAGGGCTTTCATCCATTCAAATCAGCTTAATCTGGCTAAATTTTACTAATGTACAGCGATTTAAATCTTCCATCATATTCCACAGAAGCATTTTTTGGCTTCCTGTGGAGCCATTTGTGTCTGCACTTAAAAATAACTCTTTGTATTTCTGTCTCCAGAACAAGGCTTTGAGCCTTGTATGGACTCATTATTTATCCACAGCATGTTACATAATGTCTGGTAAGTCGTAGCTATTCCATGAATGTCTCTTGTGACTGACGTAAATATCCTATTCACAAATATTCTGCTGACAACAATACATTAAGCTGTATATTCATATGCAAACAAATAATAAGAAAAAGGGTTCTATAGTATTGTAGTGAGGACTAAGTGAAAAAAATAAAAAGAGGCAAGTAAAATTCAAAGCATGGATTCTTGAACTAAAGTAATTGCTGCTTTTTCTTAGTTTTATTATTTTTTAAGCCAATACACCAAATGCATTTAATTTATAAATGGACTCTAACCATTTAACCATAATAGTGAAATATTAAAGTTTATCACTTATGCAAAATATTTACTGACCAATGTCAGTTTCTAAAAATATTTAGCATTTATGACTTTAAGGTGTCTCAGATGGGATCACAAATATTTCAAATGTGCCTTCCACATACACCCAAGCATCAAATGACCTGACCACGTATAGGTCCATCTAAGACGCTTACTCCTTGGAAAGAAAGTTATGACCAACCTAGATAGCATATTCAAAAGCAGAGACATTACTTTGCTAACAAAGGTCCATCTAGTCAAGGCTATGGTTTTTCCTGTGGTCATGTATGGATGTGAGAGTTGGACTGTGAAGAAGGCTGAGCGCCGAAGAATTGATGCTTTTGAACTGTGGTGTTGGAGAAGACTCTTGAGAATCCCTTGGACTGCAAGAACATCCAACCAGTCCATTCTAAAGGAGATCAGTCCTGGGTGTTCTTTGGAAGGAATGATGCTAAAGCTGAAACTCCAGTACTTTGGCCACCTCATGCGAAGAGTTGACTCATTGGAAAAGACTCTGATGCTGGGAGGGATTGGGGGCAGGAGGAGAAGGGGACGACAGAGGATGAGATGGCTGGATGGCATCACTGACTCGATGGAAGTGGGTCTGAGTGAACTCCGGGAGTTGGTGATGGACAGGGAGGCCTGGCATGCTGCAATTCATGGGGTCGGCAAAGAGTCAGACATGACTGAGCGACTGAACTGAAGTGGACTGATTCCTTCTAATGTTCACAAGATCCAAAATCAATGAATACCAGAAGGTGAACTCTATCAAATTCTAGTTCCTTTTTAAGAAATTTAGGCATTTGAAGCATAACAAATCAAAACACATATCAAAAAAACGTGAAATATTTTGAATTACTTTTGCTTCGTATCTCCAGTAAAATTTCAGGGTAGGAAGAAAACTAGAATTTGTGAATTCCTATGATCGCTTTCCAAAACATACAATTAATTTAGCTAAGGTTATTTAGTCAACTCCTTTTATCTTTTAAGCTTTTTGGAATTTTATCCCTCTGGCTTGTGTAATCATAAATTCCAGTAGATCATGTGGTTTATTTAGGCAAATTCTGATTATTTCCCACTTTAAAATATTTATATCCTTTAACCCAATATTTCCACTTTTAAAAACTGATCCTGAAATAAATATCAGATATGCATATGCATATTTGTATTTTTAAAAAGTCTTTAAAATTATATTTTGTTTGCATCTATTTCTTCCACTACAATATATATATAATATTTGGAGAATTTTTAAGTAATTTATAGTGAGATCACAAGATGAATCACTATGCAGTGATTTGTGTTAAATATATGTTTTTGAGTACTATTTTAATGAATTAGAAAAACCTTTATGATAGATTCAAATAAAAAAAGCAAATGTACATTTTAGTTTCAATTATGCTATATATGTCATTTTCCATTGATTGCATAGGAAAAATACTAAAAGGACATATACTGTAATATTAACTGTGATTATAATTTTTAAATTGATAGAATTATGACTGATATTAATTTTATATGCTTTTTTGCAGTTTTTACAATGAGTAGGTATTACTTTCACAATAAGAGAAGTAAACATTTTTAATGACACTGATTGGTTAGTTTCATAATGAACATATTAAAATAAATTTCCTTTTTTCCCAAAGGCCTTATAGAAAATAGAGTGTATAAAAGGTAGATAGAAGCTTCTATATTATAAACTGATGAAAGTTCAAGTGACAGAAGTTCAAACTATCTCTAGATTAAACATTATTTGACAAAAGTCACATGATTATTTTTCCCAAACAAGACTTGCAAAAAGATCTATCTTTCCTATGATCATGTGTAAGATAAACAATATATTGTCTTGGATATTTTTTACTATATTAAATATTATTTTCTAGAATGTGTAGATTTTGCACTTAGTATCAGAGATTACTGTTTTTGGACATCAATTGCTATTTTTATATCAATACTGAGACAGTGCTCAACCTGCAGGAATCTTTAATTGCTCTTGAGCTTTTTACAACCCTCTCTCTAATACAAGGTCTGGAATTCATTTTCGTGCTGGAGTTTTGTTGTGCAGTCTCAGGTGGCCTTTTGCCACGGCCATTACTTACCACTTTTACTCATCTCTCTATTTCTGATTTTATTCCTTTTGGACTTGATTTCTTGCTGTTCCTGACACCTGCTCCAGCCTGATAAACTGACAGCTCCAATAGTAAATCTTGCCCTGATGCTTTCCTTTCCCGGGGATGGAAAATGGTGTGTGCCAATGCGTTATAACACTTTAGCAAACATCAGGAATCCTGTCCCTTCCACTTTGGAACTCCATTGTTTAGAAATAAGCACCCTGTTCCCTTTGTCTGATAAACCTTGCCCCATATGACCCTTCCTCCTCTCAGCTGGCTGACTTTCAGCCTTCCAACAAGCTTAATTCAGGTGACATCCTCTCAAGGCAGCCACCCTGACACCCTCCCCAGGAAAATCCAGAGACCTGTCCACAGCCTAGGTTATATGGTCTGCTCTATGTTTTTATAGCTCTCTGTGCTCCATTTCATCTACTATTGCTACTATAACCACTTCTAAATATTTGTCTGTCTCACACTTAAAAAACTTTTTTATTGGAATGTAGTTGCTTTACAATGTGTTATTTTCTGCTGTACAGCAAAGTGAATTAGCCATATATATACATATATCCCCTCTCTCTTGGATTTTCTTCCCATCTAGGTCACCACAGAGCATTATGTAGATTTTCCTGTGCTATGTAGTAGGTTTTCATTGGTTATCTATTTTATCCATAGTAGTGTAAATCCCATGGACGGAGGAGCCTGGTAGGCTGCAGTCCATGGGGTCGCTAAGGGTCGGACACGACTGAGCGACTTCACTTTCACTTTTCACTTTCATGCATTGGAGAAGGAATGGCAACCCACTCCAGTGCTCTTGCCTGGAGAATCCCAGGGAAGGGGAAGCCTGGTGGGCTGCCGTCTATGGGGTCGCACAGAGTCGGACACGACTGAAGCGACTT
Organism: Bison bison bison; assembly: GCF_000754665.1. Classification (NCBI taxonomy): domain Eukaryota; kingdom Metazoa; phylum Chordata; class Mammalia; order Artiodactyla; family Bovidae; genus Bison; species Bison bison. The sequence continues at coordinate 100,806 of NW_011494751.1, forward strand.
AGCAGCAGCAGCAGGAGTGCATATTTATCAATCTCAGTATCCCAGTTCATACCAGCTCCCTCTTTTCCCCCTTGGTGCCCATGTCTTTGTTCTCTATGTCTGTGTCTCTATTTCTGCTCTGCAAATATGACTAACGATTGTTTTCTCTTTTTCTCCACTTTGTATGCAGCAAATATTCAATGAGCATTTATGGAATAAATGGTCTTTGAATGAAATAAGCAGAATAGACAAAGACCAAGGGATATCGACCCCAGGAGATTTACTCCCAGAAAAAGTGCAGGTCTCAAATGTGATAAAGCAAACACTAATTCAGAATACTCTAAAAGCAGTGATGCAAATGAAACATCTAAAGCGCGTCTGTGTGTGCAGCTCTCCGTACACTTCCTGTGCACAGTGACACTCTCCTTGGCAGACGCACCTGCATTGGACTCTGACATTGCCCATGAATATTCTGATTATAAAATCCCGGCTTTTAGGAACCAGATGTCCTTAGCAGATTTTACTCAATTGAAGTTTTCGATTTAGTTCTCCTTTGAAAGTTTCAGTGCTGAATTACCATGGGTATTTCTAGCTGGGGGTATTTGAGGTCTATAATTTAGTTAGAGATGGAGGACACCATTTGGTATAGGTGATAAGTTCCTGATTTCAGGTTTCATAAAACATTGTCACCTGTTTCTTTGTTCCCCTATTTTTCTTTCAAGATCAAGACAAATATATAAATGATTCTGACAGCAATTTTTCCTTATTGCTATAAAATTATTTTACCCCTTTGAACACTGACCAGCTTTCTCTTCAATAATTTGCATGGGGCAGATTCACATTTTAGTAATGTTTTCTACAGGAAATAGTACCAGGATGACTATAACTGGGATAATCTTCCCTAGATCCTAGTGAAGATGAGATTTTAATTTGGTATATGCCGCATTTAGAAATATGTGTTTTCAGAATAAAATTAGCATATGGTTATTAAATACAATTTGAATTGTAGAGAAAACTGGGAATAAGTAAAAATATACATTCATAGCCCCACCATGCATATTTCATTGTTATTAATATTTTAAGTTATTTATTCTATTTTTTTAATTCTGGAGATCTTTGTATAAATAAAATTTTAATGTATTTACTTAACATTGTATATGCTGGGTGTAAAATCCAACTCAGCTGCCTGCTACCTGCATGACATTAATTTTCTTAATTGTATAAACTACCCATGACTCTGTTTCCTTGTCTGTAACACAGGAATCATGATAATGATGACTTCATAGATTTTTAAATAGTCCATGAGTCAAAATAAGTTGTACACTTGTAATAGACTTTTCCTAAGGAAAATTAGGACAATAATAATAATAATAAGTAAGTATAATAACAATTTAGGTCATTTTGCATGCATGCTAAGTCACTACAGTCGTGTCCAACTGTAAGTGGCTCTATGGCCTGTAGCCCACCAGGCTCTTCTGTCCATGGGATTCCCCAGTTATGAATACTGGAGTGGGTTGCCATGCCCTCCTCCAGAGGATCTTCCCAACCCAGAGATCGAACCCGCATCTCTTACATCTCCTGCATTGACAGGCGAGTTCTTTACCACGACTGCCACCTGAGAAGCTCCTTAGGTCATTTTAATACTTGTTAATTGCCACACGCTGCTCCAGATACATTTTTCCTCCTCAGGAGAAGAAAGATAGTATAATGTCATGGGAATATTTCATTGTTTTTAAGTAGCAGATTCATGGAGGACCTAACTCCACTATTTTGGAAGTCCTATCTCAACAAGAGCATTTAAATGTTTCCAAAATCTTTTCAAGGGTCCAATATGTTAATCGCTTCTGTTCCAGAATTAAAGATAGGCTTTTACCAGGACTTCTCACTCTGTTTCCCAAATATATGTTATATCTAACTTACTTTAAAGGGAGGTATTAATTATTTACATGCACAACAAAATCTGGACTTGGAAATGAGTAACATTGATTTATAAAACTAGTAATTTGATCTATTGGTCATGAGTCACAGATGAGTATGTGAATAGAAGTTTGGCTGATATGTGTGATGATTTGTCATTTTTGTTCTCAGACTTTGAAAAATAAGTGCTAGTATTTAGGTAGATGCTGAAGATTTTGAGTAGATGTTGGTTTTCTATATAGCCAGTGACATCATTGTAATCTCACTATTGGAAAGTTAATGTTGACAAACATTATATGCCTCTTAAACTTTCATCATCTTTCTTATAAAATGGAAATTTGGTAATTGACTTTTTATTAGACATATATTTTATTTTCTAGGTTATTAATTCCAAGATAACTATTTTTAATAAGATCTAAAAGTGTGATTCATTAATAATATGGCTTACCTGGTGGCTCAATGGTAAAGAATCCACCTGCAAGCAGGAGACCCCAGTTCGATTTCTGGATCAGGAAGATCCACTGGAGAAGGGAACGGCTACCCACTCCAGTATTCTGGCCTGGAGAATTCCATGGACTGTATAGTTCATGAGGTCACAAAGAGTCGGACATGACTGAGTAACTTTCACTTTCACTTTCAAAAATGTGATTCTTAATAATATATGTAAATACTTGTGTGTGATTTAAAATTTACAAAACTACTGACAATTAATCATTTTTGACCAAACTCTTGCCTCCAAAAAAGTACTTTTATATGGTCTGCAACATATGATAAGTTACCAAACCACTAAGGAAAGGATATTGTTCATAGTTTTAACATAAGCTATCAGGCAAAAATACACAGTCTTTATTTCTCAAATACATTTTACACATAATGCTTTTGCAAGGGAGATGTTGATTACATTGCAATTGGAAAGATACAGAAAAAGAAAAATGTATGTAACTGGTTGTTATTCAATATAACCAAATTGAGAGAACTCTGTTTTTGAGACATATATCTCATACACTATTAAGCAAAAACATGGCAAAAAATTGACCTACAAAATGTAGGTCTCAAAATCCATCCAAGCTTATTTTAATTCATTAATAAATGATATTATCTAAAAAAAGATCAGAGCCAAATGCTAAGCCATACAACATACCATGTATAAACCAGGACTATCCTAGGAAAACCAGAAGTTATATTCACTGTACCTAGAAACATTTTAAAAGGTGCCCAACCTCATCCAGGACATGCAAATGAAAATTTTCTTTTGAACAATGATATTGTATATGAATAGATTATGGTTTTTACTACCTAATTGACTTTCTATCTCTGCTCTTGCCTCACAATCATCTCAACAACACAGTATTTTTTGTGGGGAGAATATTATATTTGTTGCTACATTCTTTGAGAATAGAACAAATGTCTGACATATAGTAGCTACTCAATTAATATTTATCGAATTGATAGAGTAAATAAATTAATGCCAAGAAATATAAATAAGTTAAACTGGCAGAATTGTTCAAAATATTCAAGCTCACTTATTTTTGTCTGCATGATTAAACCTAAGTCAAATGCAGTAGTTCTAATAGGCATTCTGAGAGGTTCAGTGGGATGACATTGAGCTAACCTCTAGAGCACAAGTACCCACCCAGCTAATTTATTTGGGAGATGCTGAAATACCTTACATCTCTACTGAAATATGTAAATATAGTTTATATTGACAATGCTTCTTTGCAAGCATGAATCTTTTCACTCACAGAAAATTTAGAGCAAAATAAATTTTACTAAATATATCTAGTAAATACCTAGGAGTAAGAAAAATGGGGTGATTGATGATTCACGGCAAAGTGATTTGAGAAATATTAATATCTAGAAATATATTCTAAGAAAAAGACTTTAAAAGCCATTGGCTAAAAATAAGTGTGAGTGTATCACTGACGTGTCCTACCTTAGACAAAATGCACAATGGAATTGGATAAATGGCTTGATTTCTCTGGAATTCTTTACAATGATCATTTCTATTAAGTGATGTTTATGATTAAATTATCTTAAGGACTTCATCAGAATAAAGAAGCATGACTTTAAAGATTATTTTGAAGCATGAATTTAGATTCTGTCAAAAATTTTAGCCACATGGATATCATATGGGCATGAAAAGTGTATACTTGTTGCTGCCAGAGAATTACGTTGCACCTAAAACGACTATTTACAAGTAAATTAATTAATCCCAACCTATCTACTCTGTATAGGAGCTTCCACTCTGGTATTTCTGACATGTCATTTTCCTTCTCAATAACTATGGTCAATGAGGTGTTTGAGAACAAATAAATAGAAATAAATCTTTTAACCTAAAGTCATCATACAGTTGGTAAACATGCAGTTAATTAATAGGATGTATTCCAGTGCTCATATTAAACATATCTTTCTGATGTCAGGTTACAAAGTTGATCCTCTTCCAAAAATTTGTATATGGAATATGGCAACCTCTATATGGAATTGCTCAATGAAGGAAAGAAGACATTTGCATTGGATTTATATTTCAATATTCAATAACAATCAGCTTATGTCTACATTGCTTTTATTTGATTTTTAATGGCTAAGAATTTTTTAATTATTGACAGACGCTTCTGTTCTGTTTGTATAAACAGAACTCCTAAGGTTTTTACTGAAGTCATCTTGCAGGGATTGTATTTTTAAAGCCTAACTTATATGATTAACATGGCATGGGTCAATGACACACTCTAGTTGATGATCCATTTGTTACTGTAGAGAAAAGTCCTCAAATATACTTGAAGAACTACATTTTGTTGTTGTTGTTATTTTCTATTTTTCCATCACATGCTGAAAATAAATTTAAAAAATTGAATCTGTGTTCATTTAAATATATCTCAGATGATTGCTTATCCCATAAGAAGGTAAAGATTATGTTAAAAAAAGTTGGAAAACACAAAAACAAATTCAGAAAGTCATATGAATAATATAACTACATCTGTGTTTTATCAATAAAACTTGATGAGGCAGAAATTGTATTTTCTCCCGGAGGCACTGGAACTAGTGTACTCAGAATGCTATGATTGTGTTCCTGGTGTCATGAATGAGGTTAAAAACTACATCTAAAGCATTATTCCCAGCATCCAGAATACTAATGTGCTAGCAGGGGTTTATCTCTTCTGGGCTGGAAGGACTGAATTTGGAAAAATGAGAAGTGGGTAATTAATCTAATTCAGACACCTGAAAACTTTTGAAAAATAAACACTACCTAAGTAATCTTTTTCTTTTCTTGTAGAGAAGTTTACTCTGTTCTGAAACATTGACAACATAGGATCTGTCTAAGTGAAAGTGAAAGTCAGGTTGCTCAGTCGTGTCCAACTCTTTGCAACCCCATGGACTGCAGCATGCCAGGCTTCCCTGTCCATCACCAACTTCCAGAGCCTGCTCACACTCATGTCCATTAAGTCAGTGATACCATCCAAGCATCTCATCCTCTGTTATTCCCTTTTCCTCCTGTCTTCAATCTTTCCCAGCATCAGGGTCTTTTCAAATGAGTTAGTTCTTCACATCAGATGCCCAAAGTATTGGAGCTTCAGTATCAGTACTTTCAATGAATATTCAGGACTGATTTCCTTTAGGATTGACTGGTTTCATCTCCTTGCAGCCCAAGGGACCCTCAAAAGTTTTCTCCAACACCACAGTTCAAAAGCATCAATTCTTTGGTGCTCAGCTTTTTTTATGGTCCAACTCTCATATTCATACATGACTATTGGAAGAACCATAGCTTTGACTGGACAGACCTTTGTCAGCAAAGTAATGTCTGTGCTTTTTAAAATGCTGTCTAGGTTGGTCATAGCTTTTCTTCCAAGGAGCAAGCATCTTTTAATTTCATGGTTGCAGTCATAGATATATATCAACAAGCTATATGAGCATCACTTGAAAAACTAATTAAAATACAGATTTCCTGGCCACACCATAAAAAGTGATGACTCATAATCTCTGGGAAGGGGCCCGTTGTTGTTGTAAGTCACTAAATCATGTCTGACTTTTTGAGACCACATGGACTGTAGCATGCCAGGCTTCCCTGTCACCAGAATTTGACATGCACCAGAATTCCATGGAGGAGTTATTAAAACACAAGTTGCTGGTCCTACCCCAGAGTTTCTGGTTTGTCACATATGGGTGGAGTTTGCAAACTGCAATTTCTAAGAAATTCTCTGACAAGACTGTCACTAGCCAAAGAACCACAGTTTGCAAACCTCTGCTTCACAACAATAGTTTTCATACTGAAGGTGCAAAATGAGTCACCTGGACACTTTGTTAAAACAAAGAGTCCAGGCCCCGCCCTCCAGAAATTTTGACTTAGTAGGTCTGCAGTAGAGCCTGATAATGTATATTTCTAACAGGTTCCTAGATAATGACTTATGCTTCTGGGTTGAGAACCACAAATCTTCAACTTTATTAAACACTTGGACTATAAAATTACATCAATCAATTACTTTCCCCTTGGGTTACCCATCCATTTCCAGTTCACCAAAAAGAAGAAAAATAAGAGAAAAAATGTATTTTGATTCTGCTAGCTGCAGAGTGAAAAGTGAAAGTGTTATTTGCTCAGTTGTGTCCAACTCTTTGAGACCCCATGGATTTTAGCTCACCAGGCTCTTCTTTCCATGCGATTTTCCAAGCAAGATACTGGAGTGGGTAGCCATTCCCTTCTCCAGGGTTTCTTCCTGACCCAGGATTGAACATAGGTCTCCAGCATCGCAGGCAGATTCTATTAGTAGCAGAGTAATTATGAGCAAATTGTGTTCTAGAGGGAAGTTGTTGGCCAGCTAGGCTGGCCATTTGGAATCCCCTGTCATCATAAATTAGAGAAACTTAATCTCTTTCAAATCTTCCGTGTCACCCTGCAGCCTTATTCTGATTGTGTGATTTTACACTCCACTGGTTGTGACTGAAAAAAATAGATATATCAAGTGCCTAGCAGTTTGTTATCATAGATTATGCTTTTTCTGGTTGTGGTGTGGGAAGCTGACCAGTAGGATGCATGCGTTAGAAAATTTAAATCAAAATAAAATGAAATGAAATATATCCAGATGATGATTGCAATGAGTAACAGATAAATATCTGATTTAAATTTTAAATAAAAATTTAAAATAAAATTTAAAAAAAATGTATAATTCAAATTAAACATACTAAGCAGTTTTCATTTTGTTGAAATAATTTCTGTTGCATTTAAAGTAACAATTAAGAGCAAATTAATGAAAAATAATATATATATATTGAGGGAAAACTCAAAAATTAGGTAGCTTACAAAATCAAGGAAAGATAGTCTATTTTTTCCACAAATTATTTCTTGCTAGTCATAGTCAGTGGTATAAAATGTGAGCAAATATTAGAATATGTGATGAATATCGGAGAAGGCAATGGCACCCCACTCCAGTACTCTTGCCTGGAAAACTCCATGGATGGAGGAGCCTGGTAGGCTGCAGTCCATGGAGTCGCTAAGAGTCGGACAGGACTGAATGACTTCACTTCACTTTTCACTTTTCACTTTCATGCATTGGAGAAGGAAATGGCAACCCACTCCAGTGTTCTTGCCTGGAGAATCCCAGGGACGGGGGAGCCTGGGGAACTGCCGTCTATAGGGTTGCACAGAGTTGGACACGACTGAAGTGACTTAGCAGCAGCAGCAGTGATGAATATATTGTTTCTGGAATTTCAGCAAATAAAAAAGCCATCATGATAAGAAACTAATGTTGCAGATGATGCATTTATCTATACATAGGTGTAGTAAGTT
>NW_011494751.1:108577-115721 GCF_000754665.1 Bison bison bison
TATATATTAACATGGTTTAGAGGATCTACCATGGGCCAAAATTAAGTTTAAGTTGTTTGGTAATGTCACTTCTCAAAACTAAGCAAACATGTTTCTGGTCATTAATAAAAAAATATCAATTGTATTTTTTCTAAAAATTTTCAACTTACAAGGAATGTCTTATTACTACTCCCCAACATACACAGCTCTGGTTCAGCATGAAAATGAAGCTCTGGTTTTATAATGATACTCAGCGAGGGAACTAGATAGATAGAAATGTATTTATGCAAAGTGAAAGTGAATGAGACATATTTTACCACAGGTTAATCTAGTTTCAGTTACAAACAGAAGACACAACATAAACAGAAAATTATTTACACAAGATACAATTCAAAATCCCATTTAACTGTCAAAATAATTTGCCAGAAATTCATTTTATAAATGAAAACACTGTAGAAGAAGGACAGGTTAATATTTGGCTCATCTGGTAGCTTATAGGAATTATGACTAGTTCTTTATGTATGTTACATAATTTCATTTTCAGGATGACAGTCTATGAAATCAACCTCTGGGAGGCTGAAGTACCTTTCTCTCAATTTGGAAAAATAACCACTTCAAAGTTCTGAAGCATATTCAGGGAACTAGCCTGGGAAGCAATTAGCACTGCTCCTGGCATATAAAAGGTGCTCAATATACGCTTCATATTTTTTTTTTAAAGAAGATTGCTGTGACATTTTTTCTTGATTCATTCTCTCTCTCTCTGCTTGTGTGCTAAGTTGCTTCAGTTGTGTCAGACTCTTTTCGACCCTATGGACCACAGCCTGCCAGGATCCTGTGTCTTGGCTCCTCTATTCTTTCTCTAGGCAAGCACACTGGAGGAGGTAGCCACTCCCTTCTCCAGGGTATCTTCCTGACCCAGGGATTGAACCTGCATCTCTTATGTCTCTTGTGTTGGCAGGGAGTTCTTTACCAATAGCCCCACCTGATTCATTCTCTCCGCATATAATACATGAAGTATTCACATATATCCAGGCATACCCCTTTAATTGTACTTGGCATTGTTACTCTTTACAGATACTGTGTGTTTTTACAAATTGAAGGTTTGTGGCAACTCTCCATTGAATAAGTCTGTTAGTGTCATTTTCCCAACAGTATTAACTCACTTCATGTCTCTGTGTCATATATTGGTAATTCTCACGATATTTCAAAGTTATTATGACTGTTGAATTTGGTAAAATGATGTATGATTGGCGATCTTTGATGTTACTACTGGAGAAGGGTTATGTATGGCTCACTGACGGCTTGGATGATGGCTAGCATTTTTTAGCAATAAAGTAGCTTCTGATTAGTGGCTTCCCTCGTAGCTCAGTCGGTAAAGAATCTGCCTGCAATGCAAGAGACCTGGGTTCAATCCCAGGGTCAGGAAGATCCCCTGGAGAAGGAAATGGCAACCCATTCCAGTATTCTTGCGTGGAGAATCCCATGGACAGAGAAGCCTGGTGGGTTATAGACCATGGGGTTGCAAAGAGTCGGACACGACTTAGTGACTAAACCACCACCAGTTCCTGATTAAGGGATATGCTTTACTTTTTTTTTAAGACTACAGTAGACTGTAAACACAATTCTTATATGCACTAGGAAACAAACAAACAAAAACTGGTGTGATTTGTTTTATTGCACTCGTCTGGAACTGAACCTACATCTCCAAGGTATGCCAATATATACTTTATATGTATATATACCTTGTATATGTATATGCAGAGGTACCATTTGCTCTGTATGTAATAACAAACTTTTATTTCTGCTATTTTAATAAAAGCAATTCAGTATAGAGGTTGGTGATTTAAAAAAAGTATAATTTACAAACTTTAGAAATTACATTTCAGAACAGATATTTCTGAAATGATGGGGATGGACTTATGTCTTCCTTGCATAAAATACTACACTTAATATCACAATGATCCTTTGTCTGTATCTAAAGTGCTTTCAAATGGTATCTCCCCTGTCACAGGAGGTATAAATTTGTATATACTGATAATGAGGTAAGTAAAAAATCTACTTCTCAAACTTCAAGAGATATAATTGTACGTGGGGAAATTTATCTAGTGCTGCTGCTGCTAAGTCGCTTCAGTCGTGTCCGACTCTGTGCGACCCCATAGACGGCAGCCCACCAGGCTCCCCCGTCCCTGGGATTCTCCAGGCAAGAGTACTGGAGTGGGGTGCCATTGCCTTCTCCGAATTTATCTAGTAGGATACAATAAATATGTTAAAACAGACATCAATGATGGCACTGATTATCTGAATTCAGGTAGACATACTTCAAATAGATACTCAACATTTCTATTTTATTGTTAATTCAGTATATTAGCATGAAATGTATTGGTGTTCAAGGAATTGTCATATTTACGGAATCTTCTTCTGAAATGTATCATGAATCTTTCAAGGGCTGAATAAACTGGAAAAGAAAATCATTAAATCTGGTAACTAAAGTTGTACTTCCAAATACCAATAGTCAGAGATAAAAATTTAGGAGATTATGGTAATATTGATTAGTTGTTTTGAGATAATGTTCTCTTACATCAATAGCAATAAAAGATGGGTGAGGAACAATTAGATACTCCATGACAGGAAACTGTCTTGGGAAATACGTATACAGATCCATTTTTAATTTTGTAGATTCTATAATCCATTTTCATTTTATCTCACAATACATTGATAGTGGGTTGCAAGAAAAATGCTATTAAGGTTACTTGCTTATACAATTTTCTGCAATAAATGAATTAATCTTTCCACTTATTTGATTTGTGATGATGGCATTTGTCATGTCCTTAGGACTGCAATCCAAATTTTAAGAAACCTGTGGTATGATGAGTGACAGGAGAAAAAATAAAAGCTTGTTTCTAGTGTACTTTTTGATGGTGTTATCATTATTTCTTTTATTTGCTTTAAAGTTTTATTTAGGCATACTTAAACATTTTTCCACCTAGAGAAAAACATTTTTAAATAACTAAGATATTAAGCAATCTATATTGGGAGGTAGTACTCTCTGCTTTACTTTTCCCGCAATGCTGAAACTTCCAGAAGATACAATGTGACTTATTCATATCAAGAAGGAGCTTTCTTCTCACTGAAGGCTAGGAAAATATAAATGGCTAAAGTAAAATGTGGTAGAGTTTAGGCATGAATGTCCTGGCTAGGGTGGGAATGAGGGGTCAGGAGAAAATATAGTTAAATGCCTTTGAACTATGTATAGCAAACACAAAGGAAAAATAAAACACTTTAAATTCTGGCTACAGGATTGAAGTTTCAGCATCAAGTGTCAGGTAACTAGATCAATAGGAGCCTTTTGGAGTTAACAGAGTGATTATTTTTGAAGGCAGAGTCCTTGGGTACAGTTTTGCACTGTGCCATCTCCTAATTTCCTGACTCTGGATAAGTGATTTAATCTCTCTATGTTTCAAATTAGTGATCTCTAAAATGAGAGTCATAATTGTCCCAAAATATGTTATTTGTTATCAGGATTAGCGAGGATGATAGTGACATGGGTGATCATGATCTCAGAGGCCACGAGTAAGAAAGAGAAAATAATCAACTAACATCATCCTACTATGCCTGATAGTATCTTTTAGCAAATATACTTTTATATCTTATTTTTTTAACTCCAAGTATCTCTCTGAATTCCTCCCAATCCCACCGCTCTACCATGTTAGCTCAGATGGCTACTTCCTATTTCCTGTGACGGGAAGTAGTGTGTTAGTGAACCTTAAACAGTCCTTGGGGGAAGTGGGAGGTGGGCTTGCTTTATAGCAGTTGCCAATTTATGTGGTATAAATACACCCAACATAACCAGTTTCAAGCTGTCATTGGTTTACCAGTCATTTCATAAAATACTTACAGATATAACAAGTGACTTCTACAAGCTAGTATGAGCTGGCTTTACACACCATTATCTTATTTTTAAATTTGTAGTCCTCGCTGACATTACAGACTCCCCTTTCAGAAACCATCTCCATTTCCACAGCAGTGTCTTTGTGATGGCTGTTACTGGTGATTGCACTCAGCTCCCTGGTTACTATATTTCTTCCTCTTCTTTAATTGTTTTAATAAAAGCATAGATAACATGTTGGTTACCTAGAAAAATACCATGAAATTAAAAGATTCAAGAAATCATCCATCTATTCAATTTTATTGAGTCACCACTTACTTAGGTGACTCTGGGCATGCAATGGGTGAGCAATAACAAAGTCCTTGACTACAATGAGGCTTATATTTTATTAGGAAAAAACTAATAAAAACACAGGAAAATATAAAGTTCAGCTGGATATGTGCTTTGGAATAGATTTATGTGGTCAAGTAAGTCAGCAAAAGCCAAGACAGCTGCCTAGAAAGTGAAGCTTAAGCTGAAATGTGAAGAAAGTATAGGAAGTAACCAGGAAAAAGGGAGAGGAAGGAGCACTTTAGGCACAGGAAATGATGTAAATAAATAACTGAGGTATATGGAAGTCTCACCTGGCAGGTGGTAAGGACTATAGAATTTTAGAGGCAGTGACGGAGTAACACGATTTATTTGTTTGTTTTGTTTTAAAATATTTAGCACCACTGGAGAAGGAAATGGCAACCCACTCCAATCTTCTTGCTGGAAAATCCCATGGACAGGGGAGCTTGGCGGGTCGTGTCGACAGGGGAGTCGGACACAACTGAGCGACTAAGCAGCAGCAGCGGCAACAGCTTCAGCGTCTTGAATCAGCCACGTGATAGAATGCAATGGAATCTGACCATTCAAGCCTTGCCCGGGGGTACACACTTAATGACAACATTGGAACTAGTCATTTTTTTTTCTGATTTTCATTTAGCATATATTTAAAAATTCAATTGTAATATCACTAAAACAAAATAACAATGTGAATCAACTCCAACTTCCAAATATGAAAGTGATTCTAGAGGACTTCCCAGGCAAGAATACTGAAGTGGGTTGCCACTTCCTTCTCCAGGCATCAAACATGGGTCTCCTGCATTGCAAGCAGATTCTTTATCATCTGAGCCAACAGGGAAGCCCAGTAATAGAATATTTTTCATTAAATTTGTAAATAGGGAGTATTTGAGATAAATGTGTTTGATGAAATATTTAAAGTTTTAAGACACATATAAATGTCATATGTGACTATTCTTATTTCTGCTTTACTATATGATTCAGTCTTCCTCAAATTAATGACTAAAGGATGACATCTATCCCTTTTTGGTAACAGTTAACTTATGTCATACTGTATTCAGTTCAGTTCAGTCGCTCAGTCATGTCCGACTCTTTGCGACCCCATTAACCGCAGCACGCCAGGCCTCCCTGTCCATCACCAACTTCCGGAGTCCACCCAAACCCATGTCCATTGAGTCGGTGATGCCATCCAACCATCTCATCCTCTGTCGGCCCCTTCTCCTCCTGCCCTCAATTTTTCCCAGCATCAGGGTCTTTTCAAATGAGTCAGCTCTTCACATCGGGTGGCCAAAGCATTGGAGTTTCAGCTTCAACGTCAGTCCTTCCAATGAATATTCAGGATGGATTTCTTTTAGGATGGACTGGTTGGATCTCCTTGCAGTCCAGGGGACTCTCAAGAGTCTTCTCCAACACTACAGTTCAAAAACACCAATTCTTCTGCACTCAGCTTTCTTCAAAGTCCAGCTCTCACATCTATACATGACCACTGGAAAAACCATAAGCTTGACTAGACGGACCTTTGTTGGCAAAGTAATGTCTCTGCTTTTCAATATGCTGTCTAGGTTGGTCATAACTTTCCTTCCAAGGAGTAAGCATCTTTTAATTTCATGGCTCCAATCACCATCTGCAGCGATTTTGGAACCCAGAAAAACAAAGCTAATGTAAAAAAAAATCTAATAAGATCTGTTTTACTCTTATAGATAATGTGATTAATTATTAAAACAAGAATAAAATCATGCAACTCAATATAGAACAATCCAATGCAAGTCAGGTTTTCTCCAAATCTTATTGTTATTTAGTTTTTCCCTGTGAATCCCTACCCAGACATACACAAACTCCATTTACACAAACACAACCAGAGACATAAATACACTTGCTTGTGTAATGATAGAAACTAACAATAATAGAAACTTGACCATGTGATCAACTCATCGCTAAGTACTTGACAGGTAATAGCATGTTTATTCTTTACAAATCTCTAAGGAATACAGAATCTTTAACTCTTTTATAGATGGGGATAAAACACAGAAAGAAAAAAAGAATCATTTGAGAAACTAGGAAGATAGAAAAGAAAGGTTCCCAGTTGTAAAGAGGTATGAAGCAAATCCCCATATTTTATGACCAAGATAGACAGCAGGAAAGCATTCTCTGTGTATCCAGTAAAAACAAACAACAACAAAAAAACAAAGAACGAACACACAGCTCATAGATTAGTTGGCACATAGAAGACACCTTACTAAGGGATATTTTTTTTTTTTCTCTTTCTGTAGATGAGCAAGATAATGAAGTAGTCTGGTCAAGGAAAATTAGGTATTTAAATATACAAGAAAAGATAAAGTCTTAGAATTAAGTTTGTAAATTGAAGATCAAGCAAAAAATTGCAAACGGCACTGGTGGTAAACAGATCCTGGTTTGACAGGTCTCAGCAGATATTTTCTCCTAAGACATTCTATAATCAAGAATTACATGCAGTTTCCCTTGCTTGTAAGGGAAATTACATGCAGGATCTCTTGTTTACATTAACTGCTGGGACTCTTTAGACCTTAAAGACTATAAGGAGACCAGAGTCTTGCTGACTATACTAACATAGTGCATGCACAGCAACTTTTTAAGAAGCGTAACAGTTTTAGCAAAGGTGCCTTGGGTATATTATCAAGATGTTATTAGAAGCATGTTGCTTTCATAGTTATTGATTCTCACATGTATCTAGCACAGGCTGAACATCCATACATTTGTTTATTGGCATTATGTCATGAATATCTATGAATTATACACAAGGCCAAAGTCAGTCTTGAAAAACAGAAGGCTAATTCCTCCAAAATGTGACTACTCTTGGATCTATGAAAATGACTACAAGATAATAAGACTAGTTCAGTTCAGTTCAGTTTAGTCGCTCAGTCGTGTCTGACTCTTTGCGACCCCATGAATCGCAGCACACCAGGCCTCCCTGTCCAT
>NW_011494751.1:115821-118910 GCF_000754665.1 Bison bison bison
TGCCATCCAGCCATCTCATCCTCTGTCGTCCCCTTCTCCTCCTGCCCCCAATCCCTCCCAGCATCAGAGTCTTTTCCAATGAGTCAACTCTTCGCATGAGGTGGCCAAAGTACTGGAGTTTCAGCTTTAGCATCATTCCTTCCAAAGAAATCCCAGGGCTGATGTCCTTCAGAATGGACTAGTTGGATCTCCTTGCAGTCCAAGGGACTCTCAAGAGTCTTCTCCAACACCACAGTTCAAAAGCATCAATTCTTCAGCTCTCAGCCTTCTGCACAGTCCAATTCTCACATACATACATGACCACAGGAAAAATCATAGCCTTAGCTAGACGGACCTTTGTTGGCAAAGTAATGTCTCTACTTTTGAATATGCTATCTAGGTTGGTCATAACTTTCCTTCCAAGGAGTAAGTGTCTTTTAATTTCATGGCTGCAGTCACCATCTGCAGTGATTTTGGAGTCCAAAAAAATGAAGTCTGACACTGTTTCCACTGTTTCCCCATCTATTTCCCATGAAGTGATGGGACCGGATGCCATGATCTTCGTTCAAGACTAAATGCTTAGCAAATATTTGAAGATATGTCATTATCTTCACTTGATTCTTTGGAAATATCCTAAACTTACTTCAATAAGGCTGCTATGCAGAGTAATTTTTGAATATAATATTAAGAAATTACATCACACAATTATGGTGATAAATAAATACATTAATTTGTTCACTCAAAGTAATTTCTTTGTCTTCCTTTGAACCACCCATGGAGGTGGCAGTTATCTCATTTCTGATAACATAGTTAGATTTAAGCTACTTTTGAATCTAAGATCATATTAAAGGACAGAAAATAAATACATTTGGTGTTGGTTAAAACAATGTCATAATTGGACATTAAAAATAGCATGTAGGGGAGAAAATATAAAAGGTCAGATTTTAAAGTCTAATGTCAATTATGAAAGCAACACAGTAACAAAGAATATTTGTCCAGTAGCTCCTAGAAATTGCTAGTAACAAGAATAAATAGCAAGGAATGTGGCTGATATGAAACATTTCTTACTAGACAAAATTGGACACAATTTCCTTTCAGACCAATAAAATCATTTTGGGAAAAGCAGCTTAGTGGGCCATCAGGATTGCCAATCCTGACACTTGAAAGCGAAGCAAAATTAATTTATAAAATTTGTTTTCTAAGAACCTAGCGGATCTTAGATATTATAGACATACAACGTATAATGCATACAAAGAAGCATAACTCCAAGGAATTATAGTGATAACAGCCAAATACTTCTTATAAGTGGGTTAAATATTGGAATCCACTGAAAAAAATGTATAATTAAAATTATGAAGACTAACTCATTGGGAATTTCTAGATTTGATTGTATAGCTTATAAATTGGTTAGATATTCAATGGCAAAGGAAAATAAATATCATTCAATAATGAAATGAATGCAGAGACAAAGTAATACTGCTACTACTAACATTGTACAGGATAACACTTGGATTTTAAGGAACTTCTCTATGATGAAAAAGAAAAAAATCTACCCAGTAATTATAAAACATAGGACACAGTGTTGCATCCTATATATAAAACATAGCAAATAGTTTCAAATGATTTTATAATCATTGAGTCACAATTAATTCATTAAGGCTTGAGGAAGTTTTGCACACTTAAAATGAATATTTGAGGGCCTCTTAAAGGATAAGTAAGTTCTGTCAACATAGAGCATGAAAAAACAGGTAATCTTGGAAAGTATGAAGAAATGGTATGATCAGATTTCTGGATATATGGAAATACATGTTATGATCATGGTGAGAAAAACAATTACATTAACACAAGATATATTAATTTCTTTATGAGAGAAATGGGGATAATCGTGCCACAGCAGAAATTGCTAATATCCATCCCTTTTTCTTTGACTGCACAATAAAAGAATACTCAGACTTCCCTAGTGGTACAGTGGATAAGAATCTGCCTGCCAACACAGGAGACATGGGTTCCATCCCTGATCCAGGAAGATTCCACATGCTGTGGAGCAACTAAGATCCTGCACCACAACTACTGAGCTTGCACTCGAGAGCCTGTGAGCAAGAACTACTGAAGCCCATGCACCTAAGAGCCATGTACTTCACAGCCGGAGATGCCACACGGTGAGAACCCCACACACTCAATGAAGAGTAGCCCTAGCTCTCTGCAATTAGAGAAAGCCTGCACAAAGTACTGAACACCCAGTACAGTTATAAATAAATAAAAAGAATATCCATGTTGCTATGAGTGGTTTTACACCCAGATAAAACTATTTCAGTCTTAAACTTTGCTGGCTGATTGGCTTAGCCAAAATATATAATAGGAAGTCATTAAGACTTCCACAAAATCTTTTTATTTTTTTCTTTTAAATTTTATTTTATTTTTAAACTTTACATAATTGTATTAGTTTTGCCAAATATCAAAATGAATCCGCCACAGGCATACATGTGTTCCCCATCCTGAACCCTCCTCCCTCCTCCCTCCCCATACCATCCCTCTGGGTCGTCCCAGTGCACCAGCCCCAAGCATCCAGTATCGCGCATCGAACCTGGACTGGCAACTCGTTTCTTACATGATATTCTACATGTTTCAATGTCACTCTCCCAAATCTTCCCACCCTCTCCCTCTCCCACAGAGTCCATAAGACTGTTCTATACATCAGTGTCTCTTTTGCTATCTCGTACACAAGGTTATTGTTACCATCTTTCTAAATTCCATATATATGCGTTAGTATACTGTATTTATGTTTTTCCTTCTGGCTTACTCCACTCTGTATAATAGGCTCCAGTTTCATCCACCTCATTAGAACTGATTCAAATGTATTCTTTTTAATGGCTGAGTAATACTCCATTGTGTATATGTACCACTGATTTCTTATCCATTCATCTGCTGATGGACATCTAGATTGCTTCCATGTCCTGGCTATTATAAACAGTGCTGTGATGAACATTGGGGTACACGTGTCTCTTTCCCTTCTGGTTTCCTCAGTGTGTATGCCCAGCAGTGGGGTTGCTGGATCATAAGGCAGTTCTATTTCCAGTTTTTTAAGGAATCTCCACACTGTTCTCCATAGT
>NW_011494751.1:119058-120644 GCF_000754665.1 Bison bison bison
TTGTAGACTTTTGGATCGCAGCCATTCTGACTGGTGTGAAATGGTACCTCATAGTGGTTTTGATTTGCATTTCTCTGATAATGAGTGATGTTGAGCATCTTTTCATGTGTTTGTTAGCCATCTGTATGTCTTCTTTGGAGAAATGTCTATTTAGTTCTTTGACCCATTTTTTGATTGGGTCATTTATTTTTCTGGAGTTGAGCTGTAGGAGTTGCCACAAAATCTTTTTAAAAGGAACTCAATTGGCAGGTCTTTCTTGCACTTCTATTTTCCTCCTTCTTCCTGTCTTAAACATTATTCGATGATTGGTGTGGTTGCAGCCATATTTCAGCATAAGAACAAGAGTCATAACTGAGGGAAAATAGAGCTTAAGGTTGATCCCAGTGAAACAGAACCCACAGTGTTAGGTTTGGGTCACCTACCTCTGTGCTTTTAATTATGGATGAGAAAAGTCAATCCATGTCTTGTTTAACTCAATATTTATTGTTACAAAAGTTACCTTGAATCTTAGGGCTCATGAATTATACACATGCAAAAGTGAAAGTCATTCAGTCATGTCCTACTCTTTGCGATCCCATTGACTACACAGTCCATGGAATTCTCTGGACCAGAATACTGAAGTGGGTAGCCTTTCCTTTCTGCAGGGGATCTTCCCAACCCAGGGATTAAACCCAGGTCTCCTGCATTGTGGGTGGATTCTACCAGCTGAACCACAAGGGAAGCCCAAGAATACTGAAGTGGGTAGCCTATCCCTTCTCCAGTGGATCTTCCCGACCCAGGAATTGAACCAGGGAATCCTGCATTGCAGACGGATTCTTTCCCAACTGAGCTATGAGGGAAGCATACACATGCAGTGATAAACATTA
This sequence comes from Bison bison bison, assembly GCF_000754665.1. Taxonomy (NCBI): domain Eukaryota; kingdom Metazoa; phylum Chordata; class Mammalia; order Artiodactyla; family Bovidae; genus Bison; species Bison bison. The sequence goes on from NW_011494751.1 coordinate 119,925, forward strand.
TAGAACTTGTACACATGCAATGATAAGTTTAATTCCTGGTACATATGAGGTACTTAATATCTACATCTACCATTACTACTAACAATAAAAAGAGATGACTCAAAGCAACAATAAAAATAGATGACTTCAAGAGGATTCCATATTTTTGTGTATTCTCGTGATCTGAGAAAAAATTTCTTAAAAGGCATGTTCAAATATGTGATACATTTACAATATCATCATACAACTTGGGAACTTCATTTGGAGGATTAGGACCAAACGTTCTTTTTAGAGAAGCAAGACTAGTTAATATTCATAGCCATGTCTGTGGAAATCTATGGGGACACTTGTTTGGAAGTAATTCTAAACTTTTTTTATATGTAAGAACTTTGAAAATAACCTCACCTTTAGAAAATGCAAACACTACAGTCAGTTCAGTTCAGTTCAGTCACTCAGTCGTGTCCGACTCTTTGCGACCCCATGAATTGCAGCACACCAGGCCTCCCTGTCCATCACCAACTCCCGGAGTTCACCCAAACTCTTGTCCATCGACTCGGTGATGCCATCCAGCCATCTCATCCTCTGCCGTCCCCTTCTCCTCCTGCCCCCAATTCCTCCCAGCATCAGAGTCTTTTCCGATAAGTCAACTCTTCACATGAGGTGGCCAAAGTACTGGAGTTTCAGCTTTAGCATCATTCCTTCCAAAGAACACCCAGGACTGATCTCCTTTAGAATGGACTG
>NW_011494751.1:120770-135170 GCF_000754665.1 Bison bison bison
ATGGCTGCAATCACCATCTGCAGTGATTTTGGAGCCCAAAAAAATGAAGTCTGACACTGTTTCCACTGTTTCCCCATCTATTTGCCATGAAGTGATGGGACCAGATGCCATGATATTAGTTTTCTGAATGTTGAGCTTTAAGCCAACTTTTTCACTCTCCTCTTTCACTTTCATCAAGAGGCTTTTTAGTTCCTCTTCACTTTGGTATCACTAACTAGTCTGTGTGTGTTAGTTACTAAGTCGTATCTGACTCTGTGACCCATGGACTGTAGCTCGTCAGGCTCTTCAGTCTATGGAATTTTCCAGGCAAGAATGTGGTAGTGGGTAGCCATTCCCTTTTCCAGGGGATCTTTCCAACCCTGGGATCAAATCTGGGTCTCCCTCATTGCAAGCAGACTCTTTACCATCTGAGCCACCAGGAAAGCCCTAACTTGGAGATTTCCAAATATCTTTCTTGATAGAGGACCAAACATCACAAAGCCTGTTGAACACAAAACCCCCCTAAGCATCAGCCAAGAGCCTGCTCCCTATTCAAATGCAGTCCAACCACCTGGGTCGGGGCCTCAAGCTGCCCATCCTAAGCCTATTTTCAGCTTTTACTTTCTGTTGCTTAGGACTTGCCAGCTCAGAGTCCTAAGGTCTGGACTTGCAACACAAAGGTTTTCCAAATGAATTGCTAAAATTATTAAAAATCTGTGTGAACATTTGTTGGGACTAGTCACAAGCTACCTATTCAAAGGGGAGACAAAAGAGAGCCCATATTGAGAGAAATTAAACAGATGGTTAAAGACAAGCAATCTGACATTTCTGGACAATTACAATGCTCATATGACTGAAAGACAGGATACAGTACTTTTTCTCTGTCCTAACAGAATGTCACATTGTAGTTATCAAATAACTTTTTACAGATATCAACTATTTTATCCCAATATTATTTTATTAAAAAAAAGGCAGCCCAAATGTTATTTTCAATTGCTATTTTTAACAAATGAGAAAACTGAGGCTCAAAGTTAAATAACTTGTTTAAATTAATGTAGGTAGCAAAAGCTTTACTTTCTTCCTAGAATTTATTATTACCAAGGAATTAATTTTCAAATGCATATTTATCTCACAGTGAAATATAAACTCAATAAAGTCAGCTTTTAGCTGCTTGAGTTACCTCCATACCACCTACAACTTAAATATGATTGTCCCTTGGTAGGTTATTAAAACAGCACAAGTGTTTGTGTGTGTGTATATATGTGCATACATATATACAGTATCAGAAAAAAAAGAGTTGATCTGTGTGACTGTAGATCTGTGTGACTTTGAAACAGCCTTATTGACTTCACAGCATTATGGCCTATGAGTTTTTTTTGTTATCATGATGTTATCATTGGAAGAATTAAAACATGCAAATCCTGTCATGAAACTCAGTTCTTTTTCCCATAAAAAGGAAGACATGCCATAAACAGGAGCAGAATGGCAATCAAAGTTTCATTTTATCCATAGTTATCTAAGAGGCTAATATTCTAATTCAGACCCCACTTAAAAAGGCTGAGTAGACACACCAGTCAGAATGGCTACTATCAAAAAGTCTACAAACAATAAATGCTGGAGAAGGTGCAGAGAAAAGGGAACCCTCTTACACTGTTGGTTGGAATGCAAACTAGTACAGCCACTATGGAGAACAGTGTGGAGATTCCTTAAAAAATTGGAAATACAACTGCCATACGTATGGAGAACAGTGTGGAGATTCCTTAAAAAATTGGAAATACAACTGCCATACGACCCAGCCATCCCACTGTTGGGCAAACACAACAAGGAAACCAGAATTGAAAGAGACACGTGTACCCCAGTGTTAATTGCAGCACTGTTTATAATAGCTAGGACATGGAAGCAACCTAGATCTCCATCAGCAGACAAATGGATAAAGTTGTGGTACATATACACAATGGAATATTACTCAGCTATTAAAAAGAACCCATTTGAATCAGTTCTAATGAGGTGGATGAAACTGGAGACTATTATACAGAGTAAAGTAAGTCAGAAAAGAAAAGCACCAATACAGTATATTAACACATATATATGGAATTTAGAAAGATGGTAAATCATTATGGTAAATGATGGGAAATCACCCTATATGCGAGACAACAAAAGAGATACTGATATAAAGAACAGACTTTTGAAAAAAGTCTGAAGAGACTTTGAACTGAAGAGTCCAAGACTCTTGGACTCTGTAGAAGAAGGCAAGGATGGGATGATTTGAGAGAATAGCATTGAAACATGTATATTACCATATGTGAAATAGATCACCAGTTCAAATTCGATGCACGAAACAGGCACTCAAAGCTGGTGCACTGGGACCACCCTGAGGGATGGGATGGGGAGAGAGGTGGGAGGGGGGTTCAGGATCAGGGGACACATGTACACCCATGGCTGATTCACGTCAATGTACAGCAAAAACCACCACAATATTGTAAAGTAATTAGCCTCCAATTAAAATAAATTAATTGACTAAAACTAAAAAAGAAGTAAGAAGGGGTCTCCAATGTTGAGAAAGAGTGTAGAAACCTCTTATTTATCTTTTTTTTCTTAACAATTTTTTTTCTCATTTCTCTTGTGCCCTAGGCGGGGGAAAAGGCTGAGTAAAAACCCTAATTAGAAACAAAGCCTAATTAGTACCTTTTTCCTCCCCTCAGTCTATATAACTGAGACTAATACAGGTAATAGCTTAGATATAGGTGAGGGAGAATGAGAAACAGGAGGAGAAGGAAGAACAGAAGGTGAAGAGACTGGCTCAGCCTAGAAAAAGCCTGATCTCAAATACACATTCAGTCATTTAAATTGTAGAAAAGGAAATTTGGCCAGTGTACTCTGTCAGAACAAGACCTAAGTTGATTGCTTACCAAATAGATGAAACAGGAAGGATGTACAGGAAAGGATGAAAAACGAATCTGGGATTTTATCCTTTTGAAACAGTAATCCACACATGATTAACTGTGGCCAAATACCAATTGTTTCTGACTAATCTCATTACCAGTGTGTTTCTCAGAGGATAAGGGTAGAAGGGGAGGTTGCTGAAGGATTTGAAGAGCTGGTAAAGGCAATTCTATATTGTGCAAAGGAGGGAACATTTTAATTATTTCTCTATATCAGTTCCCCTTATTAATTCCATAACCAAAATCCTGTAAGTGAGGAATTTCCTCTGGTTTACTGGTCTCAGGCACAGGAAGGATAAAAGGAGGTATTGCTATTTCAGACAAAAATAAAAGCTATCAATATCTAAAATACGTATCAAAAATATTCTCACAGCACTCCCATATAAAACATTGTATTTTGGCATGCTAGATGCTAAATTAACATAACAGCATCTCTCCCTACTAGAAACTTAAACAGTGGTATTAAAACAATATCAATGGCAATATGAGAGGATATTGTAGAATTGAGCCAGTAAATATACTCTTCATTCAGTCTAATAGTTTAGACAGTAAACATGCCTTTTTCAACAATGAAAGTGACGTATGTTTAATATGTGCTTTTGATTGCCTCCAGTCTTCATTTCCGTTTATGGAGCTGAAAGACTTGGTAAGTGCTGGCAAGGACCTTGGAAGTTTTCATAAAATGTAGAATTGATGAAATTTTACCAAGTACATTTTTACCAAGCCATTATTTTTATATGTACAGAATATGCGGATAAAAAATAAAGAATCTGTTATCCAGGGTCACACTTACTTAATAGGAAAGATGGTCTGCAATATGGATGAAATGAATCCTAGATTTTTCATTTTGCCTTTCGTATGTTTACACAATTAAACCACATCCAGTTCAATGAGTTTGAATTATCATGTTTTATCCATGTGTAAGCACATGCACACTGCTTTACTTCCTTGACTGTCTCCAAAGGGCTGCAACCCAAAATGTACATACTTCAAGTGTAATGAAAGAAACCAAAAAGTAACATTTACTATTTTAAGAACTATAGCTAAATGTTCCTCCAGGCTGGTTCTGGTCCAATACATGATTTGACTATCTTTCAAATATGACAAGACAGTTATAATTCAAAAGTAACCTGGGTCTGTTTCTCTATCCTCTTTCAGGCACTTTGTTATCTCTACTCACTGTCTTAAGTTAAAATCTTAAAGAAAATAAACAAGATAGGAAAGAGAGAAAAAAATATGTTTCTAGATTTTGTTTTCCAAAGCCACAGCTCTCATGAAAACTATGAATATTTGGGCATAGACAAAATGATTGGAAGAAAATACACCAAAGGACAAAACAACAAATGGATAAAGAGCAAGTCTCCTCTACCCACCCTCCCTCCATTCTTCTTGCCTGAACTGTTGTAGAGAGCAGTGTTTCTCTGCTAAGGCTGTATGGAGAAGCAGATTAGAGGAGAGTCATCAATACATTCTTCACAGACACACACACACCCAAAATTCCCCTTACTGGTTCCCCCAGTGGAATCTTGAGATGAAAGTGAAACATCAGGGCAGGAAAGCATGCTTGGCCAAGGCACACCAACTGAACAAAGCTACCCAGGTGGTAATGCTCCTGTCCCAGGTGGGCACAGGATCTATGTGGTATTCTAGTGCCTCCACGGGGTAGACTTAGATAGTGAAGAAAGCATCCAAAACCAAAAGGTAACAAAGATTCTGGCATATCTGAATGAGAATCTATGTGCACAAACTGGAGCATAAGAGCTATCTTCCCTCCCAACCCTAAATTAATGTCCAGCCTTCTAGAAAGGAGACACAGACATCGGTTTCCAGTCAACACAAAAAGTCCAAAATAGTCTGAGATTAAGTTTCGGACACCACGGTGTTAATACTGAAGATTTACAATGAAAGCAAACTTGATTTAATTCATAGAGAAAAGAAAATTATAAGTTTCTGAAATGGGATTCTTACCTGCCACAGAAGCAAATCTTCTCTCAAGATCCAACTCTCTTCGACAAATTTGTCAGTTCTCCTGATGAATTCTGCAATAAAAAAAAGTTAACAATCATCTACCGTGAAATATTTTCTGAATGTCCTAGAAGCAAATTGTTTTACTATCAGACAGATTGACACTGATGTTGTTGATGATGATCTCTTAATAAATACATGCACCACATTAGTGTCTGCTATAAAAGTATATAGGATTTATAGCCTGAGGCTCCTGTGAAGAAAGAAACTACAAGCACCCATATTTTGTATACTTTTCATGCCCCTAGTGTATTAAATGCTTTACATCAATATTATTCAATGTTTTTATGAACTGAGTGGACCTGCTTTTACCAAGCACGTAGAGTTTTCTAAGCTTCTCAGGCTCCCAAGTGACCCCAGATGCTCACATCAGTCAACATCTCTTCTTCTTGAAGAGGATGACAGAAAGGAGAAATCTATGAATCAGAACATTCCTTGTATCAGTAAACACTGTGTGTGCAGTCATGTGTTTATTGCAAAGGTTGACAGATATGAACTCCAAATAGGCAATGAAGAGAAAGAAAGAGAGTAAGAAGCCATCATTAAATTTCTTGGTAGAATTAACAAGATGGAGAGCAAAATACATTTTTCTTTACTCCTTTTTCCAAGCAAGATTACCCACTCTTATATAATCTGAGGATATCCTTTCAGGGAATGCAATATACTTTTCCATTTCATTTGTAATTTTTTTTATTGAAGAATAGTTGAATTACAATATTGTGTTAGTATACAGCAAAGTGATTTAGTTATATCTTTTTCAGATTATTTTACTTTATACATTATTTTAAATTATTGAATAAAATTCCCTATGCTATACACAAAATCCTTGTTGTTCTATTTGTATTTTTATGGTGTAATGTTTTTCAACGTTTGATCTACTAAATAGAAAATTCTACAAAAACAATGACTGTACCTATTTTCTCTGCCTTATAATCCCAGAAATTACGATGGTCTACATAACACAAGTCTGACTCTGTGCGACGCCATAGACGGCAGCCCTCCAGGCTCCCCCGTCCCTGGGATTCTCCAGGCAAGAACACTGGAGTGGGTTGCCATTTCCTTCTTCAATGCATGAAAGTGAAAAGTGAAAGTGAAGTCACTCAATAGTGTCTGACTCTTCAGCGACCCCATGGCCTGCAGCCTACCAGACTCCTAAACCCATGGGATTTTCCAGGCAAGAGTACTGGAGTGGGGTGCCATTGCCTTCTCCGACATAACACATGGAAATGCTAACTAAATAATTTTGAATAGAATTGAAAAATTTTTGTCTTCTAAGTTACAACTGTTTAACTGAATTGATAGGCCGTTTGGAAAATGATCAAGGAAATGGCAACCCACTCCAGTACTCTTGCCTGGAAAATTCCATGGACGAAGGAGCCTGATAGGCTATAGTCCTTGGGGTTGCAAAGAGTCGGATATGACTGAGAGACTTCACTTTTTTTTTTTTTTGGAAAATGATCCATTAAGGATCCATATCATAATATATGGGCTTCCCTGGTGGCTCAATGGGAAAGAATCCCCCTGCAATGCAAAAGACAGAGGAGACACGAGTTCCATCCCTGAGTCAGGAAGATCCCCTGGAGGAGGGCATGGCAACCCACTCCAGGATTCTTGTTTGGAGAAACCCATGAACAGAGCAGCCTCGTGGCCTACAGTCCTTAGGGTTGCAACGAGTTGACACATTGTTCCAAGACACATAGAACAATCTGAACAGGACTCGCTGTTTCCCCCACTTCATGGCACTTAGCTCATATCCTTTTCATCTTTTCACATTTTCCCACAATTCTCCACTTTTAATTAAACTTAGCATTGAAACACTCAATTTAAGTGCTTCTTTGCACTTTTCATTTCTTTCTGTAGGCTCTTCTGTCAAGAAAAACTGGTATTAAATAAATATGCATGTTTTTCCTTACTTTTGTTAAACTACTTCATGTTACAGGGTTTTCAGGCAAGAATTTAGAAAGATAGAGGATAAGATAGCCTGTTTTCATACAGGCAGTCCACAAATGAAGATAAACGATTGGACAGTAAGGGCAAAATAAGATGCTCCACATCATTACACATCAGGAAAATAAAAATTAAAACTACAATGGTAGGATACCCTATCTATTTGAAGGGCTGAAATTAAAGGGACTGATGGTACCAACTGTTAGCAAAAATATTGAAAAGAATTCTCGTTAATGTTGTAGAAATATAGAACAATAAAAATCACTTTTAAAAAATCATTTGGAATTTCCTTTAAAAAGTTAAGCATATATTCACAATATAACTCATACTTACCAAAGAGAAATGAAAGTGTTACATCCATATGAAGTCTTGTATAAGATGATCGCAGCAGCTTTATCTTTAATAACCAAAAACTCTGAACACCACAAATGTCCTTCAGTTAATGGACAGACAATATGTGGTCTGTTCTTTCAGGAAAAATAAAGAAAGAATGAAAGAAAGAAGGAAGGAAGGAAAAAAAGGATGGAGGGAGGAAAGGACTAATAACTTGGGTGCATCTTAGAAACACTATGCATTTCCCTGGTGGCTCAGGCAGTAAAGAATCCACCTGCAATGCAGGAGATCTGGGTTCAACTCCTGAGTTAGGAAGATCTCCTAGAGAAGGGAGTGGCTACCCACTCAAGTATTCTTGCCTGGAAAAACCCATGGACAGAGGAACCTAGTGTGCTACAGATTGTGGGGTCGTGAAGAGCCAGACAAGACTGAACCACTAATACTTTCACTTCATTTTTAGAAACATTATTCAGAGTGACAAATTATATACAAAAGAGTGCATGTCCTGTGCAAATATAAAGTCACATATAATGACTGAAAGTTTACAGTGATGGATAGACCACAAAGTGTACAAAGAAACTTTTAGGAGTGATGCAAATACTCTATCATAATCATGGTGGTAATTCCATATCCTTATTGTTGTTGCTGTTGTTCAGTTGCTGAGTTGTGTCTGACTCTTTGCAATCTCATGAACTGAAAGCATACCAAGCTTCCCTGTCCTTCCTTATCTCCTGTGGTTTGCTCAAACTCATGTCCATTGAGCTGGTGATGCTGTCTAACCATCTCATCCTCTATTTCCCTCTTCTCCTTTGCTTTCAGTCTTTTCCAGCATCAGGATCTTTTCCAATGAGTCAGCTCATCACATCAGGTGGTGAAAGTATTGGAGCTTCAGTTTCAGCACAGTCCTTCCAATGAATATTCAGAGTGGATTTCCTTTAGGATTAACTGATTTGATTGCCTTGCTGTCCAAGGGACTCTCAAGAGTCTTCTCCATTCTCCAGTACCACAATTCAAAAGCATCAGTTCTTTGGCACTCAGCCTTCTTTTTAATTGAACTCTCACATCGGTAAAATAGGACTACTGGAAAAACCATAGCTTTGACTATATGGACCTTTGTCGGCAAAGTGATGTCTCTGCTTTACAATATGCTGTCTAGGTTTATCATATCTTTCCTTCCTAGGAATAAGAATCTTTTAATTTCATGGCTGTAGTAACCATGTGCCATGATCTGGGAGACCAAGAAAATAAAATCTGTCACTGTTTCCACTTTTCCCCCTTCTATTTGCCATGAAGTGATGGGACCAGATGCCATGATCTTAGTTTTTGAATACTGAGGGATTTTTAAATTTATTTATTTTTAATTGAAGGATATTTACAATATTGTATTGATTTATGCCATACATCAACATGGTTCAGCCAAAGTTATACACAATGAATGTTGAGTTTTAAGTCAGCTTTTCACTCTCCTCTTTAACTCTCATGAAGAGGTTCTTTAGTTCCTCTTTACTTTCTAAAGTGGTATCACTTTAGAAAGTGATATTTGAGTGGTGTCATCTGCATATCTGAGGTTGTTGATATTTCTCCCAGCAATCTTGATTCCAGCTTGTGATTCATCTAGTCCAGAATTTCATATTATGTACTCTGCATATGTAAGTTAAATAAGCAGGGTGATAATATATAGCCTTGTCATACTCCTTTCCCAATTTTGAACCAGTCCATCGTTCCATGTCCGATTCTAACTGCTGCTTCTTGAGCTGCATACAGGTTTCTCATGAGACAAGTAAGGCAGCCTGGTATTTCTGTCTTTTGAAGAATTTTCCAGTCTTTTGTGATCCACAGTCAAAGGCTTTAACATAGTCAATGAAGCAGAAGTAGATGTTTTTCTGGAGCTCCCTTCCATTTTCTATGAACCAATGAATGTTGGCAATTTGCTCTCTGGTTCCTCTGCCTTTTCTAAATGCTGGTTTTACACCTGGAAGTTCTCATCCATGTACTGCTGAAGCCTAGCTTGAAGGATCTGGAGCATAACCCTGCTTGCATGTGAAATGAGCACAATTGTGTAGCAGTTTGAACATTTTTTTGGCATTGCCTTTCTTTGGGATTGGAATGAAAACTGACCTTTTCATTAGGCTTATTATATCTGCCAAAATTCAACATTTGTACAATTTAAATGGATTCAGCTTATTCGTACATTTTTTCATAATAACATTGATTACAGAAAAGAATTCCCATGACCAAACATGGAGCTCTGGGTATAGAACCTAATTGAATTACTTTATTCCAATTTCTTCTGTAACAGGATTCCCATCTACAGTATTCTAGAATGAAGGATGCACACAAAAATACAAAGTGAGTGATTAAAATGTATAATAGGATTTCTGATACATAAGTTCTGGACATAATACCCATTTTCAAAATAAGGGAAAATAAACCCAACTTCTAGAGGGAAGAGAAAGAAAGAGGAGGAAAGTGAATGACTGAGAAATGAGAAACTGTGATTACAAATGCATTCCAAGTCTCATTGTTTGCTTTCAAACTTCTACCTCTTCCAGTGATGTGAGTCAGTGAATCTAAAATGATTGAGCTACCTTGAATTGAATTTCTCTTATAATAAATGATCCATAACTAAAGATATATAAATATATGTGTGTGTGTGTGTGTGTGTGTGTGTGTGTGTGTGTGTGTGTGTGTGTATTGGTTTTCTGGAATGTCTTTAAAAGTTTTCAAATTTCTGAATATAGCTTATTTGATATTTTTGATAAATGGTGCTCAATCAATTGGATTTCCATATAAGAAAAACATATCTTACCCTCACCTGTTATTATATACAAAATCAATCCCTGGGATTGCAGACCTAAACATGAAAGGTAAAACAGTAAAGCTTCTAAAGGAAAATACAGAAGAACATCTTTATGAAATGAGGCAGTCATATACATACATGGATATAACACAGTCACCATAAGACACACACTAAATATAGTAACACAATTTGTATTAACCAAGAAAGTGGAACTTATGGGGTGGGAGAATAATCTGGTTCTTTGTCTGCATCCTGGTTACGAGGATATACCCAATTGAAAAAATTTCATCACTTTGATTGTGTATTGTATATGCATTTAACATAGTTCAGTAGAAAGGAAAACAAAAAACTAGATGCACAGTAACTAGTCAATGAATACTATGTATCATCATTATTGTTGTTACTACAACTACCTACATCTTCATTACAAATAGGGCTTCTCTGATAGCTGAGTTGGTAAAGAATCCGCCTGCATGCAGGAGACCTGGTTCAATTCCTGGGTTGGGACTATCACCTGGAGAAGGGATAGGCTACTTGTTCTACTATTCTTGGGCTTCCCTTGTGGCTCAGCTGGTAAAGAATCTGCCTGCAATGCAGAGACCTAGATTTAATCCCTGGGTTGGGAAGATCTCCTGAAGAAGGGAAAGGCTACACAGTCCAGTATTCTGGCCTGGAGAATTCCATGGACTGTCTGTCCATGGGGTTGCAAAGAGTCAGACACGACTGAGCGACTTTCACTTTCCCTTTCATCACAAATGATGGCCTGAAAAATGTTTAGTAGTCTCTGGTTACTTAATAATTTATGTTTGATAAGCATGTATTTCAAACATTGTCAAGTATTTAATGTTTCTTTACTGTGAGTTCTTTAAGGCAAGAATTATGACTTATTCTATTTTTTAATTTATCTATTACCCTAAAAACAAAAAAGATCTTAATGACCCAGATAACCATGATGGTGTGATGACTCACCTAGAGCCAGACATCCTGGAATGTGAAGTCAAGTGGGCCTTAGGAAGCATCACTAGGAACAAAGGTAGTGGAGGTGATGGATATCCAGCTAAGCTATTTCAGATCCTAAAAGATGATGTTGTTAAAGTACTGCACTTAATATGCCAGCAAAATTATAAAACTAAGCAGTGGCCACAGGACTGGAAAAGTTCAGTTTTCATTCCAATCCCAAAGAAAGGCAATGTCAAAGAATGCTCAAACTACTGCACAATTGCACTCATCTCACATGCTAGCAAAGTAATGCTCAAAATTCTTCAAGTGGGGCTTCAACAGTACATGAACCGAGAACTTCCAGATGTTCAAACTGGATTTAGAAAAGGCAGAGGAACCAGAGGTCAAATTGCCAATATCCACTGGATCATCATAAAAGCAAGATTTCCAGAAAAACATCTACTTCTGCTTCATTGACTATGCTAAAGCCTTTGACTGTGTGGATCACAACAAACTGTGGAAAATTCTTCAAGAGATGGGAATATCAGACCACCTTACCTGCCTCCTAAGAAACCTGTATGCAGGTCAAGAAGCAACAGTTAGAACTGAACACGGAACAATGGACTGGTTCCAAATTAAGAAAGGAGCACATCAAGGCTGTATATTGTCACCCTGCTTATTTAACTTCTATGCAGAGTACATATGCAAAATGCTGGGCTGGATGAAGCACAAGCTGGAATCAAGATTGCTGGGAGAAATATCAATAACCTCAGATATGCAGATGACACCACCCTTATAGCAGAAAGAAAAAAGGATCTAAGGAACCTCTTGATGAGGGTTAAAGAGGAGAGTGAAAAAGCTGGCTTAAAATTGAACATTCAAAAAAATGAAGATCATGGCATCTAGTTCCATCATTTCATGGCAAATAGATGGGAAAGCAATGGAAACAGTGACAGACTGTATTTTCTTGGGTTCCAAAATCACTGCATATGGTGACTGCAGCCATGAAATTAAAAGATGCTTGCTCATTGGGAGAAAAGCTATGACCAACCTAGACAGCATTTTAAAAAGCAGGGACATTATTTTTCTGACAAAGGTCTGTCTAGTCACGGTTATGGTTTTTCTAGTAGTCATGTATGGATATGAGAGTTGGACCACAAAGAAAGCTGAATGCCAAAGAATTGATGCTTTTAAACTGTGGTATTGGAGAAGACTCCTCAGAGTCCCTTGGACAGCGAGGAAATGAAACCAGTCAATCCTAACGGAAATCAGTCCTGAATATTCACTGGAAGGACTGATGCTGAAGCTGAAGCTCCAATACATTGGAAGGATTGATGCTGAAGCTGAAGCTCCAGGCCATCTGATGGGAAGACGGGACTCAGTGGAAAAGACCCAGATGCTGGGAAAGATTGAAGGCTGGAGAAGAAGTGGACAACAGAGGATAAGATGGTTGGATGGTATCACCAACTCAATGGACATGAGTTTGAGCAAGCTCCAGTAGTTGGTGACAGACAGAGAAGCCTGGCATGCTGCAGTCATGGGGTTGCAAAAGTGACTGAACTGAACTGAACTGAAAAACATTTTGAAAGAATCTGTATGCGTGTCTTCATGTTTGTGTCTGTACTCACATACACACACAGAAGAATACTCAAACAGAGCCCCTCCCATTCCCTTAAATTCTAAATGTAGGTATGGAAATTTAAAAGTATATAGTAGAAATGATATCACTTTTTTCTGCAGGCTCTGATGTTTATGTGACACTAATATTGTAAAAAATAGTAGCTATCATTGAATCATTATTGGTTTATTCATTTTATTGCTCATTGGTTGAAATTTGCTTTATGTGTACTTTAGAGACTTAAGTGCACAACACTTTATTCCCAGAAGTAAAACAGAAGCAGAGAAGCTAGAATATTTACTGAATATATTCAAAGTGCATGTGTGTAAGCACTAATGTTCCTCTGATTTTCTTATTATGTGATTTAGCCTTGTTTCTTTCCTTTGCTTTTTTTTTTTTTTTTTAGTTTCCACACGAGTAAGGAGTATTTCTGTGCTGAATGCAAAAGGTAGAACATAGCATACAGATAGAATTCAAGTACTGTAAAAGGTATTTTTACCCTTGTTTAGTATTAATAATAATGATAAAAATAACTACAATTTATTGATCACCAAACCTACAGCCACTATTATGGTAAGAGTTTTATATTAAGCATATTCTTATTCTGATATATAAATATTTTTTTATTTCTAGAGATACAGAAACAGATGTCCAAGGTAACACTAAACTTATTCAATGTCACACAGTAAATAAGCGGCAGTACTGAGATTTAAATACTGACTGTATGGACTTGCTCTTCATTTCAAAGCAAAGAATCTAATTCCAGAATATTTAACAAATAATTTCTTTTTTTTTCTTCCACCAGTTCTTCATCCCTGTCCCTCTGTCTTTCTTCCTTCCGTTCCCCTCTTTCTCATCCAAGTCTCTTCCATGCTGGTGATCAAAGAAAGAGTTTATACTGTGGTTTTAATAAATGCTCTTCCAAGAAAATATGGATTTTCTGTGGGCTGTCAAGAGGAAACAGTCTAAGCTGAGAGGAAAAAAAGAGCAGAGCACAGAGATGAACATGAATGGTGATGAATGAATGAATCAATACAGAAAATGAGATCAGTGGAAGTTAAGAAGAGAGAACAATCAATTTGGCCTGAGTATAAAACTGATTAGAGTTTGTGGAGGAAGATGGGAATATCTTGAAAAGAGCCCATCACAAACTTGACCTGAAGGCTTGGTTTGTACAAAGTTTATGGGTATATCCCTACTCCTGCTCCTCTTGGAAGTAAGAACGATGAAGTGAATTGGACTATTCATTTGATAAATGATATCCTTGTGACCAAAAAAAATAAAAAAAACAAAACAGTAAAAGAATTTGTTTTACAGAGGACTCTGCACACTTCCCTCCAAGTGAGTCCAAACATCACCGTCTCCTCCCACCTGCTGATTGTAGTCAAGGTGTGGCTCTCCAGGGAGGCGGGATAAGAATGGGAACATTTATAGCAAGTGCCTTGTAGTAATGAGAGAAATGTAGTAAAAGGAACGGGAACAGTTTTCACCAGCTCCTTTGTATGTGTGAAATTTCTGGAGAATGGAAACTGATTAGTGAACATGTCTAGAGATCTTTCTGAGGACTACATGCATAAACCTCGAGTCCTTCTTTTGAAGGGAAAAGGACCCTCCAATTAATGTTGATATTAAATTTCCATCAATTGTTCAATCAACTCCATCAATAGGACCTGAAAAGTCCCATATTTGAACCCTTGGAATATGAATTTGTTAACAGCTCAAGCCACATGGAGTCTGAAAATTTTCAGAGTTCGTTACATGAATATCTTTGCAATTTTTTATTCTTTCTTCCATTCTCCTTGCCTCTTTCCCTCTCT
>NW_011494751.1:135270-154133 GCF_000754665.1 Bison bison bison
ATATCTTGACAGTGACTCTAGGAATGAGACCAGGAAGATGATATAGTAAACTTACATGTAAATAACAGCAATTCTGGTTTAAAGTTTCAAATACTCTGCCCAAATTATTTGCACAATATACCTGAAATTCAGCATGGCTCAGTGTCCTTTATTAATGAAGGTAAATGAGTTCCTACTATCTTCCTCTCATGGTGCAATACCTCAATTCTCAATAAAATTTTATTTGGTCAGTACCATTATTTCCCCTATCTTACTGAAAGCAAAACTGAATCAGAGTGAGGTCACAATTGCCCAAAGGGTCAGATTCAGGATGGTGAGCAAGATCACTGTCTTAAATTTATTCCGATCAGAAAGTCAGAATAATGTATTGATAAAAAGAGTTGGTTGTCTTTGGTATCACACAGACTTGGTATTAACGAGACTAATATACAGAGTACATTTTAAAAAAGATGCAACCCTGATTATTTCCAACCCATTAAATGATATATTTAAGGAAAATATTCTATGATTTGTCAGCCACTGTGATAAATAAAAATGTAAAACTCCAGTTGTCCCCCAAGTGCTTTACAGTCTCCAAGAGTTCATATGATTAAAGCAGTTGGGAGAAAAAAATTAAATAAATTGGTAGATGTTTCCCTATTCTCTTGACCCCGCTCAGATGTAAATGATCATTTTCCACCAAGTGATCAACAAACTTTTTAGTTGTGCACTTAAAAAGCTCTCTGTCTTGTAGACAAGGTAGGCTAAACCAGAGACTGGCTAAACCAAGCTTTGAGCTGTCTTCTCTGGTTATCAATGTTTTTAACACCAGTCATTTCAAAAGAAATCTGCACAGTGATTTAAATCTGCACATAAGAAAATGCCTGTTGGGAAGCCAGAGGCAAAAACCACCTCTACTTAAATGAGAAAATATGTGACAAATACACTGCTTAAAATTATAAATTAAATGCCGCTGGCAAGTCTGGAAGTAAAGTAGCAAAACCATATTTTTGACACTGAGTATACTATTTATTTAGTGCTCCCAGGTAAAGCTAGTGGTAAAGAATCTGTCTGCCAATGCTGGAGATGCAAGAGATGTGGGTTCAAACCCTGGGTCAGGAAGATCCCCTGGAGGAGGAAATGACAATCCACTCCAGTATTCTTGCCTGGAAAATTCCATGGGCAGAGGATATAGTCCATGGTGCCACAAAAAGTCAGACATGACTGATCACACCTAGCACAGAAGCATTGCATGTGTACAACGAAGATGATAATGGAAAGTTGTTGGGAACAAACAATGCACGGAATGGTGAAATGAGTTAAACTTTATTGATACTTACCAGGTCCTGTTTATTTCTATATTTTCTAATGTTACCTTCATAACATCCTTATGAGGAAGCGGCCTGTGTAATATCCATTTTACAGAGGATGTAGAGCAGTGGTCCTCAACCTTTTTGGCACCAGGGACCAGTTTCATGGAAGACTATTTTTCCATGGACTTGGAGGTGGGGAGTAGAGAGGAGTGGTGATGGTTTCAGGATGATTCAAGTGCATTACATTTATTGTGCACTTTATCTTTATTGTTATTACATCAGCTCCACCTCAGATCATCACGCATTAGATTTGGAGGTGGGCACCCTTGATGTAGAGGATCTTTAATTTGGTCTTTGGAGAAACACAAGAATCAAGTCCAGGTGGTGTCACCTGGAGCCTATGCAGTTAGAACCTCTCAGATGAGGGACACTCTCAAATGAGGTCATTACCTCATTTAGTATCCATAATAATATTATGAAATATGCATGATCAATATTACTTATAAGGAAGTAACATTTCAGAAGAATTGGCTTTCCCAAGTGGCAAAGCTAGTAAGTCAGAGAAACATACTGACCCAGGAGGTAATTTTTTCCTCCACTAATATTGATTATTCTGAATCACTATTTTTGTCTTGTTAGGAAATAATTATTTCTTCCTGAAATCAATGCTCTGAAAACCTATGTTTAGTCATTCATGGAAGGGTGGTAGATAAGATGTTTAGGCTAGTACAAAGTTTAATTTGTCAGTTTCCAAATATCTTAAAAATTTCAAAGCCTTACCCAAGTAATTTTCTACTGTATTTGCATTCTCTTTCAAAGAAACCTCTCATGTGATTACTGCTTTGTCCCCAAATGACAAGTTGCAAATGAGGCATTTTCTTTAAAATGTTTTCAACTTGGGGAAATCATTTATCCAAGCAGGGGATCCTCCTCACTGACCCCAACACCTGGGAACTAGGGAACTTTGATCACCAAACTATATACTTTCTTGCATTTCAAAGAAATACCACAAAGAAAAATTAGCACTGCAAGATGTGTACTTGCAGTACAGGGGAAGAATATTATTATCTAAACTTTAGTATCTGGCAGAGTAAATAATCACAGGTGACTCAATGCCTCTGGCATTTACATCCCCTAGATTTATACACCAACCTTGAACTAAAAATTGTGTCCCTATTATTTATTTGAATCTTAGCTTAATGAAAATGTTTGGCAATGATGGGCATTGATGATGAAATGGATGCATTCTTGCCACATGGTTAATTGAACATCACATTTCAAATTAATTTGTGACCTACAGAACCCTTTTTCTGGTGACGGTGATGGTTATAAGTATGCACATCACCTATAAACCCTGAGCAGACAATTTTCACTTTTTAGAAGCTGAGCTTTGGTTTGCATCACCTCCCAACAAATGCATGCACAAACAAAAAGTCCATTTTTATCATAAGGTTTAAGTTTTTTCTTTGCTCTTTGGAAAATTTAAAATTCTAGTAGATATCTCTAAGTTATTGCAAAATTTCTGTCTGATGAAACTAGCACTGATATAATTCTTGACGCTGAGTATAAGCCAGACAATCACCATTCCAAGCATCATGGAACCCCCAGACAATTAGTTCTAGTATTTCTTCTTTTTGAAGAAATCTAATAGGTTGATACTCACATCAGCCACTTTTACTCTTAAGACTAAGCACCGGAAGCGTGTGTGCTTGCATGAGTGCTCATTCATGTCTGACTCTTCTCGACCCCATGGACTTACCCGGCTCCTCTGTGCATGGGAATTTTCAGGCAAGAATACTGGAGTGCCATTTCCTCCTCCAGGGGATCTTCCCAACCCAGGGATTGAACCTGCGTCTCCTGCATTGGCAGGCAGATTTTTTACCACTGAGCCAAGACACAGGAAGCCCTGCATAGTAGGTGACTCTTCCCACATATACTTTCACAAAAAATTTGTGCTATTTCTATTAACTGGGTATATCCTTTCTATTTCAAAAATGGTCTTTAATTATGCCTTCCTCTGGCTGATTTCCAAATTGCTCCAATCTCTTGGAAAGAAACTTGACCTGGAAAACCTGGGCACTTTCTAAGTTCAAAAACAATTGCTTTTTACCTGAATGTAGCATGTCTACTCTCTTGTCCCCAGCTGCTGTGGCAAGAATACTGATGGTGATTTGACATCTGCAGATTGTTAATGAAAACCTTATTCACAATATTTGCTGAAGATTATAAGACTTCACTTAAGGGGGGGCCATCATAAGAGGTAGTTGTAGGGACCACTGAAATGGGGTACATAGTTCAAATACTGTGTGAGCAATTGGTAATTTATTGCCAAAATGCAAGTGTGGAGATCAGCAGATGGAAAATTACTAAGAGGAAACAAAGGGTAAAGGGAAATTCTGGCTAAACCAACCTAACAGAATTCTTGCTGAAAGCAGGTCAGGGTGATCAGAAATCACCTAAGGGATTTTGGAGGATAAGAAATCCAACCAGATACAGAGGATGATCAGATATGAGGATGAGAGATCCTGATTAAATTGACCTAGAAGGATTCTTGCTAAAATTGGACAATGCAGAGACAAACACAAAAATCCAAAAGTCCAAGCCTAGATGGAAAAAAAGCTCAGAGGAAGCTGAATCAGAAAGAGAAACTTATCAAGATATAAACCATTTCTTCCCAGTATTTTTATAGATTTAAAATGTTGAAAAACTGTGATTTTTTCCGTAAGAAATGATGAGTTCTTAATAATTATACTACAAAGACTGAGAACTATTGACCTTTTTCTTTTTGCCTCTCAACAGAATATTTTTATTGTTCTTTTATGTAAATACAAAAGGCTATGAATTTTGTCCAAACTACCACCTTTCACTGTATCCCAAACATTTTGGTTTGTGTTATTTTCCTCATTCATCTGTTCTAGGTATTTTTTAAAATACCATTTAAATTTTTAAAAATTTCTTTAAAGCTGATTTTGTCCCTTTTGCTATTGTATTTCATTTATGTTACTGCTACTTATATTTTTAATGCATATTCTCCAATTCAACTACATAAATAAAAACGTTTAAAACACCAGCAGAAATGGAGGGTAACCTTGATTTCTCTTAATCTTAAAAAATTGAGCTCCTGATCCACCTAATCCTAACTGGTCCGTTTCTGCCCCCCACCTCCTAAAAGCCAACATGACAGATGCGCTATTCCAAGTCACTAGTGTCATCGAGTATGGCCACTTACAATGACTTGTTTAATTCATCATTTTAATAAATGAACTCACTTGTTTTATAAGGCTGCTGAAAGAGCCTGAGGTCTAGACATAGGAACATAGCCTGAGAGTATCCTACAGTTTAGATGGAGAGAGTCTAATTCAATAGTTCAGTTCAGTTCAGTTCAGTAGCTCAGTCGTGTCCAACTCTTTGCGACCCCATGAATCGCAGCACGCCAGGCCTCCCTGTCCATCACCAACTCCCAGAGTTCACTCAGACTCACGTCCATCGAGTCAGTGATGCCATCCAGCCATCTCATCCTCTGTCGTCCCCTTCTCCTCCTGCCCCTAATCCCTCCCAGCATCAAAGCCTTTTCCAATGAGTCAACTCTTCCCATGAGGTGGCCAAAGTACTGGAGTTTCAGCTTTAGCATCATTCCTTCCAAAGAAATCCCAGGGCTGATCTCCTTCAGAATGGACAGGTTGGATCTCCTTGCAGTCCAAGGGACTCTCAAGAGTCTTCTCCAACACCACAGTTCAAAAGCATCAATTCTTCAGCTCTCAACCTTCTTCACAGTCCAACTCTCACATCCATACATGACCACAGGAAAAACCATATCCTTGACTAGACGGACCTTTGTCGGCAAAGTAATGTCTCTGCTTTTGAATATGCTATCTAGGTTGGTCATAACTTTCCTTCCAAGGAGTAAGCGTCTTTTAATTTCATGGCTGCAGTCACCATCTGCAGTGATTTTGGAGCCCAAAAAAATAAAGTCTGACACCGTTTCCACTGTTTTCCCATCTACTTCCCAATTCAATAGTAGCTTAGTATTATTCCAGCTGAAGGCAGAGTCATGATAAGTAAAATGGCCCATAAATATCTCTAATTATTCAAGGTATTTCCACTTTGATAATATACAGGCTTTTATTTAATAAAAAGGAAAAGACCTGTAATAATGTGCCTTGTATAATTTTAACCCGCGATTAGTCCCTTACTGAGGTCGTTAATGTGTATTACTTATTTGTGTATTCTCTAAATTATCAAAAGTGATGCTAACCATTCCCCCTATTTCTTGTAAGTAGGAGAGAACAAGAACAATGTTTGGAGAGGGAAGATGAAGTAAGAAAAATATAAGTAAACAACACAAAAAAAATTCCACAGAACCAAAATGGAAGGGACTATTATTTAAATCCCCAAACAGATGCCTCCCTTAAAATATGAGACTCTTAATCTAGATATGTATTCCTGAAGAGGGCAGAACCAGTGAATAAAGATAGGGATAAGTACCCCACATATCTTCATGTGTGTATATATGTGCATGTGTGCTCAGTAGCTAAGTCGTGACTGATTCTTTTGCTACCCATGTTCTGTAACCCACCAGGCTCCTCTGTCCATAGGATTTCCCATGCAAGAATAGTGGAGTGTGTAGTCATTCCCTTCTTCAGGGGATCTTCCTGACCCAGGGATTGAACTCACGTCTCCTGCATTGGCAGGTGGATTCTTTACCACTGAGTCACCTGGGAAGCCCTGTGTGTGTTGAAAAATATAAAATGTACATATAGAGCACACAAAAATGCATACACATCAGTGCACACAGCTTGGATAATAAGCTTTTCTGGGAGATTTAATTTTACTTTATTATAACTTCATAAATATGCATGTCAAAAACATCCAAGAATGAACATGAACTACTTTATTACTCATTTCCCATTTTATAAACACGTGCTGAGTGCAAAGTGCTAAAGGACAGAGTCTACTTCTACCAGGAACAAAATGAGATTACAGAGTTGAAATCTATACTTGAGTCAAAAATATGTTCAAAAGTTCTCCCCCAGCATCCGTGCAAGTCTTAGCATAAATGCTGACTGCATCTCCAAGTGCTGTCGATTTTTACCTTAAAAATAGATTTGAATTCATTTACCACAGGGCACAGAGGAAAGGAGAATGAATCAAGAGGATCTCAAACTGAAGATGCTTAGACACAAGAGACAGAAGACATGCAGGAGGTGAAATGCAATTTTGAAGGAAAAAATCATAAGATAAGATTGGATTTTTTGGTATAATTTTTCTGAAAATGCAATTTGTAACAAGTTATATTGTCTGTAAAAGAATCCCTACTGCACTTCTAATGTGCTTTTTTAGTATCTGAAACATAAAAGCGCATCAGAATACATCATGTGCAAACCATGGCATTAAACAGATTAGAAAAACTAAATGTCATACAGGAACATGGTCGGTTCTTGTGCAGTTAATTTAGTAGAAAGGCAGAGACACGCTGCAGGGAGCACTTTCTCTAGTTATGCACCCTGCAGCTAAAATACCTTGTATACCTTTTTTTGAAGGAACAATAACTTTGCTGAAGTGATAAATTTAAAGCTTATGTGGTTTTAGGATGGCACCTCAGCTAAATTATTCCTGAATTGGATTGTGCATTGAGAGACACAGATGTTAGAATGGATAAGTAAGGTCCCCATCCACCTCTGTCTTCCCAAGTCCTCCAGCCCTAAGACCATCTTTGTTACGCTCACTGGGTGTTATCTATTCAAGAAATGAATATCTTGAATATAACTCCCTTTTTGTCATTGACTTACCACTCTGCTTAGTGTATCTTTTTAAGGTTCTTCGTTTTTACATAGCTTTATGGTTAATGCAACACACATAAATACACACAAAGGGATATTTTTCTACCCTTACTTTAAAAAAAAAAATGCGTTGAGACTTGACATTATCTGGCTACTAGGTCAGGGAATTTAAATTGACCATCATGTGTTCTCCAGTGGTCTCAAACCAAAGTCCATCACTCCTGTTAATTAGAGCTTTTCGGGTGGGTTCTGACTGAAATCGCTGTGGTTGCTTTCTCCAGCTCTCACCTGATTCTAATTAGTCCCCTTGGACTATTAACCCAGCTCCCTCCTCCCATCACTATCTCCACTTCATGATTCATTTCATTAGAAAAACTGATAAGTGGGCTCCTAATATCTGCAAGGTAAGATGTACAATTGTGAGCTCACCACTAAGCAGTCTGCTAATGATAAAGGATGGCCTTCCTTATGGCAGGCATTACAGAGTATCATTGCCTAATGCCCTTTCTACTGGGTAATTAAGCACATCAATGGTAGAGATCATTTTTTCACAGTGGGGGTTAAGAGGAAACTGGAACAAAAAATATACCTTGCCCAGGCATAGTGGACATCTCTATAAAGCACTTAAACAGACTTAATGAAGCTGCTTTACCCATGGGTGACCAAGCGCTAAGTACTCCCCTTGTTTCCTGAGTTCAGAACAAAATTCACTTCCAAACATTTTTAAACTTGAGCAATAATAGTTGGGGTATCAGAATAATGGATCCCTTCCAAAGATGCCCACTCTCTAATCTCTTGAACACGTGAATGTTATTACTTTAAGTGGCCAAAGTGATTTTGCAGATATGATTAAGGTTTTTGATCTTGAGATTGGGGAGATTATCTCTGCGTGAGCCAAACAAGATCTGTAAAGGAGATGTGATAATAAAAGGATGGTCAGAAAGATGAAAAGTTACTGGCTTTGGAGATGGAGAAAAGAGAACATGAGGTGAGAAATGAAGGGATCTCTAGAGAAGGTGGAAAAGACAAAGAATCAGAACCTCTCCTAGAACCTTCAGAAGAAATGTAGCCTGGTTAACTCTTAATTCTAGCTCAGTGAGACCCCATGCTGGGCTTCTGATATCCAGAACTATACTATTAAAAAATCTGTGTTGTTTTAAGCCACCATGTTTGTGACAATTTGTTGCAGCACCAATAGAAAACTAATACAGAGGGATTGAGGAGAAAAATTCCCTCAGTAGAAGAACCATGAGAAGCTTATTCAAGGTTGTACTCATGGAACCTATCAGTGTCTGGTGCAAAATAAAAGCTAAACAATGATTTTTGAATCAATAAACATGTATTTATATCTACTAGGTATTAGTTAATTTATGTATCTACTATGGTAAGAGCATTGCTTTTTGGTAAGAAAACCGAAGCTCATTTAGATAGATGACTAATTTAGGCCACAAAGCTACATGAAAGAAACTTAAAATTCAAATCAGAGCTTGTTTGACATGCTGAGGTCTCTGGCCATGCAACATTCCTAATTTCTGTAACTATCACTTAGCCCCCTAAATAAATCTTTCAAAACCTTTGTTCTAGTTACTTGTGCATCCTCAAAATTCTTGAAAGTGGTGGGTGAACCTCTTTTCTCTCTTAGAAGTAGGAAAGAAAATCAGCAATGGTATAAAAGGGATACCTGGAGTTCTTTAAAGGGTATGCTAGATAAAAAGAAGAGGTTGGGTAGAATAATGAGAGCTAACATCTACTCAACACTTCCTATTTGCTAGCTGTGGTTAAAACGGCTTCACTGCTTTAACACATTCATTCTTCAAATAACCCTGAGAATACTACTGGGCACCTCACCAGGATAAAGAGTGTGAGGTTTTGTTTAAAAAAAAAAACAAAAGACAGGGAGGTGGTCCTAAGATGGCAGAGGAATAGGACGGGGAGACCACTTTCTCCCCCACAAATTCATCAAAAGATCATTTGAATGCTGAGCAACTTCCACAAAACAATTTCTGAATGATAGCAGAAGACACCAGGCACCCAGAAAGGCAGCCCATTCTCTTAGATAAGAGGTAGGACAAAATATAAAAGACAAAAAGAGAGACAAAAGAGTTAGGGATGGAGACCGGACCTGGGGAGGGAGTCATGAAGGAGGAGAAGTTTCCAAACAGTAGGAAACCCTCTCACAATTGGGTCTGTGGGGAGTTTGGGGATCTCAGAGGCAACATAACTGGCAGGAAAAGCAGAACAAAACAAAACACAGAATAGGTGCCTAACTGCAACTGCCATTGGAGAAGTAACCCAGATGCTCGCATCCGCCACCAGTGAGAGGGGGCTGGACTGGGAGGCACAGGTGGCATCATAGGTCCTTAGGGTAAGGACCGGGTCTGAATGCCCTGAGGACAATCTGAGGGAGCTAAAATGAGATAGCAACCCAAACTGTGGGATTGCCAGAGAGGGGGAAAAAAAGAGGGAGGGAGAACTTTCCTGTGAAAGGCTCTAACTCATAGCCTGGCATGCTCACAGAACAAAGGATTGAGTGAAAACCAAAAGAGAGCTAGCCGGCTGTGTACAGGCTCCTCCCCCTGCCAGAGGCAGAGAGGCAGGTACGTGCCAGCCAGAGCCGGAAGGCAAGGGGCAATCTCTGCCCCAGAGACTGGCATCCTCCACCACACTGTGAGCAGGCTCCCAGTTGCTAACAATGTCTTCCTGGGATCCTGGACGGTTGATATCTGCCAGGAGGGTCACAACCTGAGATCAGCTCCCCAGAGGAGACACACAGCACACCTGAGACAGTGCTCTTGTGGCGCACCAGTAAACTGAACAGCCAGGACCAGCAGACGCACAGCCAATCTGGGACTGTGCAGTTGCCAAGCACCTGGTCACCTGACCTGCTCGGACCTGGGAAAGGCACAAAACACGACCAACCAAGTCTGTGCCCTTGCAGAGTACCTAAGAACCTGAACCTGAGTGGCTTAGACCTGGGAAGTTCACAAAATGCAGGGCCCACTTTGGACAGTGCCCCTGTAGAGCTCCCTGGAGCCTGAGCAGCATAGACCCAGAAAGCACATACTGCTGTGAGTGGGGGCAGAACCAGTGTGGTCCATACACTGCGAGTACTCCCTACACACTCCAGCGATATTTGTCTGCAGTGTCCTTCTCTCCCCACAGTACAACTGAACAAGTAAGCCTAAATAAGTGACCACCTTCACCCTCTTATGTCAGGGCGGAAAGTAGACACCAAAGAGACTTGCAAACAGAGGAAGCCAAAATAAACAAAGAAGAGGAAACTGCTCTGGAAGTGACAGGAGCAATAGATAAAAACCCTGTCGTTTACATTGACTAAGCACTGGAGGAGGCCTATTAGACCTTGAGAACAAATACAAGTTGGAACAAGGAACTATCTGAAACTGAACTGACCCCACACTGCCTACAACAGCTCCAGAGAAATTCGCAGATATATTTCTACTATTATCACTTTTTAATCTTTTCTTAAGTTCTTTACTACTCCTTTAATTTTCATTTTTATAATCTACTATTACCTTGCAAAAAAAAATAGAAAAGGACCCTATTTTTAAAGCAAATTTCATATATATATTTTATAATTTTTGTGATTGATTTTGTATTGTATTTTTAAATATTGTATTTTTGAGAGTCTAACCTCTACTCTAGATTTTTGATCTTTGCTTTTTGGTATTTATTATCAATTCTGTACCTTTAAGAATCTAATCTTCAGTATACATTTCACTTAGGGGTGTGATTACTGGCTTGATTGCTCTCTCCCCTTTTGACTCTCCCTTTTCTCCCCCAGGTCACCTCTATCTCCTTCCCTCTTCTCTTCTCTACTTAAATCTGTGAATCTCTCTGGGTGTTCTGGGCTGTGGAGAACACTTAGGGAACTGATTACTGGCTAGATTGGTCTCTCCCCTTTTGACTCCTCCTGGCCACCTCTATCTCCCTCCTCCCTCTTCTCTTCTCTATGTAACTCCGTGAACCTCTCTGGGAGTTCCAGGCTGTGGAGAGCTCATACAGAATTGATTACTGGCTAGATTGCTCTTTCCCCTTTTGACTCTCCCTTTTCTCCTCCTGGTAACCTCCATTTCCCTCCTCCCTCTTTTCTTCTCCATGTAACTCTGTGAACCCCTCAGGGTGTCCCTTGCTATGGAGCATTGTTTCACCATTAACCTAGATGTTTTATCATCTGTGCTGTATGGATGGAAAAGTCTTGAGGCTACTGTAAGAAGAAGACTGAAAGCCAGAGGCAGGAGGCTTAACTCCAAAACTTGAGGACATTGAAGAACTCCTGATTCCAAGGAACATTAACAGACAAGAGCTCATCCAAAAGCCTCCATATCTACACTGAAACCAAGCTCCACCCAAGAGCCAATAAGTTCCAGAGCAAGACATGCCATGCTAATTGTCCAGCAAAGCAGGAACACAGCCCTAAGCATTAAAAGACAGGCTGTTTAAAGCCACACCAAACCCATAGACACGCCAAAACTCACTAATGGACACTTCATTGTACTCCAGAGAGAAGAAATCCAGTTCCACCCACCAGAACACAGATCAAGCTTCCCTAACCAGGAAACCTTGACAAGTGACTAATCCAACCCCACCCACAGGAAGCAGGCTCCACAACTAAAGAGGAGCCACAAACTTCCAGCTTACAGAAAGGGCACCCAAAACACAGCAATCTAGACAAAATAAAAAGGCAGAGAAATATTCAGCAGGTAATGGAACACAATAAATGCCCACCAAACCAAACAAAAGGGGAGGAGATAGGGAGTCTATATGAAAAATAATTCAGAATAATGATAGTAAAGATGATCCAAAATCTTGGAAATGAAATGGAGTTACAGATAAATAGATTAGAGGCAAGGATTGAGAAGATGCAAGAAATGTTTAACAAGGACCTAGAAGAAAAAACTCTTGCCTGGAAAATCCCATGGGCGAAGGAGCCTGGTAGCCTGCAGTCCATGGGGTCGCTGAGGGTCGGACACGACTGAGCGACTTCACTTTCACTTTTCACTTTCATGCATTGGAGAAGGAAATGGCAACCCACTCCAGTGTTCTTGCCTGGAGAATCTCAGGGACGGGGCAGCCTGGTGGGCTGCCATCTATGGGGTCACACAGAGTCGGACATGACTGAAGCGACTTAGCAGCAGCAGCAGCAGCAGAAGAAAAAAAGAAGAGTCAATCAATAATGAATAATGCAATAACTGAGATCAAAATCACTCTGCAGGGAACCAACAGTAGAATAACTGAGGCAGAAGATAGGATAAATGAGGTGGAAGATAGAATGGTGAAAATAAATGAAGCAGAGAGGAAAAGAGAAAAAAAGAATGAAAAGAAATGAGGACAACCTCAGAGACCTCTGGGACAATGTCAAATGTCCCAACATTCGAATCATAGGAGTCCCAGAAGATGAAGACAAAAAGAAAGGCTATGAGAAAATACTTGAGAAGATAATAGTTGAAAACTTCCCTAAAATGGGGAAGGAAATAGCCACCCAAGTCCAAGAAACCCCAAGAGTCCCAAACAGGACAAACCCAAGGTAAAACATCCCAAGATACATATTAAACTAACAAAGATCAAACACAAAGAGCAAATATTAAAACCAGCAAGGGAGAAGCAATAAACAACACACAAAGGGATCCCCATAAGGATAATGGCTGATCTTTCAATAGAAACTCTTCAGGCAAGAAGGGAACGGCAGGACATACTTAAAGTGATGAAAGAGAACAACCTACAACCCAGCTTACTATACCCAGCAAGGATCTCATTCAAATATCAAGGAGAAATCAAAAGCTTTACAGACAAGAAAATCTGAGAGAGAATTCAGTACCACCAAACCATCGACAAATGCTAAAGGATCTTCTCTAGACAGGAAACACAGAAAAGATTTATAAACTCAAACCCTAAACAACAAAGTAAATAGCAACAGGATCATACTTATCAATAATTACCTTAAATGTAAATGGGTTGAATGCTCCAACCAAAAGATAAAGACTGGCTGAATGGATATAAAAACAAGATCCCTATATATGCTGTCTACAAGAGACCCACCTCAAAACAAGGGACACATACAGACTGAAAGTGAAGGGCTGGAAAAATACATGCAAATGGAGACCAAAAGGAAGCAGGAGTAGAAATACTCATATCAGATAAAATAGACGTTGAAATAAAGGCCATGAAAAGAGACAAAGGACAGTACATAATGATCAAAGGATCAATCCAAGAAGATATAACAATTATAAATATATATGCACCCAACATAGGAGCACTGCAATATGTAAGGCAAATGCTAACAAGTATGAAAGGTGAAAGTAACAGTAACACAATAATAGTGGGAGACTTTAATACCCCACTCACACCTATGGATAGATCAACCAAAGAGAAAATTAGCAAGGAAACACTAACTTTAAATGATAAATGGATCAGTTAGACCTAATTGATATCTATAGGACATTTCACCCCAAAACAATGAACTTCACCTTTTTCTCAAGTGCACAGGGAACATTCTCCAGGATAGATCACATCCTGGGCCATAAATCTAGCCTTAGTAAGTTGAAAAAACTGAAATCACTTCAAGCCTCTTTTCTGATCACAATGTGGTAAAATTAGATGTCAACTACAGGTAAAAAAAACTTTTAAAAATACAAACATATGGAGGCTGAATAACCAACAAAGCATGAAATAAATAAAAAAGGAAATCAAAATATGCACAGAAACAAATGAAAATGAAAACATGACAAACCGAAACCTATGGGATTCAGTAAAAGCAGGGATAAGGGGAAGATTCATAGCATTACAAGCTTACCTCAAGAAACAAGAAAAAAATCAAATAAATAACCTAACTTTACACCTAAAGCAACTAGAAAATAGAACATAGAAAAAGAAGAAAGGAAGAACCTCAGTGTTAGTAGAAGGAAAGAAATCATAAAAATTAGGGCAGAAATAAAAAGTAACAAAGGAGACTATAGCAAAAATCAACAAAACTAAAAGTTGGTTCTTTGAGAAGATAAATAAAATAGACAAATCATTAGCCAGACTCATCAAGAAAAAAAGGGAGAAGATTCAAATCAACAAAATTAGAAATGAAAATGGAGAAATCACAACAGACAACACAGAAATACAAAGGGTCATAAGAGACTACTATCAGCATCTATATGCCAATAAAATGGACAACTTGGAAGAAATGGATGAATTCTTAGAAAAGTATAACCATCCAAAACTGAACCAGGAAGAAATAGAAAATCTTAACAGACCATCACAAGCACAGAAATAGAAACTGTAACCAAAATCTTCCAAAAAACAAAAGCCCAGGACCAGATGGCTTCACAGGTGAATTCTTCCAAAAATCTAGAAAAGATCTAACACCTATCCTACTCAAACTCTTCCAGAAAATTGCAGAGGAAGGTAAATTCCCAAACGCATTCTATGAGGCCACCATCACCCTAATACCAAAACCAAAGATGCCACACAAAAAGAAAACTACAGGCTAATATCACTGATGAACATAGATGCAAAACTATTTAACAAAATTCTAGCAAACAGAATCCAACAACATATTCAAAAGATCGTACATCATGAACCAGAGGGCTTTATCACAGGGATGCACGGATTCTTCAATATTCACAAATCAATCAATGTGATACACCACATTAACAAATTGAAGGATAAAAACCACATGATTATCTCAACAGATGCAGAGGAAGCCTTTGACAAAATTCAACACCCATTTATGATTAAAAAAACCCTCCAGAAAGCAAGCATAGAAGAACATACCTCAACATAATAAAAACCATATATGATAAACTACAGCAAACATCCTCAATGGTGAAAAATTGAAAGCATTTCCTCTATAGCCTGGAACAAAACATGGGTGCCCACTCTCATCACTACTATTCAACATAGTTTTGGAAGCTTTAGCCACAGCAATCAGAGAAGAAGAAGAAATAAAAGGAATCCATATTGGAAAAGAAGTAAAACTCTCACTGTTTGCAGATGACATGATGCTCTACATAGAAAACCCTAAAGACAACACCAGAAAATTAATAGAGCTAATAAATGAATATCAGGATATAAAATTAATACACAGAAATCCCTTTCATTCCTATACACTAACAATGAGAAAACAGAAAGAAAAATTAAGGAAACAATCCCATTCACCATTGCAACGAAAAGAATAAAATACTTAGAAATAAATCTACCTAAAGAAACAAAAGACCTACATATAGAAAACTATAGGACACTGATGAAAGAAATCAAAGATGACACAAATAGATGGAGAAATATGCCATGTTCATGGATCAGAAGAATCAATATAGTGAAAATGAGTATACTTCCCAAAGCAATCTATAGATTCAGTGCAATTCCTATCAAACTACCAGTGGCATTTTTCACAGAAATAGACCAAATAATTTCAAAATTTGTAAGGAAATACAAAAAAACCATAGCCAAAGCAATAGCCAAAGCAGTCTTGAGAAAGAAGAATGGAACTGGAGGAATCAACCTGCCTGATTTCAGACTATACTACAAAGTTACACTCATCAAGACAGTTTGGTACTGGCACAAAGACAGAAATATAGATCAATGAAACAAAATAAAAAGCCCAGAGATAAATCCATGCACCTATGGACATTTTATCTTTGACAAAGGAGGCAAAAATATATAATGGAGAAAAGAGAATCTCTTTAACAAGTGGTTCTGGGAAAACTGGTCAACTACCTGTAAAAGAATGAAACTAGAACACTTTGTAACATGATACACAAAAATAAACTCAAAATGGTTAAAGCTCTAGATCTAAGACCAAAAACTATAAAACTCCTAGAAGAACACATAGGCAAAACACTCTCTGACATAAATCACAGCAGGATCCTCTATGACCCACCTCCCAGAGTAACGGAAATAAAAGCAAAAATAAAGAAATGGAATCTAATTAAACTTAAAAGCTTTTGCATAACAAAGGAAACTATAAGCAAGGTGAAAAGACAGCTTTCAAGGTGGGAGAAAATAATACCAAATGAAGCAACTGACAAAGAATTAATCTCACAAATAAACAAGCAGCTCATGCAGCTCAATACCAGAAAAATAAACAACCAAATAAAAAAAGGGCCAAAGAACTAAACAGACGTTTCTCCGAAGACAAACAGATGGCTGACAAACACATGAAAACATGCTCAACATCACTCATTATCAGAGAAATGCAAATCAAAACCACAATGAGGTAGCATCTCATGCAGGTCAAAAACTGCTATCAAAAAGTCTACAAAAAATAAAAGCTGGAGAAGGTGTGGAGAAAAAGGGAACCCTCTTACACTGTTGGTAGGAATGCAAACTAGTACAGCCATTATGGAGAACAGTGTGGAGATTCCTTAAAACACTGGAAATAGAACTGCCATACAACCCAGAAATCCCACTGCCGGGCATAACACACCAAGGAAATCAGAATTGAAAGAGAAACGTGTACCCCAATGTTCATCGCAACACTGTTTACAATAGCTAGGACATGCAAGCAACCTAGATGTCCATCAGATGAATGGATAAGAAAGCTATGGTACATAAACACAATGGAATATTACTCAGCTATTAAAAAGAACACATTTGAATCAGTTCTAAAGAGTGGAAGAAACTGGAACCCATTAAACAGAGTGAAGTAAGTGAAAGAAAAACACCAATACAGTATAATAACGCATATGTACAGAATTTAGAAAGATGGTAACAATGACATATATCCTCTTGCCAGTATCCTGAGGTTTCTTTGTAAAATATCTCTTTGTGAATATGATAAAAGGTATGGATTAACTTCTGCAACATATGCAGTGTACATTTTTATAGAGTGTATTTTAGGAATCAAAGACGTAAGATTAGGCGTGACCACACTGGAAGCATACATGGTAGAAAATAAATTGGGAATCTTAAATGCAGAATCATAATCAAATTTACTTTCCTTGAATTTTTATTTGATATAGAGAGATGGATGACTTATCATATAGTCAGTTAAATGTCTTATCTTCTTCTTTCATTCATTTCTTTACCTTTGGTATAAAGTTACAAATGGTTTTCCTCTCCATTTAAATCTCAAACATTAAAGAGATTCTGTGTGTCTCAAAATGTTATTGGCAAAGCAACACCAATGAAAGGTCATAAAACGCATACTACTCTGAGAACATTTGTAGGTGGGGTTCAATTCAGGAGTATATACTAGAAAGGGCTGATTATGCTATTGTCATGTTAAAGAATTTTGAAACACTATGAGTTTCTGAGAAAAAGTGATTCATCAGACAGGGTCTGCACATATTTGGATAAAATGACACGGTATTACAAAGCCATAGGTTTAAGCAGCATTACACCTACATTATAATAATGTATTTGAATACTGATTTCATAATACAGTTGCTGCCAGGGGTCTTATCATTCTTGTACATTGTTTATCCAACAACTAACTATACAAGCCTTATTTGCTTCTATGAGTGGATGAGTACTTTGTTTCCAGATGGATCCTAGGTTATAAAAAATGAAAATACAGATTTGCATGGCAAGTGATTTCAAATATAACATTGTACATGAAACGATGAACTGATCATTTATCTGTGTCTGCTTCTCCCTTTCCATATGCCCTCTCACTTCACTTACATAATAATACAGTATATAAATGTAACTCTTTAACTCTGGTTTCTAATATTGATGAAAGAGAAATCTTAGCAAAGAGTGCTACTCCTCTGAAGAAAGAAATCACTAATTCACAAGCATCAACAGCAGAGAAAGCATTAATTGCCTATCTTAATAAGGAACTGAAAAAAGAGATAACCACAGATATGTACTGGCAGAGGTATTTATAAATCTAAAAAGAAAGAAAATGTGTGATTTCAGTTTAGTTCAGTTACTCAGTCGTGTCCAACTCTTTGCGACCCCATGAACTGCAGCGTGCCAGGCCTCTCTGTCCATCACCAACTCCTGGAGTCCACCCAAACCCATGTCCATTGAGTCGGTGATGCCATTCAACCATCTCACTCTCTGTTGTCCCCTTCTCCTCCTACCCTCACTCTTTCCCAGCATTAGGGTCTTTTCAAATGAGTCAGCTCTTTGCATCAGGTGGCCAAAGTATTGGAGTTTCAGCTTCAGCATCAGTCCTTCCAATGAACACCCAGGACTGATCTCCTTTAGGATGGACTGGTTGGATCTCCTTGCAGTCCAAGGGACTCTCAAGAGTCTTCTCCAATACCACAGTTCAAAAGCATCAATTCCTCGGCACTCAGCTTTCTTTATAGTCCAACTCTCACATCCATACATGACCACTGGAAAAACCATAGCCTTGACTAGACGGACCTTTGTTGACAAAGTAATGTCTCTGCTTTTTAATATGCTAAGGAGATCAGCCCTGGGATTTCTTTGGAAGGAATGATGCTAAAGCTGAAACTCCAGTACTTTGGCCACCTTATGTGAAGAGTTGACTCACTGGAAAAGGCTCTGATGCTGGGAGGGATTGGGGGCAGGAGGAGAAGGGGACGACAGAGGATGAGATGGCTGGATGGCATCACCGACTCGATGGACGTGAGTCTGAGTGAACTCCAGGAGTTGGTGATGTTCAGGGAGGCCTGGCGTGCTGCGATTCATGGGGTCACAAAGAGTCGGACATGACTAAGCGACTGAACTGACTGAACTGAACTGAGGTTGGTCATTACTTTCCTTCAAAGGAGTAAGCGTCTTTTAATTTCATGGCTGCAGTCACCATCTGCAGTGATTCTGGAGCCCAGAAAAATAAAGTCAGCCACTGTTTCCCCATCTATTTCCCATG
>NW_011494751.1:154233-167281 GCF_000754665.1 Bison bison bison
CCAGTTCTAACTGTTGCTTCCTGACCTGCATATGGGTTTCTCAAGAGGCAGGTCAGGTGGTCTGGTATTCCCATCTCTTTCAGAATTTTCCATAGTTTATTGTGATCCACACAGCTTTGGCATAGTGAATAATACGTGTGGTTTAAGAATGCTAAATAAATGCATTTAAAATTCCTAAAGAGAGTTTTTGTCTATCAATATATGAACAAACTGTGTTCACAGTGAGCGCTCAGCTATCAGTGTTTATCCATGGTCACTGCAGGCTGCACTCAGGAGTGAAGTAAAAAACATATTTTTGGTCAGGATATTTATTATTGAAGAAATTGCATTAGCACAAAGGTTAGGTTACTGACTATGAATATTCTACTTGTTATTTAAAAAAGAAAAAAAATAGAAACTCTTCATAATTCTTCATAGGACATCATAGCAGGAACTGCACTTATCCAAGAAACTGTATCATAAACACACAAATCGAGAATTCCGTTATGAGAACAATTTTACTACAAAGTCCAAAAATACAATGAAAAAAAAAATTAGGTGTATTATCCACAAGGGAAACTACGAGGAGTTTCTGGAGGCTGTGGCAAACTCACCATTTCTCAGTGCCCCTCTTTGTTTATTTATGAATGGGCATAGTTTAGACATCCAGAAGGGAAATCTGGTTTTACTGTGCTCTTAGGATTTGTGGAGAAAAACTATATAGAAGCAGATTTTTTTCTCATGCAGGGAGTTGACATATATCCCTGGCTTTGGCTTAAAATAATTTTCTTTTCTGAAAAACCCATATGCAACAGTCATAGGCATTTTGAGGGGTCCAGGATGGAGATGGGCATGGGGTAGGTAACTCTCTACATAGATTTCAAATATGTGCATAAGTGAGAGAGGGAAAGTCAACTGGAGAGAGCTGATCACTGGTATTCACGGCTGTGAGCACTGAACAAGAGCTGTCATGCTCCTAACCTAATCTGCAAAATAAAATACAAAGGTATACACACACACACACGTATACAGATGAGGAAGAGATGAGAATGGAGTTGAATGTAGGACCAGCTTCATCTCTTCCTTTTTGCTTTTTAACAAATTAACTTTGGCCAGCTTACTTGTTGCTTGTGCTGTTACGTGTTTTCCTGCCCTTAGAATGGTATACTGAGTTTGGGGGAGATTCTTGCATCCCCCATCTCCCTTGGGGGATGATGTGCTTAGACATCTGTTTATGGGGCTGTCTGATAGGGCCTTTGAGAGTTCTTGTTGAAATACACTGGGAGGAAGTAAAAGCTAATCTAAGTTTATCCTGGGAGACTATAAGAAATTCAGAAGCACAAAGTTCCTTCTAGCTCAAATGAAACTGATCATCTTTATGCAAGTAAGGACTTGATTTTATATTGCATGTGTACATACAGAAGCATGGTAGCTGATGGCAAAAACTTTGTGAGTAGTCAGCTGAGTTTAATTAAACTGAAGAGGAGAGTGTCTTGGAAGTGGATAGCCTGATGCTTTCTTTATAATATGGTAATATGCCTTTGAATCATTTAAATCCAGCTTCCCATCATGTTTAGGACAAAACAAGGCTTTGTTTCAGAAGGATGGCTAGGATCCACCTCCTAGAGAATGACTTTGCTTTTAAGTTCCATATTCTCATGCCCTAATTCTTAAGAATTCTAAGTCTATAACTGGACTTCTAAATTTTATTCTTACATTCTACCCTATCTTGACACTCCTCATTTCAGCCAAACAAGCCTTATTCCACTGTTTGGCCCACTAAGAACAGCTTCCCCCTGGGTTTTCAAACCATGCAGGCTCTATTATTGTCTGGGTACCACTTCCATCATAGAGGAAAACCTTACCAACTTCTAGATACAACACAGAGTAAAGAAAAGGAGTTGGAACATTTCCTCCACAATGGATAAAAGTTGATCATGTTAGAATGATGAATGGATGGCAATTATATGTGGGAGTGGGGCAATCTAATCTCTATTACATAAGAATGATGATTTTTCATAGTAGTGTTGCCTATAGTCAAGACTGTGGGGATTTGACTCATTACCTGTGTGGCTTTTAAAAAAGCACTAATTTTCTGTGGCCTTCTTTTTCTTTAATCTGTGTAATGAAGATAATAGTATCTAACTCATATCACTATTATAAGAATTAAATCAGATGATTCATATAAATGTTTTAGCCCTGTGCACAATAAATTCTATTTATTATTTTGGTTATCTATTGCTCATAATAAGTAATCTAATATTTAGTGGCTTTGTACAACAATTTTTTACTTCTAACAGTCCTGAGAAATGCTTTCTCAACTGGGAATGCTTTTGGAATCTCTCTTGGAAGTTCAGTTACATGGCAGCTCTGAATAGAACCATCTCAAGGCTTGACTGGGCTGAGCATCCAAGAGACTTTTTCCCTTGGGTGCTAGGTAGCTTATGATGACAGTATGCTGGGAAGTCAGCTCATGTTGTCAACCAAAGTGCCCCTGCCTAGTCTCTCAATGTGGCTTAGATTTCTCCCTGCATGACAGCTAGTTTCTAAGAGGCAATATGCAAAATTTGAAACAGGCAAAAGGCACACATTATTTTAAAGACCTAGCCTCAGAATTTCCAAAACAATATGTCTGTAGTATTTTATTTGATAAGTAAGCTATTAAAGCCAGTCCGTATTCAAAGAGAGGAAAATTAGACTCTGTATCTTAAAATGAAAAGCAAATATACATCTGGGGAAGGAAGGTATTGACAGCCACCATTTTTTTGGATAGTATCTATAAAATCAATAATATGTTAATAACAATAAAAAATTGTTCCTGTTAATAAAAATACTGGTAATAGTTATTAACTTTGGAACCTCAATTTTTTAATTTGTAAAATGAAATTTTCATGAGATCATATATGTAAAGTTCTTGGGACATTTCCAAGAGTTTAATATAAAAGTGTTCCATAAATGATATTTATTACTTTAAGAAGTATTCTTACTTGGATATTAATCATCACAAGTATCTAAGAAATGAGGATTTTAGGAATTTTTTTCTGTTTTTGATGGAACTTATTTCCTTGTAGCATATTTATTACTGGACTTAGAAAATAAATTGATTTAATACATCAATCTTAACTTGTTGAATGTGACAAACCACAACAAGATAAATTTTAGATATTAAAACAAGCTGACTTCTATATTTCATCAGAAAAATGCTTTCTAAAAATTTTAAAAGTAATATTTCACATAATTAAATATTTTTAAATCTCATTTTTAAATACAGTGATAATATACCACATTCCAGTATAGAATTAAAAAAAATAAACACAAAATATGGAAAATATCAGAGAAGGCAATGGCACCCCACTCCAGTACTCTTGCCTGGAAAATCCCATGGATGGAGGAGCCTGGTAGGCTGCAGTCCATGGGGTCGCTAAGAGAGCGACTTCACTTTCAGTTTTCATTTTCAAGCATTGGAGAAGGAAATGGCAACCCACTCCAGTGTTCTTGCCTGGAGAATCTCAGGGGTGGGGGAGTCTGGTGGGCTGATGTCTATGGGATCACACAGAGTCAGACACGACTGAAGCGACTTAGCAGCAGCAGCAGCACCATGGAAAATATGCATTATGATGTTTTACAATAATTTGCCTAGTCATTACATTAGACATTTTCAAGAATCAATATTTTATTTCTTTGTATTTTAAAATACTGTTTAAAATGAGCCATGAGTTTTCCAGGCACAGTATTTTTGAATTTTGAGGACGCAATTATTATTTTGTTCATCTCTTAGGTTTTGTTTGATCAAAAACCTTTCCCTTCAACTATCCTCTTACATAGAATCTTGTTATTACTACATATAGATGTAATGTCACTGTGAACACCCACTACTACCCCAAGGAAGGGAATGGAAAAGATGTTGCCTAAGCTGACAGAGGTTTCCTAGACCCTCTTTGAGGAACTGCCTGGAGGACATCAATAAACAGAAGAAGAGGCAGCCCTATTACCTCTGGCCATTCAGTGCAGAGTCAACCTTTAACCAGACTAGCAGGCTTTTAGTTGATTAATATTTTAATTCTGCAGCACAGAAATTACAAATTGAAAATATCTATTAGGTCATCTGGCTTGGCACTTCCGCAATTACAATATGCATTATGACATGTAATTATCATCAGTGAGAGGAGAGGTAAAATATCTGACCTCTGCCATCTACCATGACATGTTCTAATTTTCCTTGGTCGGTAAAACCATCACTGTATGTGTATACATATATACATATATGTGTGTGTGTGTATGTATGTGTGTATATGTGTGTATATATATATATATATCTTACTTCTCTTTTCCCCTTATCCTATATTATTTCCCCATAATTCTTGGCTCATAAATTTAAGTAGGGAATAGGTCTCAAAATGTAAGAAACATTCATCTGAGATTGTCAGCCTTTTGTAACTCGGGTCCACCCACACATTAAGCAATCTAATTATGACTCCTTTCCATATCCTGGGTTTTACTTAGCCAGTTTTCCTGCTAAGATGGTTTACTTCTCTTAACCCAAACAATTTGTTCTAGTCCAGGTCCATATCCCACGTAAGAACGACTGCAATAGCACCTAACTGATCTTTCCCTTTAGTGATATCAGTTTAATTGAATCTAAAGGTGTCTAAAATATAAACACAAAAGCAGGTATGCTAAAGGATCACAATGAGTGTTATCTGTGACTCATTTTCCATTTCCTTTTGCACATATTCAGCTCCAAGCTCTCTAACTTCGTTTGTCCTTTTTCGGGGAAGCATTTTGCTTTTGTGGCTGGCCCCTTGCCATCATTCTGATGTCCATAGCATCATTAAAATGCCACTTCCTTAAAGTGGACTTCCTTGGCCTTCCCTGGTTCACTCAGATGGTAAAGAATCTGCCTGCCAACGCAGGAGATCTGGGTTCGATCGCTG
Organism: Bison bison bison; assembly: GCF_000754665.1. NCBI lineage: Eukaryota > Metazoa > Chordata > Mammalia > Artiodactyla > Bovidae > Bison > Bison bison. The sequence continues at coordinate 159,147 of NW_011494751.1, forward strand.
GGTTGGGAAGATCACCTGGAGAATGGCTATCCTCTCCAGTATTCTTGCCTGGAAAATCCCATGGACTGACAAGCCTGGTGAGCTACAGTCCATCGGGTTGCAAAGAGCTGAACAGGACCAAGTGACTAACTTTGTCACACTGTCCTTGGCCTATAGCAGTGTCCTTTACCTATAGCAATGTTCAGTCATTTTTATGACATGTAACTTATTCTTCATTATATCATTGAATCATTATATTTATTCATTTGATTACTGTTGACTCTCCAAATAGAATGTAGTATACTCCAAAGTGTTGGTACCTTTTCTTAGCTTTTTTTTTTTTTTTTTAACCACCAGTTCCTAGGTCTCTACCAGACATAATTCAATGTGTGTATAATGAACATATGAATCAATGGACAAAATAACATAGTTTGAGATTACACCTACAAGAGTTTCAAGATTCACCCCCTTAGATAAAGTAGATACTGTGGTTCTCACATGGGCTATGGACCCTGAGGCCATGATAAGTAACCACATGCTGTGGATTTCTTGAGCCTCAGCAAATTTTACAGTGAGATATGCAGTCCATTGCCAAATAAAAGAGTAAAAACGTGCTTCCCAGATAAGTTTTTAAATGGCTAATAAAACTAAAAGCCATTTTCTTATTAACTTGAATCAATAAAATAGAACCTTGAAATGGAAAAATGCATACTATATCATGGTGTTCTAAAGACACCACCATGCTGGAGTGGGGATAGGCTACCCACTCCAATATTCTTGGGCTTCCCTGGTGGTTCAGATGGTAAAGAACCCGGGGGACCTGGGTTTGATCCCTGGATTGGGGAGATCCCTGGAGGAGGGCATGGCAACCCACTCCAGTACTCTTGCCTGGAGAATCCCCAAGGATAGAGGAGCCTGGCAGGCTACAGCCCACAGGGTCGCAAGGAGTCGGACATGGCTGAGCAACTAAGCACAGCATAGCACATGCTGGGGAGAGTATGAGAAAAGGCCAAGAAGAGGATCAAGTTAGTGTTTGGATCCCAGTTTTTCCCTTTAAAGTGACTGACGTGGGGTTACTACTATCTATAGTTTACTATAGATATCTATCTATACTACTATCTATAGTTACTACTGTCTATACTTTCCCCACGTACATTCTCAAAGGATTTTTTGGTAAGGATTGTATGAAACAGGTTAAGCTGGTTCCAAGAAAGGACTAAATTATCAATTCCTTTCTTTGTGCCTTCAATACTCAGTGTTATGGGCTGAATTATGTCCCCCAAAGATATGTTGATGCTGTCAGCCTCAGTACCTAAGAATGTGACCTTCTTTGGAACTAGAGTCATTGCAGATGTAATTAGTTATGATTAGGTCATGTGTCCATGCTCAGTGGCTCAGTTGGGTCTGACTCCTTGCAACCCCATGGACTGTAGATTCCAGGCTCCTCTGTCCGTGGTATTTCCTAGGCAAGAATACTGGAGTGGGTTGCCATTTCCTCCTTCAGGGTATCTTCCCGACCCAAGGATCAAAGCTGCGTCTCTTGCACTTCCTGCGTTGGCAGGTGGATTCTTTACCACTATACTACCTGGGAAGCAAAGGATGAGATCATGCTGGGCAACAGTAAGCCTTTTATCAATATGCCCAGTGTCCTTATAAAATGATGTGAGGACACACACACACAGAATGTCATGTCAAGATAGATGCAAAGGTTGGCATTATGTAGCTGCAAGCTAAGAAATGCCAAATATTGCTGGTAACAAGAGAAGGTAAGTAAAAGACATGGATAGATTCTAGTCTAGAGTCTTTCCCTAGAGAATGTGGCCCTGCTGACACCTTGATTCTGGATTTCTAGATTCTATAAATGTGATAAAATAAATTTTGTTCTTTTAAGCTGCTCAGTTTGGTGTACTTGGTTATCACAGTCCTAGGAAAAAATACAACCAGGAAGACAGTTGCTGGACTATGTTTCCAGGTAGAAACATCTCTAATCTCTCAGTTTCATCTCATGACTCTTCATCACAACCTTTTTATCATCTCAAACATTTATTTCATTTTATAGTATTTATAACCCTCAGACATTAGACAGTTATGAGTCTTGGTTTTTTTCATAGCACATATTTAATTGCTGTAATATCACACCATAAATCAATATCTCAAGTCCCTGAAACATTTCTAATGCCAGTTGTGCAAAGTTTCTGTATGGCAGGGAAGTAGTAATGAATTGCCTCCAACAGAAAAATGTCACCAAGCTCTAGTCTCTGATATATTTAAACAGATATGACTGCCTCCTTGCCATACATCATAAAGCATACCTGAAAAAGATATGTCACGTGTCTTCTTCTTTTTTTTCTTACCAGTTTGAGGCTTTAGACATGTTTCTCATGGACTGGAATCCAGCTTATAGACAATGTGATTTGCAATGTATTTATCTTTATGGGGACACATGTTTTGCTTCCAAAAGTACTACACATTGATTTGTTATTTTTAGTTCTCGAAGGCTGTTTGGAAAAGTAGTTGAGGATCATTTTTTAAAATAGTTTCTGGATAGTCTTTCACTTGATTTTCTTTTGCTACCATTTGGTGTCAGAAATTTCCATAAGATGATGCTTTATTGCTCTTTCACTGAAAAAGTCAGACAGATTCATATTTTAGACTGATTTATCCTGGACTTCAAACCAGCAATGCCTGAAAGAGAATTATTCTTCCCTTCTGACAATGTGGCATGCCCACCAAATGGTTTCTAGGAACAGTCATCAGCAATAAATGATTCAAGTGCCAGGCACTGTGCTAGGAGCCAGCATCCTATCAGAAAACAAGCAGGAACCTTCCTTGACAGAGCTTCACTGTCTAACCAGAAACAGAGACAGGAAGTACCTAATCACTAGTGTGTGAAACTTCGCAGCAGGAATAATGATAGAGAAAATATAAATGTATTCACAAAATAGAAAACACTGGTCAAAGATTTGTTTGAATAAATGATTAAATGATGTTTAAGCTAAGGTTTCAAGGTAAATAAGTATTAATTGGGTGATAGATTTTCATAACTTATGTACTGGTGATTTTTACCATTATTTTCAAGTGAGAAAAAACATGTCATATAAATTTTCTAAGATAGTGGCAAAATTAGGGCTCCTAGGAGACCTTCACAGCACAAAATCTTGACCACTCCATCACCCTCATATGCTGTCTACTACTGGAAAGGTTTTCTTAATTTTTACTAAAGGCTCATCTCAAGAGACACAAATAGAAAAGACTTCCAGATCATGACTGAACTCCCTTCTGCAAATCTCTTAGCTCTTTTTCATGGGTTGTATCCTTCATATGTATGTGTGTGTGCTCAGTAACTACATTGTGTCCTACTCTTTGTGACCTCATGGACTATAGATTACCAAGCTCCTCTGTCCATGGAATTCTCCAGGCAAGAATACTGGAGTGGGTTGCCATTTCCTCCTCCAGGGGATCTTCCCGACCCAGGGATGGAACCTGCATCTCCTGCATTGCAGGTGGATTCTTTACCACTGAGCCACCGGGAAGCCCATAAATATATATATATATACACACACATATATACATATATCATATCATACATGTATATCACATATATATATATATATATACACGTATACACATACATACAGTAGAGGCAGTACTAGCACTGCATCATGTCTGAGAAGAGATTGAACTGAGATCCAGGATTATTCCAGGGTACACAGCCAAGACTGAGACCTGTCGATCTCTTCTGGAGGCAGGGGTGGGTATGTCTCCTGTAGTATCCTGGTCAGACTAGCCTGCTGACTGTGGCTAGAGGGGTTGAAAACACCTGTAGGTTGTTCCAGGATTTTCTGAGATGGGCAGGGGAATCTCCTACTAGATCCCTGGTCCTACAGTACCCCTGTGGACTGTGCCTGGGAGGAGCTGGAATCAAGTGTGGGGCCCTTTCGAGGATCTCTGTGAGTGCAGATGGACTGTCTCTTGCAAAAATTCTCACTTACATTTTTTGGCTAGAATGTGCTCATTACTGAAAACAAAACACAACTTGTTTCTCTAAACTTAGTAACTTTTTTCAGTGAAATTTCACATAATCTTCATCCTGATTACTCTTCAATGCTATTAATTTGAGCTACAAAGATATCACCTTAAGAATTTTTCATTTCAAAGAGAGAAAGGAACCTGTTCAAAAAGTTAGTGCATACAGATGAGAAAAGAAAAAACAACAACAACAACAAACAGATATCTAGGGGCAGCAATAACTGGCTCTGTAAGAACAAAGTTAAAAAAAAAAAAGATAAGACAATGTTCCCCCAACCCAATAACACAACACTTGCTGGTAGCATCACTTTACTCTCGCATTTAATGAAAAATGTGCATTTACCATAGCAGCCCCTGCAAGACATGTTACATTTTGCACTTCAGAGACATGAAGAGATAAATGCAGATGAGGTCTCTTACAGCAAACAATTTATTTTTATGAAGCATTTTCCCATATGGAAGACTAAAATTTGACATCTCTCAAGAGTACCTTTCCCAGCAATGTTGACACCATGTAGAAAAGGAACAAATGATTCCCTGGGGTGACTTTGCCATTATAAATGCTTTTCTGTTTTTATAAAGTGTTTTACTTTATAGTGTTGCATAAAGAAACTTGGCCAGAATATATCTTAGAACCACAAAGAACTACATCATCTATTTCCTTCCATCTCTTGGACCTTGTTGGGTGCCACCTTTCCTGCTGGTGTCCCCCCTTCTACATCTAGAAGAATCTCAAACCTTGACCTTGTCATTTCCTTTGGGCTGGAAAACTCTTGGTCTGGCATGTGGCTCTTTATATTCTCTATTGTCAACCCTCTTTGTTTCATTCATAGCATTATACATATCTGAACTTTATTTGTTCCTTTAACAATAGCATCTTTCTACAAGGACAGGGTAATACCTTGCTTTTGTGCCATTATTTGGCACAATACTGAACACATTTTAAGCATTCATTATGTAGAGTATTTATTAAATTAAGACAATTCCTTAATTCATTTTTCTGTTGAATTATCAAATACATAACTCCCTAATACCTTTTCTGATCACTCTTTCTCTCTCTGTAGAATCATCTTTCAAAAATCACCAATTCCCACCTTATGTTCCAGGTGGACAATGCATCATTGCTACCAACATGACAAGTTCTCTTTTTCTTTCTACATTTCTACAAAAGCTGTTCCATCTCCTGGGAAGTCTCTTGACATTTCTTGAACAAGCTAACTGGTACTCATCCATCATGTGTTAACTCAATTGTTACTTTTTCTTCCTCACTTTTCCTTTAACTTCTCTGAGTTATGAGCCACATAACCATTTTCCCCTAGGAAAATCCAAGTCTATTTTGATAAGGTGTGGGTGGGTACATGCTAAGTCGTTTCAGTCTTGTCTAACTCTTTGTGATGGTATGGGCAGTAGCCCGCAAGGTACCTCTGTCCATGGGATTCTCCAGGCAAGAATACTGGAGTGGTTTGCCATTTCTTCCTCCAGAGTATCTTTCTTACCCTGGGATCAAATCCAGATATCCTGTATTACAGATGGATTCTTTACCATCTGAGCCATTAGGGAAGACTCCCTTTAATCAAACCTTTATAATAAATCTTCAGAGAGTGAGTGTAGGCATGCACAGTGATGGGAACATGCACGCCAGCCACGCAGAGGATGTTGGACTCCAGCTACTGTGGCGGGCCACAGATCCATGCTTGGGCTCCCTGCCTTAGAAGTTTGGAGTTGAATTCCAGGAAGTGGGAGCTGCAGGCTCACTCCATGTGGCCTATGCCCTGTTTTGGGTACAAGATGGTGGAGTAGAAGGATGTGTACTCACCTTCTCCTGTGAGAACTCCAAAACTGCAACCAACCACTGAACAACCATCGACAGGAGAATGTTGGATCCCACGAAAAAATGATACTGCACACCCAAGAGCAAAGGAGAAGCCCCAACAAGACAGTAGGAGGGACAAAATCCCATTTAGAACCAAACCCCATACCCAACAGAGACACTCAGAGGGCTCAAACAAAACTTATGCATATCAGGACCCAGGGACCCCCACAAACGACTGAGCCAGAACTGCCTTTGACTGTTTGAATGTCTCCTGTGGAGGCACCGGTCAGCAGTGGCCTGCCATGGAGACAGGGGCTCTGGCTATAGCAGACCTGGGAGGGACGGTGTGTGAGCCCCACCATAGAGCCACCAAGCAGACAACCCACAAACTGGCAAACAATTATACCAAAGAAGTTCTCACACTCTTGCCAAAGTTTTAGGGTCGAGAACAGATTTCCCAACCTGGGAAGTGCTACACTCAATATGCCAGCAAATTTGGAAAACTCACCAATGACCACAGGACTGGAAAAGGTCAGTGTTCATTCCAATTCCAAAGAAAGGCAATGCCAATGAATGTTCAAACTACCACACAGTTGCCCTCACCTCACATGTTAGCAGAGTAATGCTCAAAATTCTCCAAGTAAGGCTTCAAGAGTACGAGAACCCAGAACTTAAAGATGTTCAAGCTGGATTTAGAAAAGGTAGAGGAACCAGAGATCAAATTGCCAATATCTGTTGAATCAGAGAAAAAGCAAGAGAATTCCAGAAAAACATCTGTTTCTGCTTCATTGACTATGTATGCTAAAGCCTTTGACAGTGTGGATGACAACAAACTGGGGAAAATTCTTCAAGAGATGAGAATACCAGACCGCCAGATCTGCCTCCTGAGAAATCTATATGCAGCTCAAGAAGCAACAGTTAGTACTGGACACGGAACAACAGACTGGTTCCAAATTGGAAAAGGAATACGTCAAGGCTGATTATTGTCACCCTGCTTATTTAACGTATATACAGAGTACATGATGCAAAATGCTGGGCTGTATAAAACACAAGCTGGAATCAAGGTTGCAGACAGAAATATCAATAACCTCAGATATGCAGATGACACCACCCTTATGGCTGAAAGTGAAGAAGAACTAAAGAGCCTCTTGATGAAAGTCAAAGAGGAGACTGAAAAAAAAAAGGGCTTAAAACTCAACATTCAAACAATGAAGATTATGGCATTCAGTCCCATCACTTCATGGCAAATAGATGGGGAAACAATGGAAACAGTGATAAATTTATTTTCATGGGCTCCAAAATTACTGCAGATTGTGACTGCAGTCATGAAATTAAAAGACACTTGCTCCTTGGAATAAAAGCTATGACCAACCTAGACAGAATATTAAAAAGCAGAGACATTATTTTAGTGACAAATTTCCATACAGTCAAAACACTGGTTTTTTTAGTAGTCATGTGTGGATGTGAGAGTTGGACCATAAATCTGACCACTGAAGAACTGATGCTTTTGACCTGTGTTGTTGGAGACGACTGTTGAGAGTCCCTTGGACTGCGAGGAGATCAAACCAGTCAATCCTAAAGGAAATCAGTCCTAAATATTCATTGGAAGGACTGATGCTGAAGCTGAAACTCCAGTATTTTGGCTACCTGATGTGACATTAAACATTAAAAAAGACCCTAATCCTGAGAAAGATTGAAGGCAGGAGAAGGGGACAACAGAAAATGAGATGGTTGGATGACATCACCGACTCAATGGACATGAGTCTGAGCAAGATCTGGGAGATGGTGATGGACAGGGAAGCCTGGCATGCTGCAGTCCATGGGGTTGCAAAGAGTTGGACATGACTGAGGGACTGAATTGAATTGAAAAATAAAACTTCATTCCTTTAAAACATGCTTGCTGCTGCTGCTGCTAAGTTACTTCAGTCGTGTCCGACTCTGTGCGACCCCATAGACCGCAGCCCACCAGGCTCCGCCATTCCTGGGATTCTCCAGGCAAGAACACTGGAGTGGGTTGCCATTTCCTTCTCCAATGCATGAAACTGAAAAGTGAAAGTGAAGTCGCTCAATAGTGTCTGACTCTTAGTGACCCCATGGACTGTAGCCCACCAGGCTCCATCTATGGGATTTTCCAGGCAAGAGTACTGGAGTGGAGTGCATTGCCTTCTCCATAAAACATGCTTGCTGCTGCTGCTGCTAAGTCACTTCAGTCATGTCCGACTCTGTGTGACCCCATAGACAGCAGCCCATCAGGCTCCTCCATCCCTGGGATTCTCCAGGCAAGAACACTGGAGTGGGTTGCCATTTCCTTCTC
>NW_011494751.1:167381-170432 GCF_000754665.1 Bison bison bison
TGGACTGCAGCCTACCAGGTTCCTCCGTCCATGGGATTTTCCAGGCAAGAGTCCTGGAGTGGGGTGCCAATGCCTTCTCCAAAACATGCTTACACCTTGTCATATCACACTTCCTGCATTAAGATAATTGAACTACACATTCTGTGTCTGTCTTTTCCCTTTTCATATTTTTAAAACTTTGATCCTTAAAAACAACATGGAGGACTTATATAAGTACTCAGATTTCTAGATTCTAATGTGATAGAATAAATTATAGAATCTATTTTGATAATAAGAAAGATTTATCCTCAAAATTAACGAGTTGTATAAGATAATGATATTTAAAAGTTCTTCTGTGTATTATAGTATTACTTTATTTTCCTAAGAACCAAACTGTCATCTCCATCTTGCCATAGCAGCACAATACCATGTATTTAAGAATGGAGGTCTTAAGCATATGGCCTTCCCATGTGGCCCTAGTGGTAAAGAACCTGCCTGCCAACGCAGGAGACGTAAGAGACAGGGTTTAATCCCTGGGTTGGGAAGATCCCCTAGAGAAGGATGTGGCAACTGAATCCAGTATTCTTGCCTGGAGAATCCCGTGGACAGAGGAACCTGGCGGGCTATGGTCTATAGGGTGGCAAGGAGTTGGACATGACTGAAGCTACTTAGCATGCACGTATGCACGTCTTCAGCTTATACTTAAAACTGGTAACAGGAATGATTTTTTTTTTTTTTTACAACAGTTGAAAGAAATAGTCATTTTCTTAACCACTGAGCTAACGAGCTCATTAGCTAATCTGAATGAGTTAGCCAGGTCACACGTGGCTCCCTTTCCTCCTTCCCTGCTGCTGCTGCTGCTGCTGCGTTGCTTCAGTCGTGTCTGACTCTGTGCGACCCCATAGACGGCAGCCCACCAGGCTCTGCCATCCCTGGGATTCTCCAGGCAAGAACACTGGAGTGGATTGCCATTTCCTTCTCCAATGCATGAAAGTGAAAAGTGAAAGTGAAGTCGCTCAATCGTGTCCGACTCCTAGCGACGCCATGGACTGCAGCCTACCAGGCTCCTCTGTCCATGGGATTTTCCAGGCAAGAGTGCTGGAGTGGGGTGCCATTGCCTTCTCCGTCCTCCCTCCCTACCTCATCGTAAAAGAGGACTTGTGGCTTCTCTTTCTTACTCCTGTTACTACTACCACTGCCACTCACCAGAACCACTTTTTTCTTCTTTATCACTGGATGTATAATTTATTTATTAGATCTTGTGCTTCCAAAATATTATCACATCTAGTTCCCATAGGAAAAGTTTTATTATTATTATCAGGAAATTTTTATTATCTAAAAAATGGTGCTTTGAAGTGAAATGTACTCAATTCATGTTATTTACAATAGTTACGTGCTTTAACATCTGTGTGAACCCTGAATTAGCAAACTAAACCACTGCTCCTAGGAGAATTACAGAATTAGCTTCCTCTGAGCCCCTGGCAACAATAATTCTGTACACCAATTAGTAAATAACCTTGTTTATGTGTATATGTTTAAAGACACCGTATTTAATATATATATTGCTCAGTCATGTCCAACTGTTTGTGACCCCAAGGACTATAGCCCTCCGGGCTCCTCTGTCTATGGAATTTTCCAGGCAAGAATACAGGAGTACGTTGCTGTTCCCTATTCCAGGGGATCTTCTCCACCCAGAAATCAAACCTGTGTCTCCTGCATTGGCAGGTGATGTACCATTTGAACATCTTTTCATGGTATATGTTGTAAGCGTATGAGCTATCATAGATGGTCATGTAGAAAAGAACGATTATAAATACATCTTAAAATGGTAATACTGTACATATTATTTTGTTTTTTGAAATTTTACTTGCAATGTGTCCTGATATTCCACATCAGCAACAGGAAACAGCTATATATATTATATATAAACACACACTCTTATTTTGATGCCTATATTTTATTCCACTTTACAAATGCATTTGATTAATTTTGTCCAGTCCCTATTTTTGAACTTTCAAAGATTTTCCTATTTATCCTATTAGAATGCACACTTTTACTAATTGATTAAAAAAAATTTATACCTGATTTTTCCTTCAGTGGATCTGCTGGGTCCAAATATCTATACCATTTAGAATTATGATGTGCATTCTTGTACTGTCCCATTTAAGTACTTTAATAAATATATGCTCTTTATAGAATTATGAAAACATATATTTTACAGAACATGAAACAGATTCTACAGTAAGCTATATCAGATATACCATTTCAAGTTTTAGGCTTATCCAGTTACTACTGAAGGTGAACATTTTTTCATTTGACCATTTAATTATTCTTTTGCGAAATGCTTGTTTATGCCCTTTGACATGTGGCATGCTCTTTTTATCTAATATGCCAGATAATTTTAATTTTTTAACTGTTTTAAGTCAAGTTATTTACATAAGGAGTGTCCTGGTTGCTCAGTGATAAAGAATCCACCTGTAATTCAGAAGATGCATGCAGGAGATGTGGGCTCAATTTCCAGTTTGGGAAGATCCCCTGGAGAAGGAAATGGCAACCCACTCCAGTATTCTTGTCTGGAGAATCCCATGGATGGAGGAGCCTGGTGGGCTGTAGACCACAGGGCCAGAAAGAGTCAGACATGACTGGGCGACTAAACAACAACAATTTGAATTATAATTTATACTCAGTAAAATTCACTCTATTTAAAGTTGTATGAGTTTTGACAGACTTATATAGTTCTATAAACATTACCACAGTCAAGGTATAGAACAGTCCATCATTTTGAAAAATCCCTTCTGCTAAGTTGCTTCAGTCGTGTCTGACTCTGTGCGACCCCATAGATGGCAGCCCACTAGGCTCCTCTGTCCCTGGGATTCTCCAGGCAAGAATACTGGAGTGGGTTGCCATTTCCTTCTCCAATGCATGAAAGTGAAAAGTGAAAGTGAAGTTGCTCAGTCATGTCTGATCTTAGCGCCCCCATGGGCTGCAGCCCACCAGGCTCCTCTGACCATGGGATTTTCCAGGCAAGAGTACTGGAGTGGGTTGCCATTGCCTTCTCCGGAAAAATCCCTT
>NW_011494751.1:170532-204462 GCF_000754665.1 Bison bison bison
CCACTGAATGCTATTCTATGGATTTCATTTTTATACTTTTATCAGTTGGAAGACACTTGAGTTTTATCCAGTTTCTGATAATTATGATAAAGCTCTAGAAACATTTACATGCAGGTTTCTATGTGAACATATGTTTTCATTTCACTTGGTTAAATAATTAGGAATGGAATTGCTCAGTAATATGTGTATGCATCACTTAATATTTTGCTGCTATCAATTTTTAAGTAAAACATAGTTGACATCAATTCTACGTTAGTTTCAGGTGTACTACATAGTAATTTTTTAATGCATTTCTACTTTACTGAAAATCAAGATTTGGGGTTTTGCAAAATCTGCAGCTTGAAGATAACAATTTTCCAAAGTGAAAGTGAAATTAAAGCATAGTCGATTTACAATAATGTGTTAGCTTCTGGTGTACAGCAAAGTGGTTCGGTTTTACATATATATATATGCATAGTCTTTTTTCATATTCTTTTTCATTATAGTTTATTGCAGTATAATGAGTACAGTTCCATGAGCTATACAGTAGGACCTTGTTGTTTATTTTACATCTAGTAGTTTGTCTCTGCTAATCCCAAACTCCTAATTTTATCCTTCCAATTCCCTTTGCCCTTCAGTAACCATATGTTTGTTTTCTATATCTGTAAGTCTGCACTTCTGAAATATTAGAGAGAGGAGGTAACCTGTATTTAGTGTTTTGACAGGGATAAATGTGCTTAATAGTTCCCTACTTGTGGCTCAGATGGTATAGAATCTGCCTGAAAAGTGGGAGACCTGGGTTTAATTCCTGAGATAGGAAGATTCCCTTGAGTAGGAAATGGCAACCCATCCCAGTATTCTTGCCTGGAGAATCCCATGTGCAGAGGAGCCTGGCAGGCTACAGTCCATGGGATCACAAAGAGTCGGAAACAACTGAAAGACTAAGCACAAATGTGTTTTGTGTTTACTTAATGCTTACCTAATAATTTTAAATAAAATTCTATTTAAATTTATGTAAAACAAAATTTTGTTTATCACTACCTGTTCTGGGCTGAGTTGTGTTCCCTACAAAAATTCGGAGGTTGAAATCCTAAGCCCTAGGATGTCAGAATGGGACCTATTGGGATGATTAAGATGGGTCCTAATTGAATGATTCTTGTACCTCATGCGAAGAGTTGACTCATTGGAAAAGACTCTGATGCTGGGAGGGATTGGGGGCGGGAGGAGAAGGGGACAACAGAGGATGAGATGGCTGGATGGCATCACCGACTTGATGGACATGAGTTTGGGTAAATTCTGGGAGTTGGTGATAGACAGGGAGGCCTGGAGTGCTGCGATTCATGGGGTCTCAAAGAGTCGGACACGACTGAGCAACTGAACTGAACTGAACTGTCCTTATAAGAAATGGAAATTTGGACGCAGACCTGTACAGAGTGAAGCAATGTGAAGACAAAGGGAGAGGCTATCTATAAGCCAAGGAGAAACAGAACATTCCCTCATGACCCTCATTAGGAACCAATCCTGCTGACACCTTGATCCTGGATTCCAGCCTCCAGAACTGTGAGAATATAAATCTTCCCTGCTGTTTAAGCCACCACATCTGTTGCGCTTTGTCACAATAGCCTTCACAAACAAAACCTCTACTCTAATTGCAAAAGCATTTTCACTTGCCATATAGAAAACAATTACTAAAAATAAATATAAACCTACTAAAATGTTGAGTAGTACCTTGAAGGAGTTAAAAAAAAATATCCTTGTCTCTCAGACTTTCACAATTCACACTGGGTAAAAGGACTTTGGAACATCCTCTAAGAAAATAAGTGTTTACACCTAGTTGGAACACACACACCAAGGCACAATGCCTTTTCCCAAGCAGCTGCTTCTTCCTTTGACACTGCATTCATTCAACTCAGTACACTTGGAACTGTGTCAGGCTCTGCATTCATTGTGCGAGGGACTGAAATGCCAAGGCCTAGACAGCATTTACAACTGGCACAGAACGACTCTCTCCAAGGACCTTTCTGTCAGCCCCAAGGGCTGCTTCCATCCAAGCAGCACTGAGCTGAAGTAGGTTTGGAGTCCCTGCCCACGCCCCTCACTCTTGACTGCCTCCAGCTTGGGCCCCTGCCTAGACACTCCCAAGTGAGCTATTGGGCCCCTGGATCCAATTTGGGAAATTGGCTTGAAGCAATAAGTGTGGGACAGAAAGACTATATGGTGGAAAATGATACGTAGAGGAACAAGGACAGCATGTGGTAACATGGGAGGCATTAAGAGGAGAGAAAACGGAATAGGTAAAGGACAGAGGATGAATAGAAAGGGGGTTGTGAAAATGGAATTTGAATGAGAATAGCCAGAGAAAACACAGAAGCATATTCCTCACCTTTTAAATGTATTTTTTCCCCCTCTGATTCACATGCTGATCTTTCTTGCCCTCTGCATCTTTTAAAGTCCAAGGATGCTCTTTCAGCCTTTGCTAACCAGGCACAACACATTCCTATCTTTTTGCTTGCTCACCCCTTGCTTACTGTTCTCTCTGGTGTTACAATAAAAAGAAAAAAAAAAAAGGAGTGGATTCTGATGGCCTTATTTCAAATGCCATGAAGAATAACTACCATTTATGATACTCTCAATGGCTAAATATTTTAAAAGCATTGATTGGCTAAGGCCCATGTAGGGTTTCCACATGTGTAAACAATTGTGTAAAAAAGTGCTTCATTCAGAAAGAAGGTGGGTGAAGTTGACTTAATTTCATATAATGATGAGAGTGTATGCAGTGTCAACATCTTAATGCCTTTTGGTACTCTTTAGTAAAATGTCCCATCATCTAACACTCAGTACTGTTTGCTATCTTTTCCTTCCAGTAATGGTTAACCTTCATGAAATACATTCCATCAAAGAATCTTAGTCTTATCAGTAAAAAAGTGTCATCATTTTAAGGAAGCAATGAAAACTTTTTTTATAAAACAAAGGTTTCTTATGTTGCCATCTTGACTACAAAACAATAAACCATTTCTTAAAATGAGCATGATCCACACTCAGAAAAGCTATTACAAACATATTCTCAATATGATTTAATTATCCAATATCTCCCCACTAAAGTACACTAAAAAGTTATTTGCATGTAAATTCTGTTGATAATGTATTATTCTTACTATAGAAGAGTGCAAAAGGAAGGATACTTCTAATCACTTGCAGAAACATAAATAATATTTTTAAATGCATTTACTTAAGTATTGGTAGGAGATATATTTCTATGGCAATCATGGTAGATTCACTCTGTGCTGTGCTTAGTCTCTCAGTCATGTCTGACTTTTTGTGACCCCATGCACTGTAGCCCGCCAGGCTCCTCTGTCCGTGGGGATTCTCCAGGCAAGAATACTGAAGCGAGTTGCCATGCCCTCCTCCAGGGGATATTCCCAACCCAGGGATCAAATCCAGGTTTCCTACTTTGCAGGTGGATTCTTTACCAGCTGAGCTACCAGGGAAGTCATAGATTCATTCTATCCACAGTTATATATTTGTAAGCATACAGTGGCACATCACAGGGGGTTAGCTTGGTTTTTCTTTCTTCATTTATTTCTTTCTAAAGAAATTGTCTCTGTCATAACTATATTTACTAATTAGTTAACATCAACTCTGGGTCAGTCAGTAAGGTATTCTCACACGTTGTTTATCTGCATAACGAACCTGTGAGTGGGTATTATGTTGAAGAGTTATAAAATGTGGAGAATGAGGCAGAGAGGTGATGAAGTTGGTGCTAATGGTAAAAAGGAGATCTGGGATACAAACTCATGTCTGTTAGCCTCAAATTATGCTTTCTCAGCAACAAACAAGCCTGTCTCTTCCTCTTCCTCTCTCATCCTCATTCCTTTTCAACATTTTTGTCATTGAGATAAAAAAGCACACACAATATAAAATTCACTATTTTAAAGGATACAATGCATTGTTTTTAGTGTATTCATTATGCTATACAATCTTCCCTATTGTCTAATTCCAGAATATTTCCATCAACCCAAAAAGAACCACAGTACCTATGAGCCATGAGTCCTGATTTCCTCCCCTCAACCGTGGCCTCACGTAATCTATTAAAAACCACTAATCTACTTCCCTGGGTCTTTCCAGGTGGCTCAGTGGTAAAGAATCCACCTGTCAATGCAGGAGACACAAGAGATGCAGGTTTGATCCCTGGGTTGCAAAGATCCCCTGGCAGAAATGGCAACCCACTCCAGTATTCTTGCCTGGGAAATTCCATGAACAAAGGAGCCTGCTGGGCTACAGTCCACGGGGTTGCAAAGAGTTGGACACAACTGAGCACACTAATCTACTTTCTGGCTCTATGGATTCCCTTATTCTGGGCACTTCATATAAATAGAATCATAAAAACTGTGTCTGTTTTCTTTTAATAACAAAGTTTTCAAGGTTCATTCATGTTATAGCATATAGCATTGCTTCATTATCTTATGGCTGAATAATATTTATTACCTGGGTACATCACATTTATTTAACTATTCACCAGTTGATGGATATTTAGGCTGTTTTCTCTAACTTACTTTTAAGAACATAATCATAATTATATTGAGGTGTCCCAAGACTAGTAAAAGGTCTGGAGATTTCACTTACTTATCAGCTAACAATTTTACCTATCGTACATTTATGGATGCTGGCAGAAGACATGAGACCCTTGGATCACAGACACAGGACTTCATTCCTTATGGTACAGCAATCAGCATGAATGACAAGTTTGCAGTTTTCCTTTCCCTCCAAGTCTCATGAAGGCAAAACAGAGGGTTCCAGGTGGAGCTATGCATGGAGTAGATTTGAATCATAGCTGAAGACTCTCAAGCTTAGGGAATGCAAATCTTTTATAATGAACTCCAAATAAGCCTACCCAAACTTTGCTCTGAAAGGGAAATGTTACCTTTGTTATAATGCATAGTAAACAAACCTGCCCTTTGCTTTGGAGGCAGACATTATCTATATCTCCAAAGACTATTTACTGTACAAAGTCCTTGAATGGATAGCCTAAAACAAAAGGGTAATTAATGACAATACACAAGAGATGTTGAAAAACACAGGAGACACATGGGAAACTGTCTCCCAATGTGTTCCATGTGCTTTTCTAATTTAATGGATAAAATATCTACCAACACATGGTCTTTGATACTTCACTGGATATGGCATTTTGCCTTTTCTATCAAGAAATATTTTCTTTGATAACTATAATACCATACAGTTGACTTCTGAGAAAAAACAGTGTTAAAAATATTATTGGTACATTGTGGTGAGAAATTATACTGAATCATTCAAATACATTGTTTTGTTTAACTCTTAGAATAACAAATGCAATTATTTGTACTTTTTTAATATCACAAATGAGAAAATTGTAGCTCATGAGAGGTTAGGTGACTTGCAGAAGGAAATGGCAACCCACTCCAGTATTCTGGCCTGGAGAATCCCAGTGACGGAGGAGCCTGGTGGGCTGCCATCTATGGGGTCGCAGAGTTGGATACGACTGAAGTGACTTAGCAGCATCAACATAGCTAGCTATTCATAGCTAGTAAAGTGTGGAATCATGAGTCAACATCGGGACTAAGCTAATTCCAAAGAATTTTTCTTTCTCTAATATTCTAAAATCCAAGGCAGATTGTGGGTACATCAAAACAAAGCCTTATAAAAAAATCTACAGTAGTCAGACTTATTGAGGCAGAGAGTAGAAAGATGGTTACCTGGGGCAAGATGGAAGGGAGTGGAGCAATGTTGGTGAAAGGACAAAAAGTTTCAGTTATATAAAAGGAATAAGTCCTGAAGATGTAATGTACATTATGGTGATAATGATTGATATTACTGTGCTGTGTACTTGAAATATGCTCAGAGTGTAGATCTTAAGCATTATCACCACAGAACAAAAGAAGGAAAATTTACAATGAAAAGTGGTTTATACATTAACTAAATTGACTGTGATGCTCATTTCACAACAGATACACACACACACACACACACACACACACACACACACACCAGGTGATACACCTTCAATAGATACCATTTCAGTCTGTTAATTAATAGTCAATAAAGGTTGGGGGGAAAGTTCATGTTGTCCTATCAAAAGAGGTAGTTTCCTCTAGAGAAACAAAAACTTTCCGCTCAAAAGATTATAGCAACTGCTCAAAAAGTGTGTTGCTAGTCCAATAGATATTCAATGTGGGAAATATAATGCATAGCTTACAGGATGATGCTAAACAATCATAAATCACCATGATGAACCTAAGAGTAAATTCATTTTGTTCTCAAAATTTTTATAATAAGAAATTTTGTCAAAACATTGAACTTTACTACATAAAGCAAATTATTGCTCAAAACTACAGAGGTGACCAAAATCCCAAATTGCAAAGCCACTCTACTCTTACTTCACATTGGATCCTGAAGTAGTTTCCAGGAATGCTAAATCTCTGTACATTGAGGTTAGAAAGCCAATCTATACTTAGTCTCCAGGCTTCCCTGTCCATCACAAACTTCCAGAGCTTACTCAATAAAGGGCAGAAATTGTATAGACCTAACAAAATCAGAAGATATTAATAAGAGGTGGGAAGAATGCACAGAAGAGCTATACAAAAAAGATCTTCATGACCCAGATAACCACAGTGATATG
This sequence comes from Bison bison bison, assembly GCF_000754665.1. Lineage (NCBI taxonomy): Eukaryota > Metazoa > Chordata > Mammalia > Artiodactyla > Bovidae > Bison > Bison bison. Next base: position 177,164 of record NW_011494751.1, read on the forward strand.
ATCACTCATCTAGAGCCAGACATCCTGGAATGCAAAGTCAAGTGGGCTTTAGGAAGTATCACTATGATCAAAGCTAGTGGAGGTGACAGAATTTCAGTTGAGCTATTTCAAATCCTGAAAGATGATGCTGTGAAAATGCTGCACTCAGTATTCCAGCAAAGTTGGAAAACTCAGCAGTGGCCATAGGACTGGAAAAGGTCCGTTTTCATTCTAATCCCAAAGAAAGGCAATGCCAAAGAATGCTCAAACTACTGCACAATTGCACTCATCTCACATGCTAGTAAAGTAATGCTCAAAATTCTCCAAGCTAGGCTTCAACAGTACATGAACCATGAACTTCCAGATGTTCAAGCTGGATTTAGAAAAGGCAGAGGAACCAGAGATCAAATTGCCAACATCTGTTGGATCAGAGAGAAAGCAAGAGAATTCCAGAAAAACATCTACTTCTGCTTTATTGACTACACCAAAGCCTTTAGCTGTATAGATCACAACAGCCTGTGGAAAATCCTTCAAGAGATGGGAATACCAGACCACTTTACTTTCCTCCTGAGAAATCTGTATGCAGGTCAAGAAGCAGTATTTACAACTTGACATGGAACAACAGACTGGTTCCAAATTGGGAGAGAAGTATATCAAGGCTGTATATTGTCACCTTGCTTACTTAACTTTTATGCAGAGTAAATCACGCAAAATGCCAGGCTGGATGAAGCACAAGCTGGAGTCAAGATTGCTGGGAGAAATATCAGTAACCTCAGATATGCTGATGATACCACCCTTATGGCTGAAAGTGAAGAACTAAAGAGCCTCTTGATGAAAGTGAAAGAGGAAAATGAAAAAGATGGCTTAAAACTCAGCATTCAGAAAACTAAGATCATGGCATCTGGTCCCCTCACTTCATGGCAAATAGATGGGAAAACAATGGAAAGAGTGATGGACTTTATTTTGGGGGGCTCCAAAAATCACTGCAGATGGTGACTGCAGCCATGAAATTAAAAGACACTTATTCCTTGGAAGGTAAACTATGATCAACTTAGACAGCATATTAAAAAGCAGAGACATTACTTTGCCAACAAAGGCCTGTCTAATCAAAGCTATGGTTTTTCCAGTAGCCATATATGGATGTGAGAGTTGGACTATAAAGAAAGCTTGAACACCTAAGATTTGATGCTTTTGAACTGTGGTGTTGGAGAAGACTCTTGAGAATCCCTTGAACAGCAAGAAGATCCAACCAGTTCATCCTAAAGGAAATCAGTCCTGAATATTCATTGGAAGGACTGATGCTGAAGCTGAAACTCCAATACTTTGGCTACTTGATGCAAAGAACTGACTCATTAGAAAAGACCCTGATGCTGGGAAAGATTGAAGGCAGGAGAAGGGGATGACAGAGGATGAGATAGTTGGATGGCATCACTGACTTGATGGACATGGAATTGGTCGTGGACAGGGAGGCCTGGTATACTGCAGTCCATCAGGTCACAAAGAGTCAGACATGACTGAGTAACTGAACCGAACTTAGTTGCTCAGTCTTGTCTGATTCTTTGTGACTGTAACCCACCAGGTTCCTCTGTCTATGGGGATTCTCCAAACAAGAATACAGGAGAAGGTTGCCATGTCCTCTTCCTGGTGATCTTCCCATTCCAGGGATCAAAGCCAGTTCTTCTGCATTGCAGGCAGATTATTTACCATCTGAGCCACAAGGGAAGCCCAAGAATACTGGAGTGGGTGGGTAGCCTATTCCTTTTCCAGGGAATCTTCCCAAACCAGGAATCGAACTGGGGTCTCCTGAACTACAGGTGGATTCTTTACCAGCTGAGATACCAGAGAAGTCCAGAAAGCTACTCACTTAACCCAAAAACCTATTTTGCTTGTGAAACAACTGAGGCTTGGAGAGCTGAAGCATCTTGCCAGCAAGTTGATGATAGAAATGGGAGTTACTCATATATGTTTGCTTACTACTCCAGAAAAATGGAGAATTGAGGAAATTTGGGGGTGAATAGTTTTAAATAAATGTCTATTAAAGACATTACTTTGCCAAGAAGAAAAAATAATGTAATATTTTATTTATACATGTCTATTTGTTTATTTCTTAGTTATATCCATGTGTGTAGGTGTTAGAACTGGAGATTTTTACTTTCTATTTTAATTTTAATTATTTTATTAGAATAGAATTATTAGATATTAATTAGAATTAAAATAGAACTTTTAATATTCTACTATAATTGATATAAATAATTTTATTAAATTAATAATATATAATTTTATTATGATTTAATAAATCAATGATAATTTTAACAGAATTTTAAATTATATTTTAATATAATTTTTAATTCTATTTTAATAACAATTTTAATTTTATTAATTAAAATAAAGCTATTTTAATTTTCTATTTTTTTCCCAGAGAATATCTGAGACACTCAATAAATATTTTACATAAGTGAATGTATTTTGAAGTGAAAAAAATGCCCTGCTTCATATCCCACTGCTATCACTTGAATAATTTACTTAATCATTTTGATTATATTCACTTACTCATTTACTTACTTTTCTTTCTGTAAAGTGAAGATGATAATAATAATACTTGGCTCATTGTAATTATCCAATGATGTAACACATGGAGGGTGTCTATACCTTAGAATGTTAATCGGGAGATGCAGGTTCAAGTTATCCATTTGCCACTTACTGACTTTGCTACCTCTGACAAGCCACTAAACTGCTCTAGCCTAGCTGGCAAACCCAGAAGAGTCTGAGTCTCTGTTTCTTCCAGGGCACTATCAGCACATAAAATTCTATGGGATTTTATGAACTTCTACCAAATAAGAACTGGCATGCATTGTACTTTTAAAGATGTCCTCTGTACAAGTGTTTCAACAGAAACCATTCTTTTGATGATTAAAAATTTGGAGGAAATCCTCTTCACTCATAAAATCTATGAGACTTAAGATTATTAGCATATATTTTACATCTACCAACCACATTAGTAGCTTTACTATTTAGTACAAAAATACACTAAGCAGTCAAATCTATATTTATAAAGATATATAATGCAAAATCTGAAAGAGACCTTTGCTGACATCTTGTTGCCCCATTTCTGGATGGCAAAAATGAAGAATTTAATGAAGACAATTGGGGAAATTTGAGCTGAACACAAACCTATTTGAAGTGAACTCATTCAGTGCATGGCGACTGTTTCCTTTGGCTGAATTCAGTGACGGCGGGTAGAGGAAGAAGCAGGAGTGTCCTAGTCAGGTTTTGCAATTGATCACACCAGTCTTAGTGTCAAGGCCCTCCTCATTTATAGCAACAGTATCTGTAGATGCACAACTGGTACTCTGCCAGCACACACACGTTACTTTAAGCCAAAGCCAAAAAGGTTACAGGCCAAAAACAAAAATCATAAGGTGGTAATAGAAGTAATGAGGATTGAATTAAAATCAATCTATCAGTATTAACAGGGGCTTCCCTGGTGGCTCATTAATAATGAATCCAAGGAAGGAGATACAGGTTTGATCCCTTGGTCAGGAAGATCCTGCAGAGAAAGAAATGGTAACTCACTCCAGTATTCTTGCCTGGGAAATCCCATGGACAGAGGAGCCTGGTGGGCTCCAGGGGGTTGCAAAGAGTCAGACACAACTTAACAACTAAACAATAGCAGTATCAGTACTAACATACATGTACTTTGCTCCAATCATTTATTTGTTACCCCATCCTGTTTTTTTCTCTAACATTTCTTTTTGCTTGCTGCTGCTGCTGCTGCTAAGTCGCTTCAGTCGTGTCCGACTCTGTGAGACCCCATAGATGGCAGCCCACCAGGCTCCCCCGTCCCTGGCATTCTCCAGGAAAGAACACTGGAGTGGGTTGCCATTTCCTTCTCCAATGCATGAAAGTGAAAAAGTGAAAGTGAAGTTGTTCAGTCGTGTCTGACTCTTAGCGACCCCATGGACTGCAGCCCACCAGGCTCCTCCATCCATGGGATTTTCCAGGCAAGAGTACTGGAGTGGGGTGCCATTGCCTTCTCCTCTTTTTGCTTATGAGGCCTTAAAAAATTTTCAATGTAGATATCATATAACTGATTCATACCTACGAAAAAATAATTCAAGCTTTGTGGCTTCATATTTTACATTTTTCCTCTAAAAGACTTCACATTTACATTGAGAAGTATGCAGAAACTCAGAAAAGCCTTTGGAGTAAGTACCAGCAGTATGAAATCTGCAATAAATTCATCTTCCACGGATGCCATCTTCTGTTGCTAAAGATCATCTGGGACTATTCTCCGCAGGAAGGCTATACACTGCCAAAGACAGTTCTTAAAAAAGGACAGTAGTGCTCATGTCCATCACTAGTGTATGCTGGCACATGTCTTTATTGACTTTAAAAAAAATCTATAAAATGAGCATCTATTCAATTTACCTCAGAGTATGTTGAAAATTAATAATTGAAATAATGCATACAAAGGCAACAAAAACAAAAATAAAAAAGTGGGGCTATGTCAAACTAACAAAAAATCTGTACAGCAAAGAAAACCATCAACAAATTGAAAATGAAACTTCCAGAATGAGAGAAAATAATCACAAATCATAATTCTGATAAGAGGTGAATAATATCCAAAATATGTAAAGAATTCATACAACTCAGCAAAAAAGAAGTCTAATTAAAAAATGGTAGAGGCTCTGAATAGACATTTGTCCAGAGATATACAGATGGCCAAAACACACAGGCAAAGACATTCTAATTATTAGGGAAATGCAAATCATGATGAGATAGAACATCTCTTAGAAAGGTTGAAAAGACAAGAAACAGGTATTGGTGATGTTATGGAGAAAAAGAAACTCTCTGGACTGTTGGTGGGTAAACTGGGGTGGCCACTAAGGAAAACTATATGGAGATTCCTCAAAAAACTCCAAAATTACCATATGATACAGCAATTCCATTTTGGGGCATTTATTGGAAGAAAATAAAAACACTAACTTGCAATGATATATGTACCCCTGTGTTCATCGCAGCATGATTTACAATAGCCACGATATGGAAAAAACCTGAGTCTATCAACCAATGACTGGATAAATGTAGTGCACAGGTATACCATGGAATATTATTCAGCAACAAAAAAGAAGAAATTATTGCCTTTCCAACTACATGGACGGAGTTTTAAGGCATTACGTTAAGTGAAATAAGTCAGAAAGTGAAAGACATATACTGTATGATTTCCCTTACAGGTAGATAATCTAAAAAAAAATAAATAACAAGTTCCTAGACTGGTGGTTGCCAGACGTAGGGGGTTGACAGTGGGCCAAATGAGTAAGGAAACTCACAAGGTACAAAATTCCAATTATGTGATAGTAAGTCATGGGGATGTAACGTACAGCATGGTAACTGTAGTTAACATTATATTGCATATTTGAAAGTTGCTAAGAAAGTAGATCCTGGAAGTTCCCATCACAAGGAAAGTAACTCTGTAACTATGTATGGTGATATTAGATATTAATTAGACTTACTTCACAATATATACAAATATAGAATCATTATGTTGTATACCTGAAATGAATGTTGTTATGTCAGTTACCCCTCAGTAAAAAATACAGGACAGGGAAGCCTAGTGTGCTGCAGTCCATGGGGTTGCAGAGTCAGATGTGACTAAGCAACTGAACAACAGAAAAATACATTTGTTCATATACACATATTTTTGATTGAGAACAAATATACGGATACTAAGGAGGAAAGTGGAGGTGGGAGGAATCGAGATTTGGGGATTGACACCTATACAGTACTGATGCCAATGTAAAAAAGAGAAAACTAATGAGAACATACTATATAGCTCAGGGAACTCTACCAAAGGCACAGTAGTGGTCTGAATGGGAAGAAAATCCAAGAGGGAGGGGATATATGTATATCTACGGCTGATTCATTTTGCTGTACAGTAGAAACTAATACAACATTGTAAAGCAACTATATTCTAATAAAATTAATTTAAAAAACAAAAAATACAAACAAAATATTATAAAAAGGGAAATACATGGACTTACAAAATAGCTTTGCCATAATAACTATTATTTTTCAAATTTACCATATTTAATATTACACCTTCTTTAACAATAGCATCTAGAGGTGATCATCTGCTGCCTTATGCTGATAAGCATTTCTGAAAAGCCACTAATACACTTTCTCTTAGCTGGAATTCCACTGTTACTTCTCCAGAAATGACTGTCTCTGCTTAGTACTCTGGGTACCAAAGGCTTGCCCCTAGATTTATATTTTTGCTCAAATACCACTGTTATATCCTGAAATTCATGAGTGGACATCTTTGTTTCTTTAAATTCCCAAGCTTCTACTTCCTATCTTAGCTAATCTTTTAGACTAAGTTTTACTGTTGTTGTTGCTTGGTTTTAACAAAGAAGCAAACCCAAACACAGAGAGACATTTATAAACATCAGAGAATGTTCATAAACTATGCCTGGGCTTATTTACTCCCTGACAGCTCACTGATTGCCTTGCCAATGGATAATAATAATAATCTTTATCTTCAAAATAAATTTTTCTCTTTGGCCATCAGATACCCACAGGTTCTGTTTTGTACAAGTTAATTCTCTGGCTTGTCCTGCATGCCCCCATCACCTGACTTTCCTTGTTCTGATTTCTGTCTTATGGTGGATTGGTTGTCTTTCCTCCTGGGAATAATTCTGCTGCCAGCTCTTAACACATTTGGCTTGTAGCACCCAAAAGCAGCTTTATTTGTGGTTAACTGGCTTTGCTCCAAAGAAAGCTGACTGGAACTAAAATCCATTCCTCCTATTCCATTTCACCCTGCCATACAACCAACTTTGAAGCCCCCGCATAAAACTTCCCCTAAGTCTTTCAACAATCACCATCAGTGTCCAAACCTATCCATCATTTTCTCCTTCATCTTAATCATACAATTAGAAGCAGAGGTTTGAAGCCACCCACAATAAGTGGCACACCTGGTTTGGATTTGGGGGTAAACTAATTTCAATCCCCATGCCTTTGATTCTGAAGAAAAGTGGTCATATAGCCTAATTAATGATGTATGTAAATATATGTAAATAAGCAGCATCGAACAACCTTCAACAAATGGTAACTGGCTATCATCATCATCATTCTCATTTTTTCATCCTTTCCAAACTTATATTTCTTACTCAACTTGAATACTACATAATTCCAATTCAGGACCAGATCTGTAAGATTCCACTTGGCTGCAGTTAGAAAGAAGAGTGTGTAAGGCCCAAAGCTGTAGAGCAGTACTTCCCAAGGACTGCTTCCCATTTGAATCATCTGCAGACATTTTAAAAGTTCTTTAGCCCAGATGAGACAAATTAAATCAACCCCTGGCAGTGGAGCCCAAACACCACTATTAAAGTTCCCAAGGTGATTCCTCTTGGCAGCCAAGGTTGAGGACCACTGTTCTCAAAGAGCCAGTGAGACTTCTAGGTCTAACTAGAAGCAAGTTGAGAGCTCTCTTAGACAAGCTAAAAACAGTGATTTGCTTTACGGCAGCAGTTTTCCTCAGTAGACCATCTGAGAGAACGAAGCAGCTGGTAGACTGCCTGGGACAGAAGGTTGATTAGGTATATAGAGAGTGCCTGAGTTTGACTCTTCACTGAGGAATTTAATAATTTCTATGTACCTTTGGCCAAGTTAATGTCTATAAGCTTTCTGGCTCAGATGGCAAAGAATCCGCCTGCAGTGCAAGAGACCGGGTTTATCCCCGGGTTGGGAAGAGCCCCTGGAGAAGGGACGGGCTACCCACTCCAGTATTCTTGCCTGGAGAATCCTATGGACAGAAGAGGCTGGTGGGCTACAGTCCATGGGGCCACAAAGAGTCAGACATGACTGAGAAATTAAGCAGACAGACACATACACACAGGTTTTTGTAAAGTGAGGATAAAAACAGCAATGATGTCACGGATATTGTGAGGATTAAATGAAATACCACAGATATCAGTTAACACGGGCCACATACTATGTACTCCATAAAATGTAGAATTGCCATTATTCTTGTTATTATTAAGAAAATGGGGGACTAGTCTTACTTCTGAGTTCTCATGAAAACTACGCAAAACTGTAAAGTAGCATTTTTAACTTAACTTGATTCGAATCACAAGCCAGCAAGTTGGAAAAAAGTAAATTGAAATCATGACTCAGGAATGAAGGAATATACTCTTTCAGAAGCATATTATCCCAGGGCCCATGCAACAATCAAGTTTCTGTCAAAATGTCTTCCTATCATGCTTCTCAAGTCATATCCCTTTAGAAATAGAAGATGTTTATAAAACATTCATTGCTTTTCAGGGGGGAACATCTTTCATCAGATTAGGGGGTCTGTGTGCCTGCAGCTACGTGTCTGGCATTGTACTAGTTTTCCCAGATTTCCAGAGCATGTAATTCTCATCTTTCATGAGCTGAGAGATATTAAATAATATGGTCAAGGATGGACTCTAGTCAGGAACAGATAATGGCACCTGAGCCCAGGCGGGGAGGATCCAATGTCATGATCTTTCCAACAGAATGCAAAGACAGGGTCTGGAAAAAGGTCAGTTGGACTACAGAAATGGAGAGAAGGTGAGGGGTGACAGTACCATCCTCCCCCTGGCAGCTTTATACTTTTCTTATCATCTCTCTTGCACCAAAGCGCCCTCCTGCTCTCTGTCCCAGCTACTCCTCTGGTATTGGCAGTGCCATTCAATCTCCCTGTCAATGTCTCTTTCTCTCTTCTGTAAGGGAAAAAGATAAGCACATTTTCAAAAAGAAGCACAAAGGGAGCTTATATATGTTAGTTGAATAATTATTAGAACTCCTAGGCTGTATTTAAAGATTTGGATAAGAGCCCTACACATGGGACTGAAGATAGAAGAGTGGCTTGAAACCCTGTCTTCTGCAATGCCACTATTTGCATAACCAACAGGACACTGTGTCAGTTTTGGATGAAAGATTTTTCACAGAGAAGGTTAAGATGAGAACAAGGGATTATGGTATATTCTAATGAAGTGCTGGACCCAGTAATTCTGCATCAATGTAGTTGAATAATTGCCTGCTTGTGGGGGTTTAGATGATTTGCTCAATTATATATGCTTTGGAAAAAACTAGAGAGTGTATCAGTGGCGACTGCTATAAAGCAGTGAGTGAGAAATCATTCATTAAAGCTGCACATTTTGATAGCTTCTGGCTCTCTGAAGTTTTCTGATTTGAAGCTCTAATCACTCCTGCTTATTCTCAACCATGAGTAAATTACTTGAGAAGCTTCAGACATGTTTTGCCCATCATGAAAATGCTCATTTTCCTCCCAAATAAAAGGAAAATAAAATATTACTTTCAACTGGTGATAAAAAGCTTTAAAATAAAACAACTTGTGCCTGAAACTAGTTTGGAGCTCTGTACTAAATAGGAGAAACTTGACAAAATAAAAGGAAACAAAAACTATCAAAGTCTTATGTTTGTACTAGCTTATAAATAATTAAAATATAGACACCACATGTAGCCCACATCCAGGGATTCTAATGTTAATATTTTGTTGCTGTCATATAAACAGAGTCTGAATCAGCCAAGGTTAAATATCATGAATTAGAAAGTGTGTGTGTGATCATAAAGCATCGTCACGACCACTATAATTATCAATACAGTTTAGTGAGTTTCACTTATTCTTATATCACCAGCGTTTCAGGTGCTGGTGGTACAAGAATAAATAAGAGAGTGCACAACTCTAAAGAATTCACTTTCTGATCCATTTGGGAATACTTTCAGAATTGTGTACTATTTTGGAGAACAGGTGCTCCCATATGATTCAGAAGTTAAGGTTTGGTTTAGAAAAAGATATCTCAACATTCATGGTTGAAGTGTGTAATCTTTATAATTCTTTACACAATTAAAACAATTATAGCCTTAAAGAACTTTCAAATAATGGAAATAAAAATAATTTTATGAGTAAAATTTCATTTGAACTTGAAAACATTTCAGAAATCAGATCAGCTATTTTGTTGTTGTTCGCCTTTTACAAAACTGAAGGCCAAACATTTCAAGTGATTTTACAAACTTGAGCATCATCTGTTTATAAACCTGTTTATTCTATTTCTAAATGTTCATTCAAAAATTATTTATTTTGTGACTTCTAGATGCTCATCATCACCTATATTGAGGAAAGCAATAAAAAAAAAAAACTCCATCCCCTCTTGGGGTATGCATTGCAATTGCAACAAAGTGATATTAATATTAGTGAGCAGCCCTAAAGATGTGATACTAATAGGTTTATTTTCTGGAATTATATTTCCTATCATTTATGAATTTGATCCTCACATTCTGCACGTTTTACGCTGTGTCATGTGGCTATACTTGGATAAAGAATCAGTAATCCTGGGTTCTTGTTTTGAGAGGTTTGGAGCCTCTCGCTTTTACTGCGAACACCAGGATCCCTACAAATAACACATGAACAACGCCACTAGTCAGGAGCTATCTCAAATTCCTGTCGCGAGGATCCAGGGAACAGAGATTTCTCGAAGCACTTTTTGACCAGTAAAGCATTGCATTTATTTGCTGTGCATCCTCCTACTTCCTATGTTCTTAGCTCTTTAATCATAAGCTTCCTTTTTTTTTGACCCTCTCTTTTTTTTTCCTGCTTTTTCTTTCTTATCTAACCTAGTGTCAGACAAGAACACAGAGATGCAATGGAGACTGATTACATCTCTCCCATGTTAGATTTGGCTTTATGGACATATATCAAATATCTGAAGTGTTGTGGGAATCACCGTTTTGGTTCCACATACTCCAGATTGATAATCTAGCCATTTAGATTTGGTAACCATTATGCATTATGCATCAGAACACAACACATCCCATTTTAGCATCGCTTTATGACAGAAAAATGAAGGAGGTAGGGTGGAGAGGCATATCTATAGGAGGAAGGTGTGTTTTGAGAAAAAGCTTATATATATATATATATATATATATAGTTGTTGTTAACTTCATATTACCTAGGTTATCCAACCAAAGGTGAAAAATTTTCACTAACCAGTGTTTGTTGGTTTTGATTCTTAGGATCAGGAGTATTTGGATATATAACTTCTCTAAAGGCTCTGTGATTCTTAGTTGTTCTTCTACTGTGTCTCATTGGCAAAGGTTCATAAATCCTATCTTTTTTTTACATTTGATATGTTATCAGTTTTTATCAGCATGTCGTAAGTTATGCTGGGGCTTTTGGAATTTCCATTTGGTAAAATATTTCAGGGGTAAAGCTCTTAACAGCCTGCAATTTGATCTAAATGGAGACTAATGGATCAGGCAGAATAAATTCTCCCTAGAGATGGAATAGGCAAGACATCCCACTGGTTCGGTTTACAGGAGTCTTCCAGTGTCTCCAATATCTGCCAGAATGACAGGGCAGAGTAATCTATTTGACTTTGCATAGCTCTTCTTACTAACACATTTACTTAAAGACAGACAAACATCTAACTGATTTAAGCCTCAGTCTCTTTCGGAACATACTTGAGAGAAGGGAACTATTTAATTCCCTGGCTGGAACCAATCAAAACGAGAAGCATAAATTGAATTAATACCCACAGTCTCCTGGACAGCATGAAGGCTTGACATGAAGGCTTAGCTCTTTTCACACAGTCTGGCTGCATAGTGCAGCTTCGCTCCTAGAGGAGAGACGGTCCTCTCCAAGCAGGGATCCTTCCATAGTACCTTCCCATGCTGATCAACCAGAACCCAAGGCATTCTCAGGGGCTGGATCATTTAAGGAGAACAAAGTATCAATTTGTACACAAAAGCAAGCCACTGAGATGAGGGCTGGCACTGGGGACTATTTCTGCAGCAAGAAGGCAGTTGACAGGGCTGTCTTCTCAACAGGGAAACTGGAAAAGTGGCCACTAATTGCTCTGTTCGAATAAGTATCCCACAGTTGTGCATCCTGAATCTCCTTGCCAAGGTTTTTCTTGATGTCCCTCAGTAATTTTCCAGAGACTTTATTTCCAACTGGGAGATGCTGATTTGAACATGTCCCCACATTCTAGATGACACTGGAGAAAATTAAATGTCTTTACTTCTCATTTTTATTTTGAATAACCAGAATAGTACTACATTTTAAGACAAAAGTTTAATCTGCCCATGTTGGATTTTTTTTTTATTCTGAAGATTTTACGTATAACATTATATGGAGCTTGTACTGAGAAATGGTCAAACTATCTGGGGAGAAACAGCAATGTGTTTCATTTCCTTCTACATCTTTTGAAAAATAAACTGATAAGAATGAGAGTTTTTCAGTTATTAGTCCTCCCAAAGTTTCTTTCCCTAACACTTTGTAAAATGCTGATAGAAAACAACTGTGTCCTTACACTATCCCCAGCAGCTACTGTTTTTAAAGTAAATTTTAAATAGAATGCTTCATAAGTTTGAATAGACCTCTTAAGAAAACAGTGAAAGGCACTGTCTCCACTTAACCAGTATATAGACTGAATTCTCAGGAAAGAATCCTTACCCGGGTCTGCTTGAGCCATGACAACAATTAGCAGTAAATCTAGAGAGTTCTAAGTTCAGTGCTAGGTGCAAGGGATAATGAGATGATAAAAGTGTGTCTCTGGCTCTTACGAAGCCAGAGCACAAGTGCAACAAGACAGGGTAAGGCATGACTAAGAGGTAGGCCAGGATGGACAGGTGTCATCAGGAACAGTCATCTTTGTTCCTCATTCATCAAACATCTAAGTGATGTAGTCAAACAATTTAGGTTTGAGTACTAGCTAGGCAACTTACTTCTCCTTGCCCTTGGAAAAAGTACCTAATCTATGTATACTGCAATTTTTCACCTTTTAAACAGGGATAGCAATAATAGCTACTTCATTTGGTCTTTGTTAGAATTAAATTAATTAATACATATAAATTACTTAGAAGAGTGGTTAGTACACAGTAAGTGTTGAGCAAGTGTCTGGCATACACAAATGTCACTACAACTGTGGATAGGTTTATAGTAAAAGGTACAACCTAGTTACTAGTAATACCTAGACACCCGTATACAGTAGTAGTAGTGGCATAGAGCTTTTGCACTGCAGTGTTAAACTGTATGATCCGCTTGTGGGTGAAAATGGCAAGCAAAGTACATGTGTAGACCCTCTGATCCAACACTTAGCAATGATGGGTGACATGTCCAATGAGGAAGCCAATATAATGGAACTTCACTAAATGTAAGTAAAGTATGTTTTTACCAGACACTAAACAAACAAACAAAAACTGTAGTCTTTCTGATCGCTGTATCTGCAACCATGCAGGCCTGGAGAGTTTGGGTCCTACAGGGGAAAGGAGAAAGGAAATTGTTCAATTTGCTTCAAGTCATGGTCAGAGATGGGAGTTTTCTGACTTCAGAGATAAGGCTAAAATAAAGAAACCAATATGTTCATAGCATTTATCAACTCAGCTTCAGCATCAGGAGCTAGACCCATGAGAGAGTGCAAAATAAAGATATTTTCAGCCATTTACAAACAAAGTTTTTCTACCCATAGAAGTTCAAGAGGAGGGAAAAAACCCATGAAGGATATATTTTAATATGAATAAAAGTAAACTCAATGGAAAGCATAAGAGCTGGAAATGGTGAGGAAAACTTAATTGACTTTTAATTATAATACATATGTAATTGTTTGTGATTAAAAAAAAAAAAAAAAAAAAAGCCCAGATGTCTTTAATGGAGAATTACATCAAACATTTAAGGAAAAAATAATATCAAGCCATAAAATTCTTGCAGAATATAGAAGTAGGAATACTTCCAGGCTCATTTTATGATAACTACATTACACTCACAAAACCAGGACAAGTCTTTAAAAGGAAAGCAAACTACAAACTAACCATCCTCATGAGCATAGTTCCAAATTATTTTGATGAAAATTGTAAAATAAATCCAGCAATGTATAAAAGTTTAACACATCATGATCAAGTAGAATTTTTGCAGAAATGCAGGTTAGTTTAATGTTTTAAAAAACCAACTAAGGTAATTCACAATGTTATTTGAGTATTTGAAAGAAACATATCATTTCAACATATGAAGGAAATGCATTTGGCAAACTAGGAATAGAATGAAATCTGAAATTCTCTTATTATAAAGGGCATCTACAATCAACATACCTCACTCAATGGCAAAAGAATAAATATTTTCTTTTTAAGATTGAGACTATGCAAGAATATAGAGCCACACAAATTTTATCCATCATGTATTGGAGAGCTTATACAGTGCATGGATACTAGGAAATAGAAGTCACTGGGGCCTGTTTTAGTAACTGCCTACCACTGCAGCTAAAAGGCAAATACAATCACTTCAATGCATGTGTTCAGAAGTCTTCAGAACGCTCTACTCACTTATGATTTACAAAGAACAAATGTTCTTACAGTCTGAAAATATAATGTGGGAGAGAAATGTCTTAAATCATCAAGGCATATATTAACCCAACTGCTACTTAATGGCGAAAATTTAAAAGCACTCTCAATAATTCAAAAATATAGGAAGTTTGACTTTCCTTATTATTTCTGTTTAACATTTGCTAAACAGACAATAGAATAAGTAAAAGAAATCACAGCTATATAAGTTAGGGGAAAAACTAAAAGCCCTTTCCGTTTTTAGAATGTATGATTATCTACATATGTTCAGACATTTACTTCATAATGAAAATGTAACATGGAGACAAAAACTTAGTGTGTGTAGATATCAGTATGAAGAAATTAGAAAATATATTCATAATATAACAGCATATAAGAATATATGTAAAACTTCTAAGAGAGAAGAAGAACTATTCGTGAAGTAAAGAATTGACTGAATGGGCTGATACACCATGCTCTTGGATGGGAACACTGATGTTAAGATAACAATTCTTTCTAAATTATTCTATTAATTGAATATGGTTTGAATCCAAACCACATTTAAATACAACTGAATCAATGTAGCACTAAATTTAAACAGAAGAGCAAAGGGTCACAAATAGCAAGACTATTGAAAAAGAACAATTGAAATCACTTGTTCTACCAGATATTATGTCTAATTTAAAACTAAAATAATTGAGAGAAATTAGTTCGGGTGAGAGAAAATAGAAGTTACAACACAGACTAACTGCACTAAATACAGAAACAATAAATTAAAGTAAAATATATTAAAAAATAGATTTGGCACATAAATAATACTATAAATCAGTGATTAAAAAACAGACTTTAATATATAGTGTTTTAATAGTTCATTATTTATATGCAGAAAAGTAAAATTGACTCTTTACTTCACATATAACTCTAGGTATACTGAAGATATAATGTCAAAAGTAAAATTCTAAAATGTTAGGAAAAAATCTGTAAATTAATGTTATTACCAGAGTATACAGAAAGGATTCTTAGATTAAGTACCAAAAAAAAAAGCACAAAACATACAAGATTAAAAATTTGATGTTGTGAAAGATGAAATTTGTACAAAATAAAGAAAAGGGTAAAAGCAAGCCAGCATAGACTTCCATGAAATACTTGTAATGTATGAATGATAAATGGATTTTTATGATTTTTAATGCTGAAAATTCATAAAAACTCAAGTATCTATATGAAAGAATAATCATTCTCTTATAAAAAAGGATAAAAAGGAGTAAATTTAAAGGACTAATAGATATAAAAAAGCAATCAATCATCCTTTTGATAAAAAAATACAATATAAAACAAATATTAGTTACTATTTTTATCCCTTCCCTTTGACCAAAAATTATTATTTTAAAAAAGTGGGACAATACTAATGTTTTGGGGTATGTGAAACTATCCACTCTTATTAGGATAATCAACTGTGCCAGTCTGCCAAGATGCCTCTGCTAACACTGAGGAAGTTCCAGGCAAATCAGAGCCAGATAGTCACGGCAATGGGACTATTGGTATAACAATTGGTATAACAACTCTAAAGGGCAATATTGCATTACTTAGCATTTCATGTGGTATTTTACTTGCAAAAGCAAAATCTAATAATAACATAAAACATTCATCCAAGAGAGAATAAATAAACTGTGGTGTATTTATGCAATGAAACACAATAGAATGCAAATAAAACAAACTAGAATACTGGTTCTCATACTTTGGCATGTATCACAATCATCTATTGGGCACCTATGATAAACAATTCAGAGACTCGGGCTTGTTGCAATAGAAACAGACTTAGACTTTTTGATTTTGATACGCATTAAAGTATGAGAACAACTGAATGAGAGATATATCTATTAGCAAAGATAAAGGTCCACACCTGATAGGCAGGAGAAGCAAGTTGCAGAGTGCCACACAAAGTACAATTTAATTTAAACTTTTCTCCAACACAAGACTATATTATGTTTAGGAATATGTAAATATATATTACATATTCAAATATGCATGAGAATGATAAACAGTAAATTCATGTTTAGGATTACCTTGGTAGAGGGTAATAGAATCAGAAGGTTTTTTTCTCCCAGGGGGCTTTAACTGTGTCTCAGTTATCATATATTTTCTAAAACAATGAAACTGTAGTAAACATAACATAATGTTAAGATTCAATTTAGTGAGAAAGTGAATACTTGTATATTTCAGATATTTCACAAAATAATTTTAAGATTATAAGACTATGTATATGTTATGACTCTTATTTTGTGAAAACATATTCAATAATTTATATGGTTACAGAAGGAATGACATGGCCATAGATTTTAATTATCTACAGCTACATTTATGTATATTAATTACTGGAAAATCTCCTTGGGCTGGGATTAGTCAGGGTGATATAATTAGAGGTGATTTTTATTACTTTCTGTTTTATACACACACACATGCACACATATATAAATATATATATATATATTAATCAGGGATACCATTAACACAATAAGTTAATAGCATATGATTAGCTAGAATTTGCAGGTACACTTTTCAAATTGGTTTAAGTGACTATGAATGACTTATTTGGCTATTTCTTGCTTTGTTGTATATAGTATGATAAATACTGATCATAGAATATACTAATTTTTGTATTTATGCTTCATAACTAGACCATCATTAAATGCACGCTATAAATGCACATTATCTTCACACATGAAAGATTGTGAAAATTCTGACTTTTAAATTATCATGTGTCTTTGATTAGTATTCTTCTAACCTGTAGGAAGGGGCAAATTGACCCATATATACTGACTTTCATCATCTGTTATACAGCACATTGGACAGTGTTCAACCAATGGGCTTATTTGTAAATTAAGTGAAACAGATTATGTCCGAAAACTACTTCATCTATTCTGGCTTTAGAAGAGTTTCCTAACAAATGTCACCACTTAGAGAAAAGCTGACAGAAATAGTTGCAAATTAGGCTTTGCACAGTCCATGGGAGTAATGTGGCTACAGTGTGGTGTGCACACCTTAGAAAGTTGCAACAAAGACAAAAAGCCCTCATAAATTATTCAGAAAGGTCATTTTAGATGAATTTTTGTAGGGTGATATAAAAGAATGCTTTCTTTCAACTGTCAGTTTGATATGAATTGAAGTTTCAATAATAGGGAGCTGTATAATTTGCTGCAATTTACACTGTTTTTAATCCTGTAAAACTGTCAATAAGCATAAAAATTATATTATAGCAATTTGATGGTCAAAGCAGAAAAATTGTTAACAATATCAGAGAGAGAGAGGAAGTCTATGTCTGATTCATTTTTGGTTTAACTTGAGTTTGGGATGGTTTGCTTGATTGTTTTGCAGACATCAAGGTTTACCTATATAGGAATATTTATGACATCTCACCTAGCTTAGGTCCTGGGCTTTTGTAAAAGAGAAATTTTAGCCTAGTTACAAAGAAGCAGGGGTGGAAGAGCAAAACAAAATTTGGAAAAATGAAGAAATAAAAGCCCTTAGAAATAGTTTTGTGATCAAAATTTCTTATTTCACCTCTCACCCACTTTAATTCTTGAAGAGGACAGAGAGCAGAGAGGATTTCCAATTCATTCATAGAACAATGTTTCTAAGCAAATAACCTGAAAGGAATTCTGAAAGAAATTCGTAGGTAATGGTGCTACATAATGAAGAAGAGAGCAAAATTAGGTCTTTTAGAATTTACTAATGAATTGCTTAAGGTCTTGGATGAACTCCATGAAAAGGAACATTATGTTAAAGATACAGAAATACATGCTTGAATAATAATGCTTCTAAGATATCAGCACCAAAACTTTATATAAGCTTTCATTTAATCTTAAAATTAAACAGAAAAATAAGACTACTTATTAAATTCAATGCAACACTGCCAATAGTTAATGCGATACTTTTTCCAAAGAACTTCCCAGAAAAGTAGGGTTACTGGATCCAAAGGATGGAATCTGAAGTTATGAAGTCTGCTTGTAGTTGGGAAAGTTATACATAGGAAAAGAATTGGAATTTTAAAACCAGAGTGTCCTGGAGGCCACATGTGGATTCAGAATAGTCTGGAATTGAAGGGAGGTGTCCTGCTTGATTTTTGCAAACAATCTATTTATATTCATGTATAGTCCATTATTTGGGTAAATGTTTCCTGAATCTCTTCTACATGCCAGATTATTCCAGCACTTCAGATATTTCTAGTAACATGGGGCATGCATGCTTACTCACTTGTATCTGACTCTTGCAAGCCCATGGGCCTATAGCCCACCAGGTTCCTCTGTCCATTGGATTTTTCAGGCAAGAATACTGAAATGTGATGCCACTTTCTTCTCCAGGGAATATTCCTGATCTAAGGATTGAATCCACATCTCCTGTATCTCCTGCTTGGCAGGCAAGTTCTTTACCACTGAATTACCTGGGAAGCCCAAATTAAAGATAAGTCCAAGTTAATACCTATATTGCCTTCTTTAGTTTGGCAGAAGTGTCAGCTGGAAGGAATCACAAAAACCTCATAGGAAATCTGGATTTGGTAAGAGTATCAGGGCTGGAGTTATACTCAAATACCACATGGAAATCTTCTCAATGGCAACAAAGAAAGTGCACTTCTTCCTATACTCTCTGTCTTAACTGTGTAGTCTAATAAACCTACGTGTGTGTCAAGAGTTAAAATTGCCTGTCATTTCCCTAGACTTATCTAGAAATAAATGTAAGTTGTTTCAGTTCAACAATTTAGGCTGAATTGCTTCACCTTTTAATGGGCTTGAGTCACAGTTTCTTTTACTAGTGGTATTAGATTTACAGTCCTTTTCAAATGTATGTATATTTAAATGTTTTGACCTTAATTAGTAACACAAGGATGGAGATCTGAACTGAATGAAGAAGACTCTGATGTTAAACGATTTTTCACTGGTGTTTAAACTATACCTAAGTTAAAATTAACTCCTTAGGAAGATGAGCTGCCCTAATAGATTCTTCAGTTCAGTTCAGTTCAGTCGCTCAGTTGTGTCCAACTCTTTACAACCCCATGAATCGCAGCACACCAGGCCTCCCTGTCCATCACCAACTCCCGGAGTTCACCCAGACTCACGTCCATCGAGTCAGTGATGCCATCCAGCCATCTCATCCTCTGTCGGCCCCTTCTCCTCCTTCCCCCAATCCCTCCCAGTATCAGACTCTTTTCCATTGAGTCAAGTCTTCGCATGAAGTGGCCAAAGTACTGGAGTTTCAGCTTCAGCATCATTCCTTCCAAAGAAATCCCAGGGCTGATCTCCTTCAGAATGGACTGGTTGGATCTCCTTGCAGTCCCAGGGACTCTCAAGAGTCTTCTCCAACACCACAGTTGAAAACATCAATTCTTCGGTGCTCAGCTGTCTTCACAGTCCAAATCTCACATTCATATATGAATACTGGAAAAACCATAGCCTTGACTAGATGACCTTTGTTGGCAAAGTAATGTCTCTGCTTTTGAATATGCTATCTAGGTTGGTCATAACTTTCCTTCCAAGAAGTAAGCATCTTTAATTTCATGGCTGCAGTCACCATCTGCAGTGGTTTTGGAGCCCCAAAAAATAAAGTCTGACACTGTTTCCACTGTTTCCCCATCTATTTCCCATGAAGTGATGGGACCGGATGCCATGATCTTCATTTTCTGAATGTTGAGCTTTAAGCCAACTTTTTCACTCTCCTCTTTCACTTTCATCAAGAGGCTTTTTAGTTCCTCTTCACTTTCTGCCATAAGGGTGGTGTCATCTGCATGTCTGAGGTTATTGATATTTCTCCCAGCAATCTTGATTCCAGCTTGTGTTTCTTCAGTCCAGAGTTTCTCTTGATGTACTCTGCATATAAGTTAAATAAACAGGGTGATAAAATACAGCCTTGACATACTCCTTTTCCTATTAGGAACCAGTCTGTTGTTCCATGTCCAGTTCTAACTGTTGCTTCCTGATCTGTATATAGGTTTCTCAAGAGGCAGATCAGGTGGTCTGGTATTTCCATCTCTTTCAGAATTTTCCACAGTTTCTTGTGATCCACACAGTCAAAGGCTTTGGCATAGTCAATAAAGCAGAAATAGATGTTTTTCTGGAACTCTCTTGCTTTTTCCATGATCCAGCAGATGTTGGCTCTTAGAGCTAATAGACTCTTAGAGCTAATCAATTAATCTGTAAGTAGCATGAGAACAATGGTTTTCAACAATGGCTGCACATTACAGTCACCATGCAAGTATTTTAACTTCTGACTTTGAGCTCCACTACAGAGCATTTAAATCAGGATGTCCGTAAGTGGACCCTATGCATCAGTGCATCTACAGGGATTCTGACACCCCACCCATATTAAGAATCACTGTTAAGGAACAGTATTTTTAAATATGTGTTCTTCATATCTTCTACATCAATATCATCTGGGATGCTGGTGCCAACTGAATATCTGAACCAAATTTGGGTGCTCAGGAATGATGTCACTAAGATGATGAAAATAAGAAGCCCTGGTTAGAGATTCCCTTATGGAAAAGAGACTTTTTTAAGGTGGACCAAAGTACCTTAGTGAGAACCCCCAAAACCAGTTAAGAAATTGTAGCATCCAAAGCAATACAAAATCAAGAATAACTACATCAAAGTGGGTAAGAAACTTCATTGCTTGTATAGACCTTCCCCTAGCCGTTACTGTGGCATAATCATAAGAAAGTTCCCAAAACATGGTTACTCTCTTAGGAATGAAAGACAAGAGTGGAATGTTCATACACTATTTTGGCATTTTGAGGGACTGCCCAAGGATCTGTTTTCTATCTTACTTGATTTGGAAAACTAAAGGAAACTTAGTTTGAAATGCTGAGCTGGATGAAGCACAAGCTGGAATCAAGATTGCAGGGTATCAATACCTCAGATACGAAGATGACACTACCCTTATGACAGAAAGTGAAGAGAAATTAAAGAGCCTCTTAATGAATGTGAAAGAGGAGAGTGAAAAAGTTGGCTTAAAGCTCAGCATTCAGAAAATGAAGATCATGGCATCCGGTCCCATCACTTCATGGGAAATAGATGGGGAAACAGTGGAAACAGTGTCAGACTTTATTCTGGGGGGCTCCAAAATCACTGCCGAGGGTGATTGCAGCCATGAAATTAAAAGACACTTGCCCCTTGGAAGAAAAGCTATGACAAACCTAGAAAACATATTAGAAAGCAGTGACATTACTTTGCTGGCACAGGTCCATATAGTCAAAGCTGTGGTTTTTCCAGTATGGATGTGAGAGTTGGACTATAAAGAAGGTTGAATGCCCAATAATTGATGCTTTTGAACTGTGGTCCTGGAGAAGACTCTTGAGAGTCTCTTGGACTGAAAGGAGATCAAACCAGTCAATTCTAAAGGAAATCAATCCTGAATATTCATTGGAAGGACTGATGCTAAAGCAGAAGCTCCAATACTTTGGCCACCTGATGCAAAGATCTTATTCTTTTCACTCACTGGAAAAGACCCTGATGCTGGGAAAGATTGAAGGCAAGAGGACAAGGGGATTACAGAGGACATGATGGCTGGATGGCATCACTGATGAATGGACAAGAGTTTGAGCAAACTCCGGGACACGGTGAAGGACAGGGAAGCCTGATGTGCTATAGTCCATGGGGCAGCAACAGTCAGATACAATGAGCAACTGAACAACAACAACAAAGGAAACCTGCATAGTTTGAGTGCCCAGGGGGCTACTGAGAACAAAATTGAGCACAGTGGATTAATGAGGCACCAGAAGAGACTGTATAAGTGCAGAAAGATGCTGGGGAGAACAAAAGATCATGAACTCCTGAAAAATAAATGACAGAACAATTTAGCTGGGGAATTATACACATGAGCTCAGAGAAGGCATATTCCTAAAAAA
The DNA here is from genome assembly GCF_000754665.1 of Bison bison bison. Taxonomy (NCBI): domain Eukaryota; kingdom Metazoa; phylum Chordata; class Mammalia; order Artiodactyla; family Bovidae; genus Bison; species Bison bison. The sequence continues at coordinate 199,392 of NW_011494751.1, forward strand.
GGTTTAAAAGGCCCCCAGGATTTCTAGGTGGGATGATTGGTAAAAAGTCTCTCCTGGTACAAAATCAGTAAAGAATGGCTGCTGCTGCTGCTGCTAAGTCGCTTCAGTCATGTCTGACTCTGTGTGACCCCATAGACGGCAGCCCACCAGGCTCCCCCGTCCCTGGGATTCTCCAGGCAAGAACACTGGAGTGGGTTGCCATTTCCTTTTCCAATGCATGAAAGTGAAAAGTGAACATGAAGTTGCTCAGTCGTGTCCGACTCTTCTCGACCCCATGGACTGCAGCCTACCAGGCTCCTTCATCCATGGGATTTTCAAGCAAGAGTACTGGAGTGGGGTGCCATCGCCTTCTCCGAAAGAATGGCAGAGGTATCTATTTTTCAACTACCCAACTTTCAACAAATGATAGCAAGGCATACAGAGAAACAGGAAAATATGGCCCAGACAAAGGAAGAAAATAAATCTCCAGAAACTAACACTGAAGATTCATATATCTATACATCTCCTAATACAGAATTCAACGTTACATTTTTATTTTATTTTATTTTTAAACTTTACAATATTGTATTAGTTTTGCCAAATATCTAAATGAATCCGCCACAGACATTTTTAAAAGTTGCTCGGTGAACTAAGACAACACAAACAGACAACAAAATTAAAATAGGAAAACTATACAAGAATAAAATGAGAATATCAAAAAGAATATAGAAACTATATATATATAATAACAAACCAAAGTTTAGAGCTAAAGAATATGATAACTGAATTGAAAAATCTGCTAAAAGTTCAAATCAGACTTGATCAAAGAAAAGAAAGAAGTAGCAAACTTGAAGAGACATTATTTAAAATTACTGAGGTAGATGAAAAAAACAATTAAGAATGAAGAGAAGTGAACAGAGCCACAAGGGATTTATAAGATACCAAGAAGTAACCAATACACAGGAGTCTCAGGAAGAGCGAGAAAGAGAAAAGTGCAGAGTGCCTATTTAAAGAAATAATTGCCAAAAATGACCCAAATTTGAGGAAGAATGTATGTATAAAATTTCAAATATCTCAATAAGTTCCAACTAGGAAAAACCTAAAGAAGCCCACACTGGGACATGTTATGATCAAATCATTATAATAAGAAGCCAAAGTCACAAAGAGAGACTCTTGAAAACAGCAGAAAAAGTGATTAGTCACACGTAAGAGATAAGGATGAGATTATCAGTGCATTTCTCAACATAAACCTTGCAGGCTGCAAGGAAGAGAAATGATATATTCAAAGAAATAAAAAAGTAAAAATAAAATTGCCAACCAAAAATATTATATCTGGCAAAGCTGTCCTTCCAAAATAATGACAAACTTAAGACTTCTTCACATAAACAAAAGCTGAGAGTTCATCACCAACACGAGTCCTGTAAGAAATGAAAAAGGGAGTGCTTCAAGTTGCAACAGTATTATGCTAAACACCAACAGAAAAAGAATAAGAAAATACGGACTCTGGTAAAGAAAATATAGAGACAAATACATAGAGAGGAAACTCAACTAAAATCAGAAATTAAGGAGACATTATAACTGCTACCACAGAAATAAAAATTATAAGCATACTTATGAACAATTATACAACAATAAATTGGATAAAAAATTTTAAATACTAGAAACATAAAATTTACTGAGACAGAATCATGAAAAAATTAGAAACCTATAAACAAATAAACCTATAAACAAATCTATAGCCTATATGGAGACTGAATTGGTAATCAAAAAACATTCCAGTAAAGAAAAGCCCAGGACCAATTCACTTCACTAGATAACTGTAACACACACTGAAAAAATTAACACAGTTTATTCTTATATTATTCCAAAAACCAGAAGAGGAGAAAACACCTTCAAATTTATTTTATGAGACCAGCATAACTCTGATACCAAAGATAGACAAAAGAAAAGTAGGGACCGATATCCCTGATGAACATGGATTCAAAAATCCTCAACAATACACTAGCAAGACAAATTTCACAGCACACTGAAGAATACACCCTGCCCAAATGGGGTTTATTCCTGGATTGCAAGGATGGTTAAACACACAAAATTCAATGTAATACACCACATTAATACATCACGAAATGAAGAACAAACTACATGACCATCTCAAGTGTTGCAGGAAAAGCAACTGAAAAGATGCAACATGCTTTTTAACATAAAAACAAAAGTGAAGCCAAGACATAAAAGCAATAACAGTAACCCCTGAAAACTGTTAAGGCTACACTTCAGTTTATAATGCATAAAGAAGAGATATCATTTACAGCCTGCCCACACACACACCATCCAAAAGTAGAGTATTCCTATGAAATCTTTCCTAAGTGTAAATTGAAGCAATTACTTTGGAGCACATTTTTCTAATAATGCACAAAATAAGTGAAGATAAAATACAGATGCTTACAGACACAGTTCAGAGATATAGCAGCTTGATGCTGAGATGCTGGGTTGGTAGTCTCTAAGCCTGGGGTGCCTGCTGCCACTATAATGGTTCACTACAAAACGAATGTCAAAACCTAACCTGTTTTAATTTTTTTCCCCTTTTTTCGCACAAAAAATTTTTTTCTTCAAATTTCTTTCAGTTAGCAAAAACAGATACTACTGTATGTCCCTCAAAAAAGTCAAATTTTTGAAAAGTGGGAGTATCTATATGCCCCCAAGTTTCCATGTATCAAATGTGGGGAAGGATATCTGTCTTCTTTTGGATATCACCTTAAGACTGAGCATTGCATACAGGTAGATAAATTATCTTGATTTGCTCATGAAACATGATGGGTTAAAGAATCCACCTGCCAATGCAGAAGACACAAGAGTCCGGGTTTGATCCCTGGGTCTGGAAGATCCCCTGGAGGAGTATATGGCAACCCATTTCCTCATTCTTGTATATAAAGTATTCTTGCTTGGGAAATCTCATGGACAGAGAAGCCTGGAAGGCTACAGTCCATGGGGTTCCAAAAGAGTCGGACACGACTGAGCATGCATGATGGATTGAACTCTATTGCTGAAAGGGGAACATATTGCTATCTCCACTACAACCACCTTTAATGGGAAAGATGCTTCTACCAAAGCAATTTTATGGGTAAAGAAATATAACATGTCATTCACTCCTGGCCTCTTTTGCTTTTGATGCTGGGATCTAGTCTGTTCTCCCATTACAAAGATCTACACAATGTGTGTTTATACTGAAGGAGTAAAGAAAGCACAGAAATAAAAGAGACTCTACCCATCACAAAGCAGAAGCATTGAAAGATCATTTGAAAAACTAAGCTAGGGATAATATATCAAACCTGTGATTTGTCGAGCTTTGCCACTGTGGTTCAAACCACAATATGCTTGGCATGTGTAAAAATCACTCTCAGATTACTCAGACATTTCTCTTCCTTTCCCTTGCCCCCAGTGACATGGACCTGAAAAATCTTTATTTTTACTTTCTAATTGATCAGCTGTATTTTATTTTCTGAAGACCCCCATGTCAACATTCAAGAGAATGAAATGCCAGTGCCACTGCAAATGGAGGAATAAATGCATAACTTGGACATTTTTATAATGATCACATTAGACAAAAACCGCATTCCAGGGAGTTTTTAATGGGTCTAATAGAGGCCCAGAGACTCTGGGGAACAGAAGGCTATAGGCCAAAGAATTTCAACCACCCAAGAAGAAAACCAATGGCCCGTTAAAGCACACCCTGGAGTGCTTTATCATTGTCATTAGAATTAGAATATACATCTTTGTTTTAAAATAGAATGCTGCTTTGATGACATTTTAACATGTTGCCTGTCTTTTCCTCCATTGACTATCAGTACCTTAAAAAGCCAAGCATAAACTAAGACACAACAGAAGCAAATTAAACCTTTGATTTCACAAACTAGAGGCATTATAAAAATTATTTTACAGGGCTATGAAATTATGCCATAATACAATTATTTAACAAAAGAATTTGGAGAGTCGGTGTTTGGGTTGTGGGTGAGAGTTCAGTGATAATTCAGTCCTAAAAATACTATGCCTGGAATAACTTTCTGTTGATTGACTTCAGATGTTTAAATTTATATATATTCCAGTATCTCTGAATTCCTTTTTATTAGGAATGCTTTAGAATTTAAAATGATCCACAGAACGTGTGTGTTGGTAACATATATGTGAAAATCACAAACTGGTAACAGGTTTTGAAGAAACTTTTCCTTGGAAACTTATTTTTAAAGAAAATTTTTGTTCAGTTTTCATGAACCTTTGATGATGAAAAATCAGTCTTTGCCTTGAATGAATAACCTTTGAAAAACAATGGTCCATCCCATTGCACCTAATAACCACAGGATCCCTCTAAATCAAATAAGTTTCAATACCGCTGCTTCTGCTTATTAGCATAGACACAGATTTCATGAAAGTCTAGAGACAAGATCTCGTCATCAACTCATATTTAATCATATTTCATGTTGATAAAAAGCTCAGAAGACTATAAAAAAAATGACTCCTGAAAAAGATACTTCAAAAATGAGGCTAAAGTAATACTGAAAACTGATCATCTTGGATGGTGGGTTCAAATGTCATTATATGATTTTATATTTAACTATAATGAAGTGATGAAAGTAAAAGAAGAGAGTGAAAAAGTTGGCTTAAAGCTCAACATTCAGAAAACGAAGATCATGGCATTTGGTCCCATCACTTCATGGGAAATAGATGGGGAAACAGTGGAAACAGTGTCAGACTTTATTCTGGGGGGCTCCAAAATCACTGCCGAGGGTGATTGCAGCCATGAAATTAAAAGACACTTACTCCTTGGAAGGAAAATTATGACCAACCTAGATAGCATATTCAAAAGCAGAGACATTACTTTGCCAACAAAGGTCCGTCTAGTCAAGGCTATGGTTTTTCTAGTGGTCATGTATGGATACGAGAGTTGGACTGTGAAGAAAGCCTAGCGCCGAAGAATTGATGCTTTTGAACTGTGATGTTGGAGAAGACTCTTGAGAGTCCCTTGGACTGCAAAGAGATCCAACCAGTCCATCCTAAAGGAGATTAGTCCTGGGTGTTCATTGGAAGGACTGATGCTAAA